>NC_077232.1:284676034-284990733 GCF_027887165.1 Monodelphis domestica | reverse complement strand
AAACAGCAGCAGGATTCAAGAGAACACACACACACACACACACACACACACTTCACTACCATGAGACATCTATCGCTAACACAATGTCAGGGAGTAAGACTGGAAGAGTGAGGGGGGAAACAAAGTACCTCAAACACACACACAAGATCAAAACCTAAAAAGAACAAATTAGGTATAATAGAATGAATACTATGTGGGTGTAATTCAGCCAAAATTACTGGAAAAAGATGAAACATAGGATTGAAAAGAAGTCAAATTATTTTGTAAGTGAAATGAGAGAAATAGATGAAAAATGGGAAATAAATGATCACTCAGGTTAAAATAGAAAAGAAATTAGAATTATGAAGGAACTATCTGAAAAAAAATGAACAGTTTGTCCCAAATAGTATAAAACTTAGAAAGGGCCAACTATATCTTAATTAAGCTGTGACATAACAAGAGATGTTAAAAAAGAAAGTCAAACAGTTAAAAAAGTAAAATTTTTGTTATCTCATATCAAAATAATTGACCCCCAAAAAGAGATCAAAGGGATAATTAAAAATCATTAGACAATCTGAAAGCTATCACACTCACAAAGCAAAATTATATTTTAAGAAATAAAAAAAGAAAACTATCCTGATCTCTTAGAAGTAGAAGACAAAGGAAAAATAAAAGTAATTCACATCCAAAATGAAGCTAAAAATGAAAACTCTCAAGAATATTATTGACTAACTCTGAAACTTATAGGTCAAATAACAACTACTGCTAGTTACCAGAAAGAAAGAATGCAAGCCATAGTTAGTATCACACAAGATAGAGTACTCATCTTTGAAGAAGTAGAGAGTTTACAGTAACATTTTAAAAAATATTATTATTTATTTTCTTAAATATTTCCAAATTACATATAAAAATTTTTACATTTATTTTTAATTGACTTCCAAATTCTAACTCTCCCTCCTCATACTTCACTATTCTTAACAAGGCAAGATATTTGATATTGATTATAGATATGAAGACATGAAAAATACACTATTATATTAGCCATATTATAAAAGAAAACAGAAAAAGTTTAAAAGTTGTTCATTATTCATTTAGAGTTCATCATTTCATTTCTGCAGTGAGGCAGAATTTTTAATCTTAAAACTGAACTGTCCCTATATTTGAACATTTGCCATCTGGCAAATTGTTTTTATTTTTAAGAATTTAGCCTCATACCCAATATGAGAAATGAGGTTTTATAAGAGAAACTTGCTGTAAAATATTTTCCTAGTTACTTATTTTCTTTCTCATGTTGAATACATTAGCTTTATTTGTACAAAAGCTTTTTAACTTCATGTAATAAAAATCACTAATTTTGCTTCCTATGATTTATCTCATTTGGTCATAAATTCTTACTGTACTCAATGACCTATAGGTACATTTTTTCCTATGTTCTTCAAATTTTCTTATGAGATCATTCTTTACATTCTATTCATATATTAATATTGACTTTATCTTGGTATATAGACTAAGATGATATTTTTATGCCTACTTTTGAGCAAACTTTGTTCTAGTTTTCCCAGGAATAGTTTTGAAATGATGAGTTCCTACCTAAAAGGCTTGAATCTTTTGGTTTGTCAAGCACTGGTTACTATGGTCATCAAAAGAAAAAAAAATAAGTTTAAAAAAGTATACTTCAATCTATATTCACATTCCAACAGTTCTTTCTCTGGAAGCAGATAGCATTTTCCATCATAAGTCCCTTGGAATTGTCTTGGATCATTGTATTACTAAGAATAGTTAGGACATTCATTGTATATTGTTTACCTAATCTATTCCACTAATCTATCATTCTATTTCTTAGTATCAAATTGTTTTGATTATTTTTTAAAACATTATTTTAATTGGTCATTTTCATACATTGTTCATTGGAAACAGATCATTTTCTTTTCCTCTCCCCCCAAACCCCCCCCCCAACCCCTTCCCTAGCCGATGCGCTATTCGTATGGGTATCACATATGTCCTTGCTCTGAACCCATTTCCTTGTTGTTGGTATTTGCATTAGGGCACTCATTTAGGGTCTCTCCTAAATCATGTCCCCTCAACCTCTGTAGTCAAGCAGTTGGTTTTCCTTGGTGTTTTTACTCCCTCAGTTTGTCCTCTATTTGAGGATAGTTTTTTGTTTTTGTTTTTTTTTTTCCTCATAGATCGCTGCAGGTTGTTCAGGGACATTGTAAAGCCATTACTGGAGAAGTCCATTATGTTCTCTTGTACCACAATGTGTCAGTCTCTGTGTACAATGTTCTCCTGGTTCTGCTCCTCTCCCTCTGCATCACTTCCTGGAGGTTGTTCCAGTCTCCATGGAATTCCTCCACTTTATTATTCCCTTGAGCACAACAGTATTTTATTACCAACACACACCACAATTTGTTCAGCCATTTCCGAATTGGAGGGCATCCTCTCATTTTCCAATTTTTGGCCACCATAAAGAGCAGAGCTATGAATATTCTTGTATAGGTCTTTTTCCTTATTATTTCTTTGGGGTACAAACCAAGCAGTGCTATGGCTGGATCAAGGGGCAGATAGTCTTTTATCGCCCTTTGGGCATAGTTCCAGATTGCCCTCTAGAATGGTTGGATCAAATCACAACTCCACATGCATTAATGTGCCTACTTTGCCACATTCCCTCCAGCATTCATTACTTTCCTTTGCAATCTACTAGGTGTGAGGTGTTACTTCAAAGTTGTTTTGATTTGCATCTCTCTGATTATAAGAGATCTAGAACACTTTTTCATGTGCTTATTAATAGTCTTGATTTCTTTAACTGAAAATTGCCTATTCATGTCTCTTGCCCATTTTTCAATTGGAGAATGGCTTGATTTTTTGTACAACTGGTTTAGCTCTTTATAGATTTGAGTAATTAGACCTTTGTCAGAGGTTTTTGTTATGAAGATTGTTTTCCAATTTGTTGCTTTCCTTCTAATTTTAGTTACATTGGTTTTGTTTGCACAAAAGCTTTTTAATTTGATGTTGTCAAAATTATTTATTTTACATTTTGTGACTCTTTCTAAGTCTTGCTTGGTTTTAAAATCTTTCCCTTCCCAAAGGTCTGACATGTATACTATTCTGTGTTCACCTAATTTACTTATAGTTTCCTTTTTTATATTCAAGTCATTCGCTCATTCTGAGTTTATCTTGGTGTAGGGTGTGAGGTGTTGATCCAAACCTAATCTCTCCCACACTGTCTTCCAATTTTCCCAGCAGTTTTTATCAAATACTGGGTTTTTGTCCCAAAAGCTGGGGTCTTTAGGTTTGTCAAAGACTGTCTTACTGAGGTCATTTACCCCAAGTCTATTCCACTGATCCTCCTTTCTGTCTCTTAGCCAGTACCAAATTGTTTTGATGACCGCTGCTTTGTAATATAGTTTGAGATCTGGGACTGCAAGGCCACCTTCCTTTGTATTTTTTTTTCATTATTTCCCTGGATATCCTTGATCCTTTATTCTTCCAAATGAACTTTGTTATGGTTTTCTCTAATTCAGTAAAATAGTTTTTTGGAAGTTCAATGGGTATGGCACTAAATAGATATATAAGTTTGGGTAGGATGGTCGTTTTTATTATGTTAGCTCGTCCCACCCATGAGCAGTCAATGTTTTTCCAATTGTTTAGATCTAATTTTAATTGTGTGGAGAGTGTTTTGTAGTTGTGTTCATATAGTTCCTGTGTTTGTCTCGGCAGATAGATTCCTAAGTATTTTATATTGTCTCGGGTTACTTTAAATGGAATTTCTCTTTCGAATTCTTGCTACTGAACTGGGTTGGAGATATATAGAAATGCTGATGACATATGTGGGTTTATTTTGTATCCTGCAACTTTGCTAAAGTTGTTGATTATTTCAATTAGCTTTTTGGTTGAATCTCTAGGATTCTTTAAGTAAATCATCATATCAGCTTGGTCTCCTCATTGTCAATTTTAATACCTTCAATTTCTTTTTCTTCTCTAATTGCTACTGCTAGTGTTTCTAGTACAATATTAAATAATAAAGGTGATAATGGGCATCCTTGTTTGACTCCTGATCTTATTGGGAAGGCTTTGAGTTTTTCCCCATTGCAGATGATGTTTACTGATGGTTTTAGGTAAATACTGTTTATTATTTTTAGGAAAGGCCCTTCTATTCCTATAATTTCTAGTGTTTTTAATAGGAATGGGTATTGTATTTTGTCAAAGGCTTTTTCTGCATCTATTGAGATAATCATGTGATTTTTGTCGGTTTGCTTGTTTATATGGTCAATTATGTGGATGGTTTTCCTAATATTGAACCATCCTTGCATTCCTGGTATGAATCCTACCTGATCGTAGTGGATAACCCTTGTGATGACTTGCTGGAGCCTTTTTGCTAGTATCCTATTTAAGATTTTTGCATCTATATTCATTAGGGAGATTGGCCTATAATTTTCTTTTTCTGTTTTTAACCTGCCTGGCTTTGGGATCAGTACCATGTTTGTGTCAAAAAAAGAATTTGGTAGAACCCCTTCTTGGCTTATTCTGTCAAATAGTTTGTATAGTATTAGGGTTAGTTGTTCTTTGAATGTTTGATAGAATTCATTTGTGAATCCGTCTGGACATGGGGATTTTTTCTTAGGGAGTTCTTTGATGGCTTGTTCAATTTCTTTTTCTGATATGGGGTTGTTTAGGTAATTTATTTCTTTTTCTTTTAGTCTAGGCAATTTATATTTTTGTAAGTATTCATCCATATCACTTAGATTGTCATATTTTTGCCATATAATTGGGCATAGGATTGTTTTGATTATTATTACTCTGTAATATTATTTGAAATCTGAGTCTGTGAGGGCAGAACCAACATGGTGAAGGTACACAAGACTCACTTGGATCTCTACTACATTATCCTCCAAATAACTATGACATAATACCTCAAAGCAAATTCTGACACAGCTTAACCCCCAAAAGACAAGTGAGATGCTTTTCAGTCCAAAACAACTTAGAATAAAAGCATAAAAGACCTAATGCACTGGGATAGAAATGGAGTACAAAGCACCGAGCCCAAAGTAGAACCCACAATGCCCTTTGGGGCAGCTGAATTAGCAGCAATGGCTTCCTGAGGTTTCAGCCACAGATAGTAAGGGATCCAGATAACTGCTCAGAAAGAAATTATAGGGATACCTTTGCTGGCTCTGTGTAAAGGACTCTTGTCACATTTCCCATACAAAGATCCAGATTATAGTCCTGAATTGGGGTCTCAAGGAAAGAGGAGAACTAGTACAGATTGGTGTTTCTGGGTAGAGGGCATCTGGGACCCTGGTCAGAGTTCCAACATGGAAAATAATACTTGTGATCATACAAAGATCAGAACATAGGTCAGAAGAATAGTAAACTCACATCTCCTTATATCATTCTATCTCAGAAAAACTGAAAACTTATAGATCCCCAGTTAGCTTTGAGGGCAGCTATACAAATAACCTAAAATGTGGAATAATGCTCATTTCACCACAGTAACAGAATCTACCTTAAACAGTTTTTTTAATGTAAAAGAAAAGAAAAAAGGCTGGGCAATGAGCAAACAACAGAAAAGAAACTCAACATAGTTATTTTGGTGAAAGAGAAGATCAAAACAGAAACTCAGAAGAAGAGAATGAAGTCAGTACTGAAAATAATATGAATTGGTCTCTAACCCCAAAGATATTAAGTGAGAGGTTCAAAAAAGGATTTTAAAAATCAAAGAAAAGAAACAGAAGAAAATCTGGGGAAAGAAATGAGAGTAATATAGGCACATCATGAAAAGAAGTCAACAACATGCTGAAGGCATGAAAAATATTGAGGAAATTAATACTTAAGCCAGAATAGGCCAGAATAGGCCAATTGAAAAAAAGAGATACAAAAATCCACTGAAGAGAACTCTTTATATAAAACAGAATTGGCCAATGGGGGAGGATATGCAAAAATTCACTGAAGAAAAGAACTTCTTAAAATGCAGAATTGGCCATATGAAAAAGTTACAAAAATTCACTGAGGGAAATAGAATTTGCCAAATAGAAAAGGAGGTACAAAAGCTCACTCAAGAAAATCATGTCTTAAAAATTAGTATTGGCCTAGTGGGAGTTAATAACTCCACAGAACATCAAGAAACAATCAAGTAATGTCAAAAAAAAGTGAAAAATATTTAGAAGAAAATGTGAAATTTTCTTTGGAAAACAACTGACCTGAAAAAAAATCCAGGAGAAATAACCTAGGAATAATTGGATTACTCAAAAGCCATGATCCCCCCAAAAGGAGCTTAGACATCATCTTTTAAGAAATTATCAAGGAAAATAGCCCTGTTATTTCTCAACCAGAAAGTCAAATAGAAATTGAAAGACTCTACTGGTTATCTCCCAAAGAAATTCCATAAGGATAACTCCCAGGAATATTAAAACCAAATCCAGATCCCCAGGTCAAGAAGAAAATATTTCAAGCTGCCAAAAAAGAAATAATTCAAATATCATGGAGCAAAGGTCAGTGGAAGATAGGAGAAGAGAGCAGTCTCCAATAGAGACTAGCTGAAGAGACTGTGGGAGAGGAACAAGGAAAAAAACTGAAAATTCCAAGAGAGAATCAGAAGCTGAGAAGTCCAACTGGCCACTCACTGACTTCCAGCTGGGAGCCTGAGGAAGGAGGTAGATCTCCTAGACTAGGAAGAAGTCTGTCTCTCTGGAGATCAACTGTCTCTTTCTGAACCCCTGGATTTCTCTCACCCAACTCTCAATAACAGCAATCAAAAGCCATCAGTGGATTTTGTGGCCTGGCACTTTGAAGAGAGCCTTCCACAGAGGATCTCTCTCTCTATCTTTCTCCTTCATCAGTCCCTGGGCTTCTGTATTCAAGTAGTTAGCTTAGGAGTAGGACCAATAGGCAGCTGGCAAGAAGAGGGATCAAGGCAGAGAAGCTTTGAATCCCTAGACTTTGGAGGGCCAATTTGCCAGAGAGGAATAGTTGTAGGGCTTCCTGTTCACCCATTTCCCTGCTTGATACCACTCCTTCCCTGTTTGAACCCAATACATCATCTGTTACTATATATTTAGGACTGGGCCAGTTTCTTACAATTGTAAAGGGGACTAAAGATTTGGGGAAGGTCATACCTCTCCCCAAAAAGGAGGGTTAACCTCTGGATCCCAATGATCTAAGACTACCAGACCTAAGGAACCAACATCCCTTCTTGGCAGTGGAGTAGCCCCAAGATCCTGAAGAGGACTGACAGTCGGTGTCCCTGAGGAAAACCAAGGCATAAGAATTCATCTTGCCTCTCAAAAATAGATTGGACCTCAAGGGGGGCACTGTGCCATAATAATAAGACTTCCCCCTCAAGTTTCTTGTCCTCCATCTCCCAGAAATATTCTCTGAGGAGACATGCTCCCTCTCTCAAGAAGACAGGACTTGGCTATCTCCTCCAAAAAAGGAAGGAGAAGAACAATCTCTTCACCCTTTCAACCCCTTTCCATCATCCTTATTCCCTTTCTAATCCCTATATATTACATCAGCTAACAAGAGTTTAGCAGCTTTGAGGATCAGAGGTCCTAGAAGATTATATTCCAGAGGACATATGAACTAGGACTTCAAGCAAGAATCATTCACCCAACAAAATTGAGTATAATCCTTTCTGCAAAAAAATAGGTAGAAAAATAGGTATTCAGTGTAATAGAGTATTTTAAAATGATGAAAATATCAAACCCAAATGCAAAATTTGACTCTTAAATACTTGACTAAAGGAAAGCATAAAAAGCTAAGTAAGAAAGAGAAATCAAAAGAGAATTCAAATGACTTTGTCACTGATTAGGGCAATGAATAGGAGCTTTTATATGTATATATACACAGATAAATCATTTAAAATACATTCAGTTCAGAATTGAGTAATTTAATATCTGAGACTCAATATTTCTAGTAATGGAAAAGGTGGTTATTGACTTTTTGATTCTTGCCAAGACCAATAAAATCTTAATTAAGTATTCTTTAAAGAGTTTTAACCTGAGTTGGAGAGGATTCTTTCAGGGAGGTCATATGCCTTTTTCCCAGCATCCACACAGTGGTTGAAATAATTTGATTCTTGGTTATGTCTGTGAATACAAGGAGAAATGATTTGTCACAATTAAGATTATATGTATATTCTTCCTCTTTTCTTCAATAGGGAAAAAGCTATATACATAAATGAAAAAGAAACTTAGGTTTTTGAAATGTGTCACACTTTTCTTTGACTTTTATGTCTGTCTGAAACCTTTTAAAAACATTTGCTGGCTTTTTAGAGTCAGTAAAACTGATTCATGTATTCTCTTGATTCCAACTCAAAAAATTATATGAAGTTATCATGGCCATAAAAACAAATTATCTTGAGCATTACTAAATGTATCTGAAATTGGGATGATTTTCAATCCATTCTGTATGTTCTAGAAATCAAACTTCTGCTATTATTTCAACAATTCATTACATTGTAGGGAAGTAAACTTGAATCCCTAATAGTAATGCCATTATTTCTAAGCTTGTATCATAGATATAGAGTTAAAAGTGTAATATTTATTGGGAAAGGAAATGGGAATTTGAAAACAGGAGGATAATGGGAGGTTTGTATGGGGTAATGAGAAGTTAAGGGGAGAGAGGGAATATTGCTTAGTGAAGCAAGGGAGGGAGATGCCCCCTGCTGAGAGGAAACAGCAGGGGTCCAATGAGGTCTATTTGTCTTTGAATGACTGAAACTGAAGTTCAGCTCTATCTATGACCAGAAAAGATAGTCCATTTCCTTTCCCAATAAATATTACAAAAGGCAATTTGGTATTTTTCTAGGGTAAACTCCTCATTATATGGATGAAAAAACTGAGGCCAAGAGAGGTGAAGTGTCTTGTGTATACACAGATAGTGAAATAACTGAGTTTTGAACCCAGGTGCTTTGACTCCAGATCTCATGATTTTTCTAATAGAACATCACTCTGCCTACCCTTTATTCTGTGATTGTTTTCAATACTAGTCATCTAAAATTAACTATGGCAAAGAATAGTGTTTCAGTGGAAGAAAAGTCTACATTCACCGCCTCATACATTCTCTGTTGCAGACATGTATACTTCATATTTATGTAGAGACTTCTCCCTATGAGCCTTGAATCCCATTTATTTGAGTATTCATCATTGGGCAAACTCACATGGACAATAGAACAGGACATTTTATACATCTGTAACAGTCTTCTCTGATTTGCCATTCATGACAAGCTCATACTTGACTATTACCAATACCCAATTCTGAAAGGAACTGTCCACCTTACCTCTATTCAAAATTTAAGTCATTTGACTGAATTTTCATTCAATAAACATGAAATTGAAGCAGATAAGCCTGAAAGGTTTTTTGTAGTTGTGTTCATATAATTTCTGTGTTGTCTTAGCAGATAGATTGCTAAATGTTTTATATTGTCTAGAGTGACTTTAAAGGGAGTTTCTCTTTCTAACTCCTGCTGCTGAATTTTGTTGGAAATATATAGAAATGCTGATGATTTATGTGGGTTTATCTTGTACCTTGTAAATTTATTGAAGTTTTAAATTTTTTCCACTAGCCTTTTAGTTGGTTTTCTGAAGTTCTTTAAGTAGACCATCATGTCATCTGCAAAGAGTGATAGTTTAATTTCCTCATTGCCTACTTTAATCCATTCAATATCTTTTTCTTCTCTAATTTCTACTGCTAGTGTTTCTAGTACAATATTAAATAAAAGAGGTGACAATGAGTATCCTTACTTCACTCCTGATCTTTTTGGGAAAGCTTCTGACTTGTCCTCATTGCAGATGATATGTGCTGATGGTTTTAAATATATACTCTTTATTATTTTGAGTAATTGTCCTATTCCTATACTTTCTAGTGTTTTTAAAAGGAATAAGTGATGTGTTTTGTCAAAGGCTTTTTCTGTATCTATTGAGATAATCATGTGATTTTTGTCAGTTTGCTTGTTAATATGGTCAATTATGTGGATGGTTTTTCTAATATTGAACCATCCTTGCATTCCTGGTATGAATCCTACATGACCATAATGAATAATCCTCATGATCACTTGGTGGAGTCTTTTTTGCTAGTATTCTATTTAAGATTTTTGCATCTATATTCATTAAGGCGATTGGTCTCTAGTTTTCTTTCTCTGTTTTTGATCTGCCTGGATTTTAATTGGTACCATATTTGTGTCATAAAAAGAATTTAGCAAACCTCCTTCTTTTCTTATTTTGTCAGATAATTTGTATAATATTTGGATTAGTTGTTCTTTAATTGTTTGATAGAATGTACTTGTGAATCCATTTGGCTTTGGGGATTTTTTTCTTAGGAAGTTCTTTGATGACTTGCTCAATATCTTTTTCTGAGATGAAATTAAGTATTCTATTTCATCTTTTGTTAATCTGGGCAATTTATAATTTTGTAAATATTCACCCATTTCATCTAGATTGTAATATTTATTGCTATAAAATTGAGCAAAGTGGTTCTTAATATTTGCCTTAATTTCCACTTCATTAGAGGTGAGGTCTCCCTTTTCATCTATGATACTATTAATTTGGTTTTCTTCTTTCCTTTTTTTATTAGATTGACCAGTACTCTGTCTATAGTAATACAGTTTAGAAATGCATCAACTGAATATAAACTGAAGTAAAAGAGAAAGCCAAAAAAAAAAAGCAATGAGAAAAACCAACCTATAAATAGGTTAAATTATGATGCTGCAGGAAAAAGTATAGAATCCTTCAACTCCATGTAATTAATGTTAATACATAATATTATTTCACAATTTTTATGATTTGAATGTATTGTTATTTTATTCACTTATCATCACTCTTGTCAGTGTTATATTTTTGCTTTTCTCCTTATTTAAAATGGCCTGCCAAGAATTGTTTTGAATTATGAAATGTGTATTATATTTAATATTAATGTAGATCAGGAGTCTGAAATCTTTTGCCTGAGGGGAAAAATGTAACAATTCTTCTCAAGTAGTTTTTCAACAAAGATTCTGAATAATGTTGCTATATCTTTAAAAAGTATATGTGCAAAAGATAAAGTGCTGGGTGTAGAGTCAGGAAGACTCATCTTCGTGATTTCAAAATTGGCTCAGACACTTACTAGCTAAGAGACCTGGGGCAAGTCACTTAACCCTGCTTGCCTCAGTTCCTCATTTGTAAAATGAGCTGGGGAAGGAAACAGCAAACCACTGCAGTTTCTTTGCAAAAGAAAACTTCAAATGTGGTCATGGAGAGTCAGACGTGACTGAAAACAACTGAACAACATCATTAAAATAATATTGTGCAAATGAAATATAGGCTGATGGTTTGGAATTACAGTTAACACTAACTTTCTTACAAGGAAAAGTTAGGAAGAGTGTGTTTTATTTTATGTTTTGATCTGTGGGGATCTATGAGGCATTTGGGGAGAAAGAGAGAAGAAAAAATTTTTAAAAGTTTTCAGTCCTGTTAGAATTGTCAACTATATAACATGAAGAACTATTATAAAGAGAATTCCATGAGAAATAAACCTGATGAAGAGACAACCATAGCTGCAGACATTCTGAGGAAGACAGAAAATGGTGATGGAGAGATCTTTGCTGATAAAGCTCTTTTCAGCTTTTATTATGAAACAGATTTTTGAGATGAGCTTTACTTGGTGGAGTGAGAGAAAGTTGAATGTTGTGAGCCTATGCATTCTTAAGTAAAGAGCTGTTGTCTGTTCTTATCATAAGTGAGAACTATGACATTTCCAAGTGTGGTAAAGGAGTCCCAGCCCAATGATGCATGCTATGTATGGAGAGAATGTTCAGGAGAACATAAGTGAAGGGGCATTTACATGGCTTAAGGTAAGGCTTAAGGCTTAAGGTTCAAATTTGGGCTCAGACAATTCCTAGATATGTGGCCTAGATATGAAAATTTTCCTCTGGGTGAAATAAGATCTCTGTCTGTCATTGTTTTTCAAGATTAAACCCTATTTTTGCTTTAAGAGGATCCTATAAGGATTTTTTTTTTCTGAAACCTACTACTTTTTATGCTTTCAATCTCATTTAGGTGGACATTATTAACCCTTAAGGTGCCTTATTACAGGTCAATATTATTATTATTTTTAACATCAGGTCTCAAAAATACATACAGAAGAAATACTTTTAATATATATTATTAAAATTTCTTTCCAGTGCCTTCCTAAGTCTAGGCAATCAACAAAATCCTGATTTAGAGCATTTACCATTTTCTGAGATGTAAATGCTCACACTGTAAATTTAACAATCAGTTACTCTCTTAAACCAATAGATGTTAGCTCTAGCAAACCACTGAACTAATTACCTCATACTTCAAATCTTCAATGGAGGGTGCCTGGACACACCCACATACCCACCAACATACAAATATACACATATTTTAGAGTTCAAATTTAAATACTTTTAAATTTTCTGAGAGTTTTAAATAATTTCATTTTTTAAAGTCTTTACCTTCCATCTTAGATTCTATGTATTTGAAGGCAGAAGAGCAAGTAAAGGCTAGACAATTGGGGTTATGACTTGTCCTGTGCCATGCAGCTATGAAGTGTTTGAGTCTAGATTTGAACTCAAGACCTCCCATCTCTAGGCCTGGCTCTCAATCCACTAAGCCACCTAGCTGTCTGCCCATTTTGTTTTTTAAGGAAGTTTTAGATCACAATTTTTGAAATCCAATTTATTACTATTTTTTTTTCTGAAGTGATCTGGTTTTCTGTGGGAAAAAAAAACAGATAATTTTTATTTCTTTCCCAGTTATTTCTTTGTATTGTTTTCTTAGGCAATGTTTTAGAGGAAACTTTTATGTTATTTAAAAAAAATCTTTGAGATGTAAAATGTTTACTCAAACTAACTTGGTTCCATTTCCTACTTGATGCTAGAATGAAAATAGTTATATGATTTGACTGTTACTAAATTATTAAAATGCTGTGATTCTTGTAAGTTTTAAATGCATAATTATTTGCTATGTGGTTACATGAAAAACACATTGATATTGTTTTCATAATTTGGATTCATGTATGTTACAATAATATGGTATTTTAAGTGTAATATATTAATTATTGTACAGCACTATTGCTGCACTGCACTTTTATTTTTTGAAATAATATTTGCATATTGGTTTGGAATATATGAAGTAAAAAGTTAAAAAAAAGGAAGTGAGGAAATTTCATATTATTGTAATGCATATGCAGTTGAAAACTTCAGAATTCTGCTATATTAGGATCCAGATCCAAAACCTAGCTCATTAAAAAAATTACTTTTCCTCAATCACCTGTAAAAACAATTTTAATATTTGTTCCAAATTCTCTTTCTTCCTCCATCCCTTCCCTCTTCTTTGAGAAAACTTATAGAAAGCATATTTCCTTATTCATGTTTCTAAAGAAAAGACAAAAACCCTCAAGTAAAATAAGTTTATAAAAATGTATGATGTGATCTACAATCAGACTTCATCAGTAAGGACCCATACCTTAATAAAAAGGATGTTTTAATTAATACATGCAAAAAAGTCAAAGTTAGAAGCCACTAACGTTAATGCAGATAAACCAACTCAGAAAGTTCTTGTTTGTTTTTGTTTTTTCCCCCTTGGCTTACCTCAAAGTTTTGACTATGGTGACATACCTGAGGAATTGATGGTAGATTGTAATTCTTGGTAATTTTGCACTAATTCATTCTCTGAGAGAGAAGAGTTGATTGAAAAGAAGCCCTTCTAATCAAGGAAGGAATTCCTACAGAGAAACTGAATGTCACAATTAAATCTAGAAATGCCATTCCTTCTGTGAGTGAGGCTGAGATGATACCCCCTGTGGTAAATACATACTATAGACTGCATTTGGCATTTTCTCTTGGTAGGAGCCATGCCTGTAAAGAGCACAACACTGGAAGATTGATGGATTCAGAAAGAGTAAAAAGACTGAAAAGGAGTCTGAAAGCCAGAGCTCCATTGGCAGAGACTCTTCTTTAGTACAAATCTAGATGCCATTGTATGAATATATACCAACTTTAGCAGAAGCCCATGTTAATTTTGTCCCTAATATTAGGGAGTACAAAGGAGAAAAGGCTATTGAGTTCATCCTCATAATGAAGTGATGCTTAAAGACATTGATTGTTATACATGGGGTACAGTTAATCCTAAAACTGGAGGAAACTATGGACTGTAGCAATTGAATTATATTTGGTACGTGACTGTCCTGTATCCAGTGTGACCACAGCTATGTAGACAGAGAAACCAGTGCTAACAAAGCCTGAGGGGAAAGAAGATGCTGCTGAACTTAAGGGGCAGGGCAGTCTGTTTTGGAGGATACGACTTTTTCATGGTAAAGAAAGCAAGAGAATGGTACCATCAATGTATGATGCCTAAGATGGGCAGGCCAGAATGGGTCTGGCAATGTCAGGGGAAAGTGTACAAAAATATTCTCTTAGGAGAACTCAGAAGACTAAGGTAATGAAGGGCCCAACTAGTTGACTGAAGAACATCTCAGTACCATACCCAGCATTGTTTATAACTGTGGATCCAAAACCCAGATATATGTTGAATGTTGTTTTTATTTGTCTTTTGTTCTCAGGACCAATGACAGTAGGCTCTGTGGAGTCTTGACTTGTATGTGTATTGGATTTTAGTGAGGCAGAGATGCACAAAGTTGTCAGCCCCAAGCACTCCCTTCCAGAACCATCAAAGTTCAGGGGCAAGACAAGCATCAGGATAACTAGAGATGACCCAGGATTGAATGGATGAGTCTTCAATGTCTGACCAGCCTCTAGACCCTCCACAGAGCCTGCTTCAGCTGCCTACATGGCTACTGGAGCAAATTGTTCTCATCCATTCTGATGGGGCAAGTCTTTACCTGTTTAACTCACTGATGGGTTTGAAGTCTGTCTATTATCTTCAATCTGGTTTATCCCAGAGGATAACATATAGATATAGATAAATAGAGGAGACAATTTTTCCTGGGGTGTAGCCACTGGAGGATGCTACAGCTTCTTGGAGCTATACATAAGAGTTGGGTGACAGGTAGACACCAAAGGAGAACAAGCATTCCTGAAAAGGGCTCAACAAGTCCTCAAACCAGAGATGCTAGTCCTCCCTGCACAATCCATACACTCCTGTTGAATATTCTATTGTCAGATATGCAGAATTGTTTGATGAAATCTATTTTTTTCTTTTCCAGCTTTGAGAAACAAAGGCACCCTGAGCCCCAGGATAATAACCTTGATTACCTTGTCATTTCAATTAAGACAGCTCAGTTTCTTAATGCATGGTTCTGCTGCTGTAGCAGAAGTCAAAAAGATCAGAATTAAAATCTATCCTCAGTTATTTAGTAGCTGTGTGTGACTTATGAGTAAGTCACTAAATTTCTACTTCACTCAATCTCTTCTGGCAGATATTTAAGGGAAAAAAAAACCAGAAACAAATAAATGACATATAATGAGTTGGTTTCTTAGGGAAAACACATAGGTAGAGCTCACCCTTGGAAGGAGAGAATGACTTTGTGAACTTTGGACACATCAAGGCTCCTCATCATGACCCTGATGTCTAATTCTTTTTCCCCTCCTAGGAACCTGGAAAAGAAAACTTTTCCTGTGGTGACAACCAGCTCTCTCTTCTGGTTTGATGAGAGTTCTTCTGTTACTCCTTTCTGGAAATTTCTGTCACCTTTATGTATTATTTAATGTATTCTAATCTGTACTTTTTAAAATTTATCTATGCTATTTGCTTGGGTAAATGGGCTTGTTTATGCATTATGATGATCTTTCCTAAGGCTTGATAAGAAAAAATTTAAATTGATTTGTCTAAACTAAATGTTACGCATATCCTAAAAAGTATCCAAGGAATCTGCTTTCATTGGACTCAGACTGATGCCTCTACGCTAGTCAGATAGTTGAGGTGAATCAGAATCAAACAATTCTATTCTGATATTCCTCTGAGACTGGAGAAAAGAACAATTAACCCTGACAATGCTCTTGAGTAATACTAGGCTTGTCCTTTCTCAGATCAGACCTGACAATGTCATCCACAAACCACTTGTATGCATTAGACAATCCATGTAGATATGTCTACCTGAGAGATATAGTTATGACTTTCTTTTGTCGTTTCTTTTAAAATATATACATATATTCAGTAACTTTTGATTTATAAAGGATTTGAGAGAAAGAAAGGGAAAGATAGAGAATGAAATTTGAACATTACATTGAATAATATGCAAAGAAAGTCAGAAGGATGCACATTATAGAGGATAGAGATAGAGTTGGTCTTGAAATAAGGAAGGCTGAATTCAAGACTTGCCACTGAACAAACTGAATGTGTGAACCTAAGAAAATTTAAACTATTCATCAGAAAAACTATTCTGAACAATCCTAGATTCATATTATTTGGTGGTATTAAATGAGATATTTCTTTCTGTTTGATTCTTAAAACCCTTTATAATCTGACTCCTTCCTATATTTCCAGTCTTTTTTAAACATACTGCCCTCTATTTACTCTATAATCCAATAACTGGACTTTTATTCCTTGCACAAGATATTCTTTCTCCTAATAACTGGGCATTTTTACTAGCTATCACAGTTTTAGAATTATCTACCTTATTTCCACATCATGGCTTTTTTAACTTCCTCCTAGTCTCAGCTGAAATCCTAGCTTCGTTCAGAAGCCTTTATCTTTATTAGTAGTGCCTTTCCACTGAGATTATCTCTTTATATTTCTCTATCTCTCCATCTAAATCTCTGTTTATTTTTCTGTCCCTGTCCCTGTCTCTGTCTGTCTGTCTGTCTATCTCTCTATCTAGGTTATTCATCATTGTTTGCATATTATATTCCTTATTAAGCCTATGTGCTCTGTGAGAGCAAGGTCTTTTTTTGCCTCTTCAGATTCCCAGCATATAATAGAGAATCTAGAACCTAGAAAAGTTAATAAATTATTGTCAACTTGAAATGAATGTACTAAAATAAAATTTTAATAAAATGATGGGTGAAAAGAAATCCCATTACAACATACCATGCATGCAATTATTTAGTCTCTTGATGAGAGAAATAAAATCTTCAAAGAGAAGAATTTGGCTCATAGATAAAATTCACCCCAATAGAGCCAAAAAATTAAATACAACCCCTCTGTGCTTTATTCCATTTTGGACAGCTAAATATTTTAAGAATTTTTTCCTGATATTAAACCTAAATTAATCTCTGTGACTTGTACCCATTTTTTTCTCATTCTCCTCTCTGGATTTGACTACAACTTTAAAGTCTAATCATTCTTCTAGATGACAGCTTTTCAAATATGTGTTGATTATGACCTTTGACAAAAACTTGTCCAGGCGCAGTTCTGTCAGTTTATCATCATATAACAATGAATCAAAAACTTTTACCATCTTTCTTGTCTTTCTCCAAGTGATCAATGTCCTGAAATCATGATGCTCAGGGTTGAACACATCTCAGATGTAGCCTAATCAGGGAAGAATTGAATAGGACAGTCATTTTCATTCCTCTTAAGATAGCCCAATAATTGTTTTACTTCTCTATCACATTAATGACTCACATTGTGTTTGTAGTTAACTATCAACTGAAGAGCTTTCCCCCTACCCATAACTTTTGCCTAACCATGCCATTCCCCAAAATATTTTGTTTGCCATGTTGGGTTCTTTTAAATCAAGTGGAAGATATTGCTATTGAAATTCATCTTTCTGGAATCAGTTCAATTTTGTAATCTGCCATAGTACTTTTGGATGCTGTTTGCCATCCACTTTATCAGGTATAGATCTCAGATTCAGGATAATTAATAAACTCCTTTCTTTGGCTCTTGGTTTAAGTTGTCTTAGATTAAATCATATTTTAAAAAATGCCTCTGAAAAATTCTACTTTAGAGAAGCATGAAAAATATTAAAACTGTCACAGTTACTAAAATAAACTGGTAATATTTTTATATTAAGCTTCAACTTAAAAAATCAACAGTGTCATCTTTACTAATCTTCACTATTGTTATGACAATTATAAAATGTGTCAAGGGACAAAATCAACATAAACAAGTTATCCAATAAAATAATAGACATATTTTCCTCAAATTCATATATCCATTTAGGTTTTTATATTCATGACTGCCATAATTTTTGTTCTTTAGCACCTGCTAATTTTATATAATGAAAACTAAAAAAAATTTCTTTTTTACAGGAAACAAGAGGAAAACCTTATAAAATATATTCTTATGATTTTGAGAGTCATTAATTTGCTATATTCAAATATAGACTCTATGCTTAATTCAACCCTAAATATGATTAATAATAATTATTGTACAAATGTCATATAAATCAAAGTATTTTATTTATTATGCAAATCCAAACCATATTTTTTATCCATGATGAGGCAATTATTTAATTGATGTCGCAACTTTCTCTACAACTGCAAATTAAAACCCTTGAATATTTTTTATTCTGATGAATTTTTGTCTATATCTTTCCCAAAATCTTTAAGTAAACTGGAAGTTCTCTTCTGATTTCATGAACAACAAGGACCATATTCATATGGTCCAATCCTCATTTTACTACATGATACTACATGATACACTTCTGTTTTCTAGTCATAAAGCCTTTGATGATATCAATTATACCACTTCTGTTTGTGAGCCTTAATTGGTAATAAGAAAGCAATTTAGTTATGCCTATTATGTGTATTTTTGGAGTCACATACAATTTTAATCCTTTTCTGTTCATGACATTCCATGTATTTGTGTTAAAAATTGGACATTGGTAGCAGAGGTCATTTTGGAATCATTAAAAGTGCAGAGTATCTTTCCATTAATGTTCTATCCAATCTCTTCCTTCTTTTCAAACTTATCATCTGGGTTGAAAATATTATATATATATGTGTGTGTGTGTATGTGTGTGTGTGTGTGTGTGGGTGTGTGTGTGTGGTCTTAATAGAATGTCACTTTCATTTTTCTGGGATTATTTCATTTTCAGTATATGTATCTCCAGTGTCTGTTACTGAATCTGGAATATAAAAGATACCTAAAAAATACTTTTGATTGATTGATCATGTATTTCACTGAGAAGATCTTGTAATGTTCTGAAAGTTGATGCCATTATCATAATGTTGTCATCAAAACTTTTTTTTTTGTGAACAAGGAAAACATTTTCTACTTAGACTTGGCACATAAAATACTCTTAATTCCCTTGTTGTCAAGGTGAATTCCCTTGACAAGCATACTACTTTCTCTTTCATCCCTTTCTTTATATCATTAATCAGAGAATTGGTGGAAATATTGTCTGTGGTTCTATCATTTGTGGGCTCTTTTATAATCTTAACATATTCATGAGAGAGATATGCTATGTGGAAATGTCTTTAAGGATTCAACACTACTTTCAGATCACAAGGATGTATCCTTAAAGAAGGATGTAAAGGAATAAATTATAAGTTCCAGTGTTTATATTGAATATGTAAATTAATTTTCTCATTACAAATTATTTTTAAGTACTCAGTCTATATCTTTATTCTATTTTTTAAATTATAAAGCTTTTCTACTATTCCTAATTTCCAACATAGGCACACTGAAAAAGAAAAAAAATTCTTTATGATAAATGTGAATTTCCAAGCAACAAAACAATTTCTCATATTTGGCGTGTTTGAAAATGTGTGTCTTTTTCTACCAATTAGTCCTTCACCTCTCTGACAATGTTGGTGAAATGATTCACTTCTAATCCTTTGAAAATTGGGGTGTATGGGATGCTCAGGGAGGGGTAGTATCTCTGGTATGGAGGGCTTGTCGTGCCCTCCTTCTCCAGCCTCTGACCCCCACCTGACACCCAGCTCTCACTTGTGGCTCCCAGTAGCTGCTAGCATGCAGCAGCGGCCACACCCTGGGCAACGGCTTTGACAGGCCGGCCAAACCTTGTGAAGGTCGTCGACCCCTGGTGAACCAGGGCTTTGCTCACCTAGCATGTGAAGACTGCTTCGGCTGAACAGACGGAAGAAACCAATAAGAAGGTTCAATGGCTGAGAGGGTGACACAGCAAAGGACTGTGGAGTGCTTAGGGCGTGTTGGGGCACAAAGGACAACATGGCCATCCAATGCAGCTGAGGAAGTCTCCAGACATAACAATTTTTCATGCCACTGGACCCAGGTTTCCAACGCCGAGAGAGTGGGACTGCCTCTGTGCATTGGCTTTTCCACTTAAATCTCCTTCACACACAAGTATCTTTGTGCACACTCATCTATCCTAACCCCGTCCACCCTCTTCAAGACCTGAGGCGATGGGGGAGTGGCGACTCAACAGGTGGAGGTGACCACTGGCAGTTGTACTCACGATCCTGCAAGTAGGCAGCCCACGGACCAGTGGTTGCCCGGCCCTGTAGGCAGCAGGGACATTCAGCAACATCCTGGGTGACTGAGCAGCCCTCTCTAGGACAGCACTGCTCACCCTAATCAAGGGAGAGGACTAGAAAAGGTGTTCCAAACATTGCCTGCCCTACAAGCACCTGGTCAGCACACCGTGGCTGGCGGGTCATCCCTTTAAGCGGTTGAAATCAAAGAAAAAATACAAAGAAACTCCTACTAGGAGCATGGAACATCAGGACATTACTTGATAGAGAGAATACCCCAAGACCTGAGAGAAGAACAGCTCTAAACGGTAAAGAACTGGTGCGATATAACATCGACATCGCAGCCTTAAGTGAAACACACTTACCAGAAGAGGGATCACTCAGAGAACCCACCACTGGATACACCTTCTTCTGGAAAGGTAGAACCTTGGTGTTGCCCTGGCTATCAAGACCAGTTTGCTCAAACAGCTGACAAACTTGCCTGTGGGCATCAGCAAGAGGCTCATGAAGATCTGTTTGCCTCTCAGCAAAGACCGGTATGCCACAATCATCAGCACATATGCCCCAACACTGACCAGCAAAGAGGAAACCATCGAGCAGTTCTACTCTAACCTGAGTGCCGTCCTGCACTCAGTGCCCACCAATGACAAGCTAATACTACCAGGAGACTTCAATGCCCGCGTTGGCCAGGACCATGAAAGATGGAAAGGAGTGCTCAGCAAATATGACATGGGCAAAATGAACAAAAACAGCCTACTGCTACTCAGCAAATGCTCAGAGTTTGAACTCGCCATCACAAACACTGTGTTCAGAATGGCAAAAAAATATAAAACAACGTGGATGCACCCATGATCAAAACAGTGGCATCTCATTGACTACATCATTGTAAGCCAGAGAGACTTCCAGAATGTAAAGATCACCAGAGCCATGAGAGGAGCTGAATGCTGGACAGACCACCCATTGGTTAGAGCGACTCTTCAAATGCGCATTGCGCGGTCCTAGGTTCGAATCCAGCCTCAGCCACTTCCCAGCTGTGTGAACCTGGGCAAGTCACTTGACCCCCATTGCCTAGCCCTTACCACTCTTCTGCCTTGGAGCCAATACACAGTATATATATATATATATATATATATATATCCAAAACTCACCCAGACAGTTCGCGCATTTTACAATGTGAGTCATCTTAGAGATCCATCTTATTTGCAAACATTCCAGTCCTGCCTGGATGACAAGCTGTCTGCCAAGGGACCACTCACTGGAAGCTCAACCAAGAAATGGAACCAGTTCAGATATGCAGTGAAGGAAACATCAAAGGCAGTCCTAGGCCCAAAACAACGCAACCACCAGGACTGGTTGGATGAGAACAACACTGCTATTGAAGACCTATTGAGCAAAAAGAACAAAGCCTTTATGGAGTGGCAAAATAACCCAAACTCTGCTCTTAAAAAGGACAGATTCAAGTCTCTCCAAGTCACAGCACAGCATGAGATCAGGAAGATGCAAGACCGATGGTGGGAAAAAAAGGCAGAAGAAATCCAGTGGTTTGTTGATATGAAAAACTACAAACAATTTTTCAGTGCCCTCAAGACTGTCTATGGACCATTAAAACCCAACACCACTCCCTTGCTATCCTCTGACAGTGACACTCTCATAAAAGATAAAAAAGGCATCAGCAACAGGTGGAAAGAACACTTCAGTCAGCTTCTCAATCGACCCTCTTCAGTTGACCAAAGCACCCTTGACCAGATCCCCCAAAACCACACCATTGGACAACTTGATGTCCCTCCTTCAATAGAGGAAGTCCAAAAAGCCATTAAACAAATGAGTGCAGGCAAGGCACCCAGTAAAGACGGGATCCCAACCGAGGTGTACAAGGCCTTAAATGGAAAGGCACTTCAGGCATTCCACATAGTTCTGACAAGCATATGGGAAGAGGAAGACATGCCAGAACTCAGAGATGCCTCCATTGTAGCCCAATACAAGAACAAAGACTCACAAACAGCCTGTGACAACTACAGAGGCATCTCACTACTCTCCACTGCTGGAAAGATCCTTGCCCATGTTATACTCGACGGATTCCTGTCATCTGTTTCAGAGCAGAACCTGCCTGAATCACAATGTGGCTTCCGACCAGATCGCAGCACCATCGACATGGTCTTCACGGTGAGGCAATGCAGGAAAAATGCCTTGAGCAGACCCTGAGTCTCTACATTGTCTTCATAGACCTGACAAAGGCATTCGACACAGTGAACAGGGATGCATTGTGGGTGATCCTCAGCAAGCTTGGTTGCCCAGCAAAATCCGTCAAATTGATCCAGCTCTTTCATGTCAACATGACAGGGGAAGTCCTATCTGGTGTAGACTTCCAATCGCTTCAACATCTCCAATGGAGTGAAACAAGTCTGTATCCTCGCTCTGGTACTATTAAACCTATTTTTTACCCAAGTATTATGACATGCTGTGATGGATCTAGACCTGGGCATCTACATCCAATACCGACTGGATGGCTCACTCTTTGACCTTCGCCGCCTGACTGCAAAAACAAAAACAGAGAGACTCATCCTGGAAGCTCTCTTTGCAGATGACTGTGCTCTCATGGCCCACCAAGAAAATCATCTTCAAACCATTGTGGACAGGTTTTCTACCGCAACAAAACTGTTTGGCCTGACTATCATCCTCAGCAAAACAGAGGTGCTGTTCCAACCAGCACCAGGGAGGCCAACGAACCAGCCGTGCATTACAATCGACGGCACGCAGCTTTCTAACATCAACACTTTCAAGTACCTGGGCAGCACCATCGCCAACGACAGGTCCCTAGACCACGAGATCAATGCCAGGATCCAAAAGGCCAGCCAGGCACTCGGGCAGCTGTGCTGCAAAGTCCTCCAACACAGCGGTGTAAGCACCGCGACGAAGCTCAAAGTGTACAACGCAGTGGTCCTCAGCTCGCTCCTGTACGGTTGTGAGACATGGACACTGTACAGGAAGCACATGAAACAGCTGGAGCAATTACACCAACGCTCTCTCTGGTCAATCATGAGGATCCTATGGCAGGACCGAATCACTAATCAGGAAGTCCTCGACAGAGCCAACTCCACCAGCATCGAAGTCCTGGTCCTCAAAACTCAGCTACGATGGTCTGGACATGTCATCCGCATGGACCCACAGCGAATACCAAGACAGGTATTCTATGGTGAACTGTCAGCTGGACTCAGGAAACAAGGCCGACCAAAGAAAAGATTCAAGGATCAGCTAAAGTCCAACTTGAAGTGGGCTGGCATGACACCAAAGCAACTAGAACTCGCTGCCTCTGTCAGAAGCAGCTGGCGAACCCACATCAACCATGCCGCCGCCACCTTTGAAGATGAGCGACGTCGACGTCTTGCCACTGCGCGTGGCCGACACCAGGCCACAACTGCACCTCCCATAACAACTGGTGTCCCATGCCCCATGTGCCACAAACTCTGCGCCCCAGCCTTTGGACTCCAAAGCCACATGAGGGTATACAGTAGATGAAACTGCACAAAGACAATAGTCATTCTTGACCACCGAGAGACTACCACTATAATCCTCTGAATTGAATGACCATACTTTATTCAGAGTTAAGTCTGTCAAAACTGTCCATTTTTACATTTTTTGTTATAAAATATATTTTTTCTTAGTTCTGATCACTTTACCATTTATCAGTCTTCATAAGGATTTTCAGGTTTCTCTGTCATCATTTCTTTCAGAACAATAGTATCCCATCATATTTATGTATAAGATCTTTTTTTTTGTCAGCCTTTCCCAATTAATGGGTTCCTTTTAAAATTATAGATTTATTTTTGCCACTCTAACAGAATAACAGCTATGACATGACTATATAAAGGACTTCTCCATAGTCTTTATTTCCTTGAGAAAGGGGCCTAGATTTGCTGTGTCATATGCACCATTTGTTTCCCAAGTTTAATAATTTTGGGATCACCCATAATTCTAAACTGTTTCTCATTATGGCTGGACCAATTCAAAACTTAACATTAATGCATTAGCATATTTATTTTCTTATTGACTGTTCATATTCTTTGGCTACTTATAATTTAGTGAATGGCTTTTATTTTCATACATTTGAATCAGTTGCTTATATATCTTGGTAATGGAACTGGAGCATCTTTGCCCTTTTTGCCCCACTTTCTTCCTAATCTTAGCTTTATGATATTTGAGCAGCTCTATTGGAAATCACTCTATCAGAAACAAGATGCACACACAGTGAAACAGGAACCAGCCTTTGGATAAGGCATAAAGAAAGTCACGAGAGAGATACTAGTCCAACTCATGAGGTTCACCCAGGGAGCTAGACTCATTGACACCTCTAGCTTCAGCTTTTACCAGCCAAAAGCCAAGCTCTCACCCCTCTGAATTCTGGAACCTTGCTATTTGGAGCAGCTCCTCTTTGGAGCAGCTCCTGCACTTTCTTTTCCTTATAACAATAGTCTAAGGACTTTGACTCTTGACATCCAAGTGCCAACTGTTAGTGAGAACTCTTTCCTCTTGTCCTGTTCCTGCTACCTTCAATTCCTTATCATCTTTATACATGAACTAAGAGGGTTAATTTAGCTAGTTGTAGTAATTGGATATTTAGGTAGAGAAGTGTTTAATAGTATAGATACCAACTGTCATAGTTAACAACTTGATTTTGGGTGGGGGAAGTTATTTATAGTTTTAAGAAAGATAGATTATCCTAATTCCCTTCCCTTCCATCCTTCATCTTGGATGAGAATAAAGTCACTCTTTAAAACCTTACCCAACCCTAAAATCCTCTGTTAACTGGCCCAAATATCCATAACCCTACCTAATCTTATTACCCTACATATAGAACCATACATATATATATATGCATATATATAATTTGCTATTATTTTATTTCACTATATAGAGGAAAGAAAAAATACAGAAGAAAGCAGTAGTTGTGTGACTTTTATGAAAGAGAAAAATGCCAAAAAAAAAATGAATGGAAAGACTAGATTTCGAAAAGCTATCTCAGAAAAAGATGAGATGGAACTCTATTGCCATTGGAGGATGGGATGGAATATTCCAGCCAAGACAAAAGGTGGAGCAGTTGAAAATCTGCCGAGTTCTCTCTTTGGCTTGAAAAGAGAAGGAACAAAACCCTTACAGAGAAAACAACCTATATCCATTAATCCTTTGCTGAGAAATAGAAGATCCAGACCATTCATTAGTGATATTATTTGGATAAAGAATTTTCCCTTAGGGGAAACCTATCCTGCAGAAGATTCACAAAACCATGTCTTTGAGACAAGAAATACCATTATCTTGCGCTCACAAAGACATTAAATAATACAGGACTGAGTTCCAGACTTGTGCTTCAAACCCCCTGAAACCAGCTGTAGGAGGGAAAATAGTCAGGGACTTCCTGTGTCCTCTATCCTCATTATACCTTAACCCTTAACCTAATAAATATTTTGCTTTAAAGAAAATTCAACCATTTTCAATATACTAGGAGGGGAATTACAAAATTCATCAACTAAGAAGAGACTGAAGGGGATTCCCTCTTACCTTTCATCTCTAGTCAGACCTCTACTGGGGGGAAGGAGAAGTGGTGCTACCTTATATCTGTTCCCTCATTCTGGCAGCACACTGGTTCCTTTTTGATTTCCTCACTAGTACAATTTGACCTCAGGAAATGAATTATATACAACCCAAAGTCCAGGATGTAGCTTGCATTAGAATAATCTAGGTGGAAATGATAAACCAAAAAGCAACCTATATAATTATGTAATTCTGATTGAAAAGAATTGTCCAGTTGGCTTTTAGTGGCCTAGTCTAATAGCAGTTTATTTGAACTCTAAGTGTAAGAATTAAAATAACATTTCTACCCAGATATATAATTTATAAAATTTATAGGAAGGGTAGACAATGTTCCTATAAGTAACCTGACCACGTGATGCCTAGACTGCCAGTCTCTTCCTCATTCCCCCTCATCTGTCTGCTCTGTCTCTTCTCCATTCAACCTTTCAATTTTCCTGTGGTTCTCCTGGGGTTCCCCTGATTCTGCCCCAAACCTTAACTTTTATTGATGTACAGAACATACACCAATGCAACCCTGGCACAATTGCAACTGTAGTATGTTAGGAATGTTTGATAGACAGGTACAGTTACTCAGGAGGGAGAGGGGATGAACTTCATTGAAACCATTTCCCCTTGTGATCTTTTGGGAGATCTGTCTCCCCAATGGGTCATTTTAATATAACTATCTTATAATTCTAAATACCTTTTGGCTAAAAGTACGTATAACATTGCATTTTTCTAAGAGGGAGTTACAATAGTTAGAGATGGGAATAAAATACAAAAACTGATAGACACATTGACAAAATGCCAATTAAAGGGAAGTCCCCTTTGGCATAAGTGTTTACATTCAGAATACGTAAGATCAACCCTCTTCAATTCAGTTCTTTATATCCCAAAGTTCATTCTGGATCTTTTGATGCAGTATGTAGCTTCTTCAAGCATCTTTACAGCACCTTCTCCAAAAGGATCCACTTTCTTGATTTTGGGTGTTGGCAAGTTTCTTTTCCTGAAATTTCTCCAAAGATTTTTTTAGAGTCTTTTCTTTTTGTTTTCTTTTTTCTTTTTTAATTTTATAACATTTTATTTGATCATTTCCATGCATTATCCATTAAAGACAAAGATAATTTCTTTTCCACCCCCCACCCCCCGTAGCCAACGCATGATTCCACTGGGTATCACATGTGTTCTTGATTCGAACCCATTGCCATGTTGTTAATATTTGCATTAGAGTGTTCATTTAGAGTCTCTCCTCTGTCATGTCCCCTCAACCGCCGTAGTCAGGCATTTACTTTTCCTTGTTGTTTCTACTCCCACAGTTTGTCCTCTGCTTATGAATAGTGTTTTTTCTCCAAGATCCCTGCAGATTGTTCAGGGACATTACACCGCCACTAATGGAGAAGTCCATTACGTTTGATTATACCACAGTGTATTAGTCTCTGTGTACAATGTTCTCCTGGTTCTGCTCCTCTCGCTCTGCATCACTTCCTGGAGGTCGTTCCAGTCTCCATGGAATTCCTCCACTTTATTATTCCTTTGAGCAGAATAGTATTCCATCACCAACAGATACCACAATTTGTTCAGCCATTCCTCAATTGATAGGCATCCCCTCGTTTTCCAATTTTTGGCCACCACAAAGAGTGCAGGTATAGATAATTTGCACAAGTCTTTTTCTCCATTATCTCTTTGGGGTACAGACCCAGTAGTGCTATGGCTGGGTCAAAGGGTAGACATTCTTTTATCGCCCTTTGGGCATAGATCCAAATTGCCCTCCAGAATGGTTGGATCAGTTCACAACTCCACCAGCAATGAATTAATGTCCCTACTTTGCCACATCCCCTCCAGCATTCATTACTTTCCTTTGCTATCATGTTAGCCAATCTGCTAGGTGTGAGGTGATACCTCAGAGTTGTTTTGATTTGCATCTCTCTGATTATAAGAGATTTAGGAGGACTTCCCGTTAAGATGGCAGCTTAGAGAAAGCTAAAGTTCAGATCTCCGGAAAACCCTTCCTGACCAATCTCAAACTATAAGCTCCTAAGGCGCCGAACTTCAAAACGATCAACAGCACAGACCCTGGGAACCCTCCTCCTGGACCTGGACCCAGTTCAAAAGGTACGGCTCCCCTCAAAAGCCAGAACCCGAGATCACTCGGACCTCAGGGGTAGGAGCGCAGAGTCCAAGGCTCCCAGAAGCCGCAGCCCGGCCGGGCTCAGAGAGCAGGGTCCTCGGAACAACAACCCTCAGGGCCTTCTACCTGAGTCCCAGTGAAAGTTACTGCCTGGGGCTCCCGCTGCAGAGAGCTGGTCCAAACAACAGCAACCCTCAGGGCGGGCAAGACAGCCTCACGGGCTGGATCCTGCTATCCAAGTCTCAGTGAAAGTCCTTGCCCTCGGAGCTTGGGGAAGCTGCATCCCATCCCCCCCGCAGGCCGATGAAACAGCCTCAAGGCCAGCGATTCTGAAGGCAACTTCCGGAAAGCAACGTGGTCCAACCCTTCCATTCCAGTTCCAGTGAGGCATATTCAGTTTAACCTAGGGAAAGCTCATAGAACCGACAATCTGCCCAGGACTAAAAGCCTCTGATCACCAGACAGAGATAAGAAAAGCTAATCCTCCACATTCAGAGATGGCAAACTCCACAGAAGCACAGAAGCCCCAAAATACCAAGAAAAATAAGAAGAAAGGGGCGACTTTGGACACATTCTATGGAGCCAAAATACAAAATACAGAGCAGATAGAAGAAGATATACAAGAAAATGCTCCAAAATCTTGCAAAGGAAATGGAAACTCTCCACAAACCCATGAAGAATTTGAATCAGAAATGACCAAAAAGATGGAAGCCTTCTGGGAGGAAAAGTGGGAAATAATGCAAAAGAAATTCACGCATCTACAAAACCAGTTTGACCAAACTGTAAAAGAAAACCAGGCTTTAAAGCAAGAACTAATAAAGCAAAGCCAAAACACCAAGAAATTAGAAGAGAACATAAAATATCTCACCGACAAGGTGATAGATCTGGAAAATAGAGGGAGAAGAGAGAATTTAAGAATAATTGGACTCCCAGAAAAGCCAGAAATAAACACCAAACTGGACATGGTGATACAAGATATAATCAAAGAAAATTGCCCAGAGATTCTAGAACAAGGGGGCAATACAGCCACTGACTGAGCTCACAGAACACCTTCTACACTAAACCCCCAAAAGACAACTCCCAGGAATGTAATTGCCAAATTCCAAAGCTATCAAACAAAAGAAAAAATCCTACAGGAAGCCAGAAAAAGACAATTTAGATATAAAGGAATGCCAATCAGGGTCACACAAGACCTTGCAAGTTCTACTCTGAATGATCGTAAGGCATGGAACATGATCTTCAGAAAGGCAAGAGAGCTGGGTCTCCAACCAAGAATCAGCTACCCAGCAAAACTGACTATATACTTCCAAGGGAAAGTATGGGCATTCAACAAAATAGAAGACTTCCAACTTTTTGCAAAGAAAAGACCAGAGCTCTGTGGAAAGTTTGATACCGAAAATCAAAGAGCAAGGAATACCTGAAAAGGTAAATATTAAGGAAAGGGGAAAAATGTTATCTTCTTCTTTTACTCAAACTCTCTTCTATAAGGACTACATTTATATCAATCTATGTATACTAACATGTGGGGAAAATGTAATGTATAAATAGGGGGTAAAGAAAGACCAAATAGAATAATGGTTCTCACACAAAGATTCACATGGGAAGGGGAGGGGAAGAAAACTCCTATAAGAAGGAGAGGAAGAGGTGGGGGGGGGGGTTTACTTAAACCTCAATCTCAGGGAAATCAACTCTGAGAGGGAAAAACATCCAGATCCATTGGGATCTTGAATTCTATCTTACCCAACAAGGGTAAGGAGAAGGGAAAACCAAGGGGGGGAGGGGGAGAGGGAGAACAAAAAGGGAGGGAAAGAGAGGGGGGAGGGGGAGGGAACAAAAGGGAGGGACTAAAAAGGGAAACATCAAGGGAGGGGACAAGGGGGACTGATTCAAAGTAAATCACTGGACTAAAAGGTAGAGCCGAAGAAGAAAAGGTTAGAATTAGGGAAGGCTATCAAAATGCCAGGGAGTCCACAAATGACAATCATAACTTTAAACGTGAATGGGATGAACTCACCCATAAAACGTAGACGAATAGCAGAATGGATTAGAATCCAAAACCCTACCATATGTGGTCTTCAAGAAACACACATGAGGCGGGTTGACACCCACAAGGTCAGAATTAAAGGATGGAGTAAGACCTTCTGGGCCTCAACTGATAGAAAGAAGGTAGGAGTGGTAATCATGATATCTGATAAAGCCAATGCAAAAATAGACCTGATCAAAAGGGATATGGAAGGTAATTATATTTTGATAAAAGGGACTCTAGACAACGAGGAAATATCATTAATCAACATGTATGCACCAAATAATATAGCACCCAAATTTCTAATGGAGAAACTAGGAGAATTGAAGGAAGAAATAGACAATAAAACCATACTAGTGGGAGACTTAAACCAACCATTATCAAATTTAGATAAATCAAATCAAAAAATAAATAAGAAAGAGGTAAAAGAAGTGAATGAAATCTTAGAAAAATTAGAATTAATAGACATATGGAGAAAAATAAATAGGGATAAAAAGGAATACACCTTCTTCTCAGCACCACATGGCACATTCACAAAAATTGACCATACATTAGGTCACAGAAACATAGCACACAAATGCAAAAAAGCAGAAATAATGAATGCAGCCTTCTCAGATCACAAGGCAATAAAAATAATGATTAGTAATGCTACATGGAAAACCAAATCTAAAACCAATTGGAAATTAAACAATATGATACTCCAAAACCATTTAGTTAAAGAAGAAATCATAGAAACAATAATTTCATCGAGGAAAATGACAATGGCGAAACATCCTTTCAAACCTTTTGGGATGCAGCCAAAGCGGTAATCAGAGGCAAATTCATATCCCTAAAGGCTTTTATTAACAAACAAGGGAGAGCAGAGATCAATCAATTGAAAATGCAATTGAAAAAACTCGAAAGCGATCAAATTAAAAACCCCCAGCAGAAAACCAAATTAGAAATCCTAAAAATTAAGGGAGAAATTAATAAAATCGAAAGTGATAGAACTATTGATTTAATAAATAAGACAAGAAGCTGGTACTTTGAAAAAACAAACAAAATAGACAAAGTACTGGTCAATCTAATTAAAAAAAGGAAGGAAGAAAAGCAAATTCACAGCATTAAAGATGAAAAGGGGGACAGCACCTCCAATGAGGAGGAAATTAGGGCAATCATTAGAAATTACTTTGCCCAATTATATGGCAATAAATACACCAATTTAGGAGAAATGGATGAATATATACAAAAATACAAACTGCCTAGACTAACAGAAGAGGAAATAGAATTCTTAAATAATCCCATATCAGAAATTGAAATCCATCAAGCCATCAAAGAACTTCCTAAGAAAAAATCCCCAGGGCCTGATGGATTCACCAGTGAATTCTATCAAACATTCAGAGAACAGTTAATCCCAATACTATACAAACTATTTGACATAATAAGCAAAGAGGGAGTTCTACCAAACTCCTTTTACGACACAAACATGGTACTGATTCCAAAACCAGGCAGGTCAAAAACAGAGAAAGAAAACTATAGGCCAATCTCCCTAATGAATATAGATGCAAAAATCTTAAATAGGATACTAGCAAAAAGACTCCAGCAAGTGATCAGAAGGATCATTCACCATGATCAAGTAGGATTCATACCAGGGATGCAGGGCTGGTTCAACATTAGGAAAACCATCCACATAATTGACCACATCAACAAGCAAACTAGCAAGAACCACATGATTATCTCAATAGATGCAGAAAAAGCCTTTGATAAAATACAACACCCATTGCTATTAAAAACACTAGAAAGCATAGGAATAGAAGGGTCATTCCTAAAAATAATAAACAGTATATATCTAAAACCAACAGCTAATATCATCTGCAATGGGGATAAACTAGATGCATTCCCAATAAGATCAGGAGTGAAACAAGGATGCCCATTATCACCTCTACTATTTGACATTGTACTAGAAACACTAGCAGTAGCAATTAGAGAAGATAAAGGAATTGAAGGCATCAAAATAGGCAAGGAGGAGACCAAGTTATCACTCTTTGCGGATGACATGATGGTCTACTTAAAGAATCCTAGAGATTCAACCAAAAAGCTAATTGAAATAATCAACAACTTTAGCAAAGTTGCAGGATACAAAATAAACCCACATAAATCATCAGCTTTTCTATATATCTCCAACACAACTCAGAAGCAAAAACTAGAAAGAGAAATCCCATTCAAAATCACCTTAGACAAAATAAAATACCTAGGAATCTATCTCCCAAGACAAACACAGGAACTATATGAACACAACTACAAAACACTCGCCACACAACTAAAACTAGACCTGAACAAATGGAAAAACATTAACTGCTCATGGATAGGACGAGCCAATATAATAAAAATGACCATCCTACCCAAACTTATTTATCTATTTAGTGTCATACCCATTGAACTACCAAAATACTTCTTCACTGATTTAGAAAAAACCATAACAAAGTTCATTTGGAAGAACAAAAGATCAAGGATATCCAGGGAAATAATGAAAAAAAACACATACGATGGGGGCCTTGCAGTCCCTGACCTCAAACTATATTACAAAGCAGCAGTCATCAAAACAATTTGGTACTGGCTAAGAAACAGAAAGGAAGATCAGTGGAATAGACTGGGGGAAAGCGACCTCAGCAAGACAGTATACGATAAACCCAAAGATCCCAGCTTTTGGGACAAAAATCCACTATTCGATAAAAACTGCTGGGAAAATTGGAAGACAGTGTGGGAGAGACTAGGAATAGATCAACACCTCACACCCTACACCAAGATAAATTCAAAATGGGTGAGTGAATTAAACATAAAGAAGGAAACCATAAGTAAATTGGGTAACCACAGAATAGTATACATGTAAGACCTTTGGGAGGGGAAAGGCTTTAAAACCAAGCAAGATATAGAAAGAATCACAAAATGTAAAATAAATAATTTTGACTACATCAAACTAAAAAGCTTTTGTACAAACAAAACCAATATAACTAAAATCAGAAGGGAAACAACAAATTGGGACAAAATCTTCATAGAAACCTCTGACAAAGGTTTAATTACTCATTTATAATGAGCTAAATCAATTGTACAAAAAATCAAGCCATTCTCCAATTGATAAATGGGCAAGGGAAATGGATAGGCAGTTCTCAGATAAAGAAATCAAAACTATTAACAAGCACATGAAGAAGTTTTCTACATCTCTTATAATCAGAGAGATGCAAATCAAAACAACTCTGAGGTATCACCTCACACCCAGCAGATTGGCTAACATAACATCAAAGGAAAGTAATGAATGCTGGAGGGGATGTGGCAAAGTAGGGACATTAATTCATTGCTGGTGGAGTTCTGAATTGATCCAACCATTCTGGAGGGTAATTTGGAACTATGCCCAAAGGGCGACAAAAGAATATCTACCCTTTGACCCAGCCATAGCACTGCTGGGTCTGTACCCCAAAGAGATAATGGACACAAAGACTTGTACAAAAATATTCATAGCTGCGCTCTTTGTGGTGGCCCAAAACTGGAAAACGAGGGGATGCCCATCAATTGGGGAATGGCTGAACAAACTGTGGTATATGTTGGTGATGGAATACTATTGTGCTCAAAGGAATAATAAAGTGGAGAAGTTCCATGGAGACTGGAACAACCTCCAGGAAGTGATGCAGAGCGAGAGGAGCAGAACCAGGAGAACATTGTACACAGAGACTAATACACTGTGGTATAATCGAACATAATGGACTTCTCCATTAGTAGTGGTGTAATGTCCCTGAACAACTTGCAGGGATCCAGGAGAAAAAAACACCATTCATAAGCAAAGGATAAACTATGGGAGTGGAAACACCGAGAAAAAGCAACTGCCTGAATACAGAGGTTGAGGGGACATGACAGAGGATAGACTCTAAATGAACACTCTAATGCAAATACTATCAACAAAGCAATGGGTTCAAATCAAGAAAACATCTAATGACCAGTGGACTTACACGTCGGCTATGGGGGGTGGGGGGGAGGAAAAGAAAATGATCTATGTCTTTAACGAATAATGCTTGGAAATGATCAAATAAAATATATTTAAAAAAAAAAGATTTAGAACACTTCTTCATGTGCTTATTAATAGTTTTGATTTCTTTATCTGAGAACTGCCTATCCATGTCCCTTGCCCATTTATCAATTGGAGAATGGCTTGGTTTTTTGTACAAGTGATTTAGCTCTTTATAAATTTTAGTAATTAAACCTTTGTCAGAGGTTTTTATGAAGATTTTTCCCAATTTGTTGTTTGCCTTTTGATTTTAGTTACATTGTTTTTGTTTGTACAAAAGCTTTTTAATTTGATATAGTCGAAATTATTTATTTTACATTTTGTGATTCTTTCTATGTCTTGCTTGGTTTTAAAGTCTTTCCCCTCCCAAAGGTCTGACATGTATACTATTCTGTGGTTACCCAATTTGCTTATGGTTTCCTTCTTATGTTAAATGATTCACCCATTTTGAATTTATCTTGGTGTAGGGTGTGAGGTGTTCATCTATTCCTAATATCTCCCACACTGTCTTCCAATTTTCCTAGCAGTTTTTATCAAATACTGGGTTTTTGTCCCAAAAGCTGGGGTCTTTGGGTTTATCGTATACTGTCTTGCTGAGGTCGCTTGCCCCCAGTCTATTCCACTGATCCTCCTTTCTGTCTCTTAGCCAGTACCAAATTGTTTTGATGACTGCTGCTTTGTAATATAGTTTGAGGTCTGGCACTGCAAGGCCCCCATCATTTGTGTTTTTTTTTTCATTGTTTCCCTGGATATCCTTGACCTTTTGTTATTCCAAATGAACTTTGTTATGGTTTTTTCTAAATCAGTAAAGATATTTTTGGTTAGCTCAATGGGTATGGCACTAAATAGACAAATAAGTTTGGGTAGGATGGTCATTTTTATTATATTGGCTCGTCCTATCCATGAGCAGTTAATTTTTTTCCAATTGCTCAAGTCTAGTTTTAGTTGTGTGGAGAGTGTTTTGTAGTTGTGTTCATATAGTTCCTGTGTTTGTCTCGGGAGGTAGATTCCTAGGTATTCTATTTTATCTAAGGTGATTTTGAATGGGATTTCTCTTTCTAGTTTTTGCTTCTGAGTTGTGTTGGAGATATATAGAAATGCTGATTACTTATGTGGGTTTATTTTGTATCCTGCAACTTTGCTAAAGTTGTTGATTATTTCAATTAGCTCTTTGGTTGAATCTCTAGGATTCTTTAAGTAGACCATCATGTTATCTGCAAAGAGTGATAACTTGGTCTCCTCCTTGCCTATTTTGATGCCTTCAATTCCTTTATCTTCTCTAATTGCTACTGCTAGTGTTTCTAGTACAATGTCAAATAGTAGAGGTGATAATGGGCATCCTTGTTTCACTCCTGATCTTATTGGGAATGCATATAGTTTATCCCCATTGTAGATGATATTAGCTGTTGGTTTTAGATATATACTGTTTATTATTTTTAGGAAAGACCCTTCTATTCCTATGCTTCCTAGTGTTTTTAATAGGAATGGTTGTTGTATTTTATCAAATGCTTTTTCTGCATCTATTGAGATAATCATGTGGTTCTTGTTGGTTTGCTTGTTGATGTGGTCAATTATGTGGATAGTTTTCCTAATATTGAACCAGCCCTGCATCCCTTGTATAAATCCTACTTGATCATGGTGGATGGCCCTTCTGATCACTTGCTGGAGTCTTTTTGCTAGTATCCTATTTAAGATTTTTGCATCTATATTCATTAGGGAGATTGGTCTATAGTTTTCTTTTTCTGTTTTTAACCTGCCTGGTTTTGGAATCAGTACCATGTTTGTGTCATAAAAGGAGTTTGGTAGAACTCCCTCTTTGCTTATTATGTCAAACAGTTTATATAGTATTGGGATTAACTGTTCTCTGAATGTTTGATAGAATTCACTGGTGAATCCATCAGGCCCTGGGGATTTTTCCTTAGGAAGTTCTTTGATGGCTTGATGGATTTCATTTTCTGATATGGGATTATTTAAGAATTCTATTTCTTCTTCTGTTAGTCTAGGCAGTTTGTATTTTTGTATACATTCATCCATATCACCTATATTGGTGTATTTATTGCCATATAATTGGGCAAAGTAATTTCTAATGATTGCCTTAATTTCCTCTTCATCAGAGGTGATGTCCCCCTTTTCATCTTTGATGCTGTTAATTTGCTTTTCTTCCTTCCTTTTTAAATTAGATTGACCAGTACTTTGTCTATTTTGTTTGTTTTTTTCAAAGTACCAGCTTCTTGTCTTATTTATTAAATCAATAGTTCTATCACTTTCTATTTTATTTATTTCTCCTTTAATTTTTAGGATTACTAGTTTGGTTTTCTGCCGGGGGGTTTTAATTTGATCGCTTTTGAGTTTTTTTATTTGCATTTCCAATTGTTTGATCTCTGCTCTCCCTAGTTTCTTAATATATGCACTCAGGGATATGAATTTACCTGTGATTACTGCTTTGGCTGCATCCCAAAAGGTTTGAAAGGATGTCTCGCCATTGTCATTTTCTTCAATGAAATTATTAATTGTTTCTATGATTTCTTCTCTAACTAAATGATTTTGGAGTATTATATTGTTTAATTTCCAATTAATTTTTGATTTGGCTCTCCATGTACCCTCACTGATCATTATTTTTATTGCCTTGTGATCTGTAAAGGCTGCATTTATTATTTCTGATTTTCTGCATTTGTGTGCCATGTTTCTGTGACCTAATGTATGGTCAATCTTTGAGAATGTGCCATGTGGGTGCTGAGAAGAAGGTGTATTCCTTTTATCCCTATTTATTTTTCTCCATATATCTATTAATTCTAATTTTTCTAAGATTTCATTCACTTCTTTTACCTCTTCCTTATTTATTTTTTTGATTTGATTTATCTAAATTTGATATGCATTTTTGATATATGCATGATTTCATTTTACTTTTTTGACTTTCCTTATGTCTGCAATGCGTAGAACAATGTCTGGTGCATGGTAGGTGCTTTGTAAATACTAACTGATTGATTGTAGTTTTTAGGGGTAACCTTCAGGGTTTTAGGAGTGATTACTTCAGACTCAATTAGCCTTTAGAAATAAGTATTTACTGAAGAAAACTTGGTGGAAAACTTCCTAGCAAACATTCACGGAAAGGGACATTCCAAATCAGGGAAAAGCAGACTAAAACCTAAAAAACTTATGGATCAAATGGATGAACATAGCTACTGAATAGAAGTAAATTTTCCTTTTTGTGAATAATTGAAATTCCCCTTAAATACAGTGAAGCTTTCTGCTAGCCTCCTTGTAGAGTCCTTTGTTGTTTTGTTTTCACAGCACCGACACTATCCACCAGCTGCCATTCCAGAGACTTGCTTATTTTGAGGACCTTTCTTCCACCTTTCCTATATGTTCTATAGGAACTCACCTATTGGGACAGAGGAAGTGCTGTCCTGAGCTTGACTGTGGTCAATTTCAGTGCCTGGGCTTGACTCAGTTGCCTTTTGAATGGTGGAGTGAGCACTTTGCAGCACAGTGACCTGGATGACCTGCTGTGGGAAGGCCTGTAGCTATTTAGACTCATTGCATGTTGTGTTGGATTGTGTTGGGTTCTTCCCTCTCTTCCCATGGCTGAATCTTATTGGGCTATGCTCTACTTCTTTGCTTGTCACTTTTGCTGGATCATTCCTGAATGTTGGATCATGATCTCCCTCTACCCCAGTCAGATGGGTCCTTACCCATATCACCACACTTTTTTTAAAAGTATCATTTAATTTCATCCAAAGATTGGTTGAATTTGGGACCTTCTAAAATGATTAAGAACTTTCATGCCTAATATAATGCCTTTGATTGACTGGTTCTATAATACTATTTTCATGTGATTAAAAAATAGAAAGGCTATAATATTCTATTAGTTATTTTAAATAAATTAATGGTTACTGATTCATGGATTCAGTTATCTTCATTCCTCCCTCAATCCTTAAACTCTCATTAAGTGGCTAAGCTTTCAATATTTTCATGATTATAAAATGTCTAATTCAAGAATATTATGTATTGTATTTGTAATAATTTCAGAAATGGTGTTTTACAAAGGGATTTAGGTTCCAAAGGGGAAACTGATCTAAGAAGAAACAGAATGAATATTTTTTTAATAATTCTGTGACATTTTTGCTTTTTGTATGTTTCACTTGTATATGTATTATTTACGTGTTATGCTTTTTTCACTTTTATGTAAGGCAACGTAATTTTCAACACAATAAATGAAGAATTGGCTGAATATTGACAGAGAATTGGAATCCAATTCAAAAAGGAGCAGCAAAATCATTTATAAATGAAGGTAACAAGCCGATTGTTGTTTACCTTTACGGATATTAATAGTATACTTAAGAAGTTATAATATTCATTCTCATTTTAGGAGGAGATGCTGCTTACTAATCACTTCTCATTGCTTCTCCCAGCAGGGCCTCTCATCCCATTTGGGGCATAATGACTGAGTTAGCATCCATTTTTAAGAAAATATATTATCATTACTCACTACAGTATTGTACTGAGACTTCACTGGAAAGCAATAAAGAACACAATGTACATTTTAAAGACCTTCATTTTCCCCATAATGCTTAAAATAAGCTGCCGTCTGTGGCATTCTAAGATTTGAGTTATGTTCTAAATCTGTGTTTCTGCAGGAGTACATCATGCCTGAAGATTGGGTTCTGATTAGCCTGGGAGGCTTCTAATACCCACTATTGATTTTCTGCTACTGTATCTGACATTGAACTTTGTGTCCGGCCACGGGGGTTCTATCTTTTGCATGATAGAATGATGAATAGTTGTCTAAAAGACTCTGAACACATACTTATTTCACCTTCAATAAGAACAAGTCAATATAATTAAGCAGAGGAAAAAAAAACAACATTGTGGTTACCCAGCAAGTTTATGGAACAGTTTGGGGTTTGTCCTCTTGTATCTGGTTAATGACCATAATGCCAAAGTCATAGTTATTCTATGAAGAATTAGCCATCATATTAATGACTCATATTCCTTTTGATCTTTAATGGGAAAAGTGAGAGCCTCATATTTATAATAAAAATAGATCTACATTTTATGTTGCTTTGACTGTTACTCACCGTGGATTTGATGGTCACTTTTGGCCATGGTCTCTCGATGCAGATTTGTGCTTAATTCTCACATGCATCCTATGTACCGATATTCATATTTATTTGTATAACGAAGAGAATATTATATACAGAAACAGAAATATTGTCTGAAGAGTGACCTGTGTATGTATACCTCCAGAGAACGAACTGTTAACTGTAAGTAAACAAGACATAGTTTTATATATACATATTTCTTCTTGCCAAATGCTACCTACTCTAATTTCAGGAAGGGACAGGAGAGAGCTACCTGAGTATTTTAATATTAAAAATAAATAAATTTAGATTAAACAGAACATTTGAACCATGAATTTTCAAATGATTTGTTGCTATAAATATGTAAGTATAGAAATACAGATATAAATGTATATACATATATACATTTGTACATATATAATTTTTCTTACATACAAAGCAATGACCATAAATGGTAAAATATAGCAAAACTGAGGGCAGAAAGGATTTTTGATTTACCCTCTGTATAGAGTCTTGAGCATTCTTTTTTACATTAAATTGATCCCATAAACTGGTGATCTGGAAATGACTAGATAGAAACAGAATCTTCAAAACCAAATTAATATGACTGACCAGTGGTAGGCAGGGTAGCTTTCCAGAGTTTCACTTCTTCTTCATTGGTTATTGGCCAACAGAACCCTACTGAAGTACATCAAAGTACAGGTTACCTGATCTGTATAAGAGAATAATAGATACATTTTTCTTTTCTAATTTCATTGAGAAAAATCATAAAAACTAATAGCAAAAAAAGTAATGTGCATGGCAGGATATGTAATTTAGTTTTATCTAAAATCCTCCAAAATATTTATGGATCAATGAGATTTTGGAGTTCCTTCTGCACTATCATTCTAAAATATCATGATTTCATAAAGGTTTTATGAATTGTAGTTATTATGGATTTAAAACTCTCAAAGCATATAGTTGAATCCAAAGAATGAAATGTCAATCCTTTAAATCCTTTATATATAGTCTCATATCATCTTTCTTGCTTTCATATCCAACCCTGAACTACCTGATCTATCTCCTACAAAAGCAGAGATATTGCTTCTTCTGTAACAAGTTAAAATAATAATTCAATATTTCATTAAACACAAATTTAAAAGCTTCCTTCCCACATCCTCCCACAACCATTCCTAGGTTTTTAATCTTTATCCTCAGATTTTTTCACTCTTGTCCTTTGGCAACTTCTACATTTAGAAATACTTATAAAATGATCTGATATTTCATACCATAATTCTATCAGTGAATTAATAAGTATTTATTAGGCTTCCACTATATACCAGGCACTGTGATGTATTCTAGGAATGTGAATACGAAAAAGGAGATGGGCACAACTCTCATGAGGAGTATTAATTCTGGTTGAGGAAGTTTTGGCCACTGATGGGAATTTAGGGCTAGGCAATTACAAAAATTATAAGTGAAGCCATAGGAAAGTAGGGTGTTATTCCCTTTAATATTAGCATCAATTATGTCAATTTGAATAGTTAAAAAAGGAAGAGATGGAAAGACCAACGAGAGAGTACTTAGCAAATTTCAGGGTAGATGACAACATATCCAAACTGGCTGCATGGTCTGGAATAGCTAGATATAGAGAGATGAGGTATATTTTTCATCCACATGAAGGTTTTTCAATGACATGAACATAGTCATCATGACTCTGTCTCACCAAAACTTCTTTTCTTCAGGTTAAATATTTTCAATACACTCTATTAGTACTCAGTATTTTTCACCATCATTGTTACATTTAACTTAGCATATCTTTATGTATTAGGTTATCCAGAAATTGACATAATTTGGCAGAACAGAATTTCTTCTTTTATTAAAAATATATTTAGAATATTTTTTCTATAGTTAGATGATTCATTATTTTTCTCACCCATATTCCATCCCTCCTCCCAGAGCTGACAAGAAATTCCACTGGGTTATACAAGTATCATTGTTCAAAACCTATTTCCATGTTATTCATAATTGCAATAGAGGGATCTTATCTTTGAATACCAAAACCCCAATCATTTCCCCATTGAGCCTCATGATTGATCATATGTTTTTCCTCTTACTCCCATGGTTCTTTCTCAGGATGTGGATAGCATTCTTTCTCCTAAGTTCATTTGGATTGTACTGGATTATTACATTGCTACTAGTAGAAAAGTGTGATAGAGATATGAAGAGAGAAGTTTTTGCAGGACTGGATATCTAGCTCTAAAATGCAAAAACGCAGGATTCCAGCAGAATGTCCCTGGGTTGTTGGCAGTTGGAGCTGGGGGAGGGGGCTTTTGTCTCTCTCTGTCTGGTACTGGAAGTCATACTTTTCCCTGGAGGTTTTTGGCTGGCCACACAAAGAAGAGAAACTGGGCTTTTGAACTTAGTCTCTGGCTCTCTGGCTCTGAAGAGTTGGAGTTGACCAGGGGGCTTTTTGGTCTCTGGGTCTCTGACTGGGGGACACACATTTGCTCGCTGGAGTTTGAAGTTGGCTGAGAGACTTTTGTGAAGCTCACTTAGCTTTTGGACTCTGGTGGGGCTGACTTGGTTACTTGAAGTTCTCTGACGTTGGACAGTTGAAATTGACAAGAAGGAGAAATCTAACTGAAGAAGAAGAAAGAAGATCTTGAAAAGCCATTGTCCTCCATCTCCCTGTCTCACAATCACAGTTTGTGACTGGACTATTTTCTCAATTTTACCTCAGTTAGAAGAGGGACTTCCTCATCCCCCTTACCTCAGTTTCCCCTCAGTTTATCCCAATAAACCCCTTACCTGAGAAAGAAACTTAGAGTATTTTATAATTCACTTGGGGGGAGGGAAAATTGGGTGGCAGGAGGAAGAGGGTTGGAGGAGGGAGTGAGGGAGGAAGGAGATTAGGAAATAGATCAGCCATCATTAGGAATCACTAGGCATATTCCCCCAGAGCAGTTCCTTGTGTACCGATATCCCTGTGTATGTAGTGACATCCCCCAGCAGCATTTCTCTGTCCACCATTACCAATAAGCAGCCTCAGGTTCCCTCAGCAGGTTCAGGTCCCTGTATCAGTCTCTCTAGCCACAGCCATTGTTTTTTTTTTTTAAATATTATTTTATTTGGTCGTTTTCATACATTATTCACTGGAAACAAAGATTGTTTTCTTTTCTTCCCCTCCCCTCCCCCCCCCTTCCCTCTCCCATAGCCGACGCATGATTCCACTGGTTGTCACATGTGTTCTTGACTCGAACCCATTTCCCTGTTGTTGGAGTTTGCATTATAGTGTTCATTTACAGTCTCTCCTCAGTCTTATCTCCTCCAACCCTGTAGTCAAGCAGTTGCTTTTCAGCGGTGTTTTTACTCCCACAGTTTATCCTCTGCTTGTGGGTAGTATTTTTTTTTTAGATCCCTGCAGATTGTTCAGGGATTGCATTGATACTAATGGAGAAGTCCATCACCTTTGATTGTACCACAATGTATCAGTCTCTGTGTACAGTGTTTTCCTGGTTCTGCTCCTCTCGCTCTGCATTACTTCCTGGAGGTTGTTCCAGTCTCCATGGAACTTCTCCACTTTATTATTCCTTTTAGCACAATAGTATTCCATCACCAACATATACCACAATTTGTTCAGCCATTCCCCAATTGAAGGGCATCCCCTCATTTTCCAATTTTTGGCCACCACAAAGAGCGCAGCTATGAATATTTTTGTACAAGTCTTTTTGTCCATTATCTCTTTGGGGTACAAGCCCAGCAGTGCTATGGCTGGATCAAAGGGCAGACAGTCTTTTATCGCCCTTTGGACATAGTTCCAAATTGCCCTCCAGAATGGTTGGATCAATTCACAACTCCACCAGCAATGAATCAATGTCCCCACTTTGCCACATCCCCTCCAGCATTCATTACTTTGCATAGCTGTCATGTTAGCCAATCTGCTAGGTGTGAGATGATACCTCAGAGTTGTTTTGATTTGCATCTCTCTGATTATAAGAGATGTAGAGCACTTTTTCATGTGCTTATTAATAGTTTTGATTTCTTTGGCTGAGAATTGCCTGTTCATGTCCCTTGCCCATTTGTCAATTGGAGAATGGCTTGATTTTTTGTACAATTGATTTAGTTCTTTATAAATTTTAGTAATTAAACCCTTGTCAGAGGTTTTTATGAAGATTGTTTCCCAATTTGTTGCTACCCTTCTGATTTTGGTTACATTGGTTTTGTTTGTACAAAAACTTTTTAATTTGATGTAATCCAGATTATTTATTTTGCATTTTGTAACTCTTTCTAATTCTTGCTTGGTTTTGAAGTATTTCCCTTCCCAAAGGTCTGACATGTATACTATTCTGTGTTCGCCTAATTTTCTTATAGTTTCCTTCTTTATGTTCAAGTCATTCATCCATTTTGAATTTATCTTGGTGTAGGGTGTGAGGTGTTGATCTAAGCCTAATCTTTCCCACACTGTCCTCCAATTTTCCCAACAGTTTTTATGAAATAGTGGATTTTTGTCCCAAAAGCTGGGATCTTTGGGTTTGTCATATACTGTCTTGCTGAGGTTGCTTGCCCCCAGTCTATTCCACTGATCCTCCTTTCTGTCTCTTAGCCAGTACCAAATTGTTTTGATGACCGCTGCTTTATAATATAGTCTGAGATCTGGGACTGCAAGACCCCCTTCCTTTGTGTTTTTTTTCATTAATTCCCTGGATATCCTTGATCTTTTGTTCTTCCAAATGAACTTTGTTATGTTTTTTTCTAAATCAGTAAAAAAAATTTTTGGAAGTTCCATGGGTATGGCACTAAATAGATAGATGAGTTTGGGTAGGATGGTCATTTTTATTATATTGGCTCGTCCTACCCATGAGCAGTTAATGTTCTTCCAATTGTTCAAGTCTAGTTTTAGTTGTGTGGAAAGTGTTTTGTAGTTGTGTTCATATAGATCCTGTGTTTGTCTCGGGAGATAGATTCCTAAGTATTTTATTTTGTCTTGGGTAATTTTGAATGGGATTTCTCTTTCTAGTTCTTGCTGCTGAGCTGTGTTGGAATTATATAGAAATGCTGATGACTTATGTGGGTTTATTTTGTATCCTGCAACTTTGCTAAAGTTGTTGATTATTTCAATTAGCTTTTTGGTTGAGTCTCTAGGATTCTTTAAGTAGACCATCATGTCATCTGCAAAGAGTGATAATTTGGTCTCCTCCTTGCCTATTTTGATGCCTTCAATTTCTTTTTCTTCTCTAATTGCTACTGCTAGTGTTTCTAATACAATGTCAAATAATAGAGGTGATAATGGGCATCCTTGTTTCACTCCTGATCTTAATGGGAATGGATTTAGTTTATCCCCATTGCAGATGATATTAGCTGATGGTTTTAGATATATACTGTTTATTATTTTTAGGAATGACCCTTCTATTCCTATGCTTTCTAGTGTTTTTAGTAGGAATGGGTGTTGTATTTTATCAAAGGCTTTTTCTGCATCTATTGAGATAATCATGTGATTCTTGTTGGTTTGCTTGTTGATGTGGTCAATTTTGTGGATAGTTTTCCTAATGTTGAACCAGCCCTGCATCCCTGGTATGAATCCTACTTGATCATGGTGGATGACCCTTCTAATCACTTGCTGGAGTCTTTTTGCTAGTATCCTATTTAAGATTTTTGCATCTATATTCATTAGGGAGATTGGCCTATAGTTTTCTTTCTCTGTTTTTGGCCTGCCTGGCTTTGGAATTAGTACCATGCTTGTGTCATAAAAGGAGTTTGGTAGGACTCCCTCTTTGCTTATTATGTCAAATAGTTTGTGTAATATTGGGGTTAACTGTTCTCTGAATGTTTGATAGAATTCACTGGTGAATCCATCAGGCCCTGGGGATTTTTTCTTAGGCAGTTCTTTGATGGCTTGATGGATTTCAATTTCTGATATGGGATTATTTAAGAAAACTATTTCTTCTTCTGTTAGTCTAGGCAATTTATATTTTTGTAAATATTCATCCATATCACCTAGGTTGGTATATTTATTGCCATATAGTTGGGCAAAGTAGTTTTTAATGATTGCCTTAATTTCCTCTTCATCAGAGGTGATGTCCCCCTTTTCATCCTTGATGCTATTAATTTGCCTTTCTTCTTTCCTTTTTTTAATTAAATTAACCAGTACTTTGTCTATTTTGTCTGTTTTTTCAAAGTACCAGCTTCTAGTCTTGTTTATTAGCTCAATAGTTCTGTCACTTTCTATTTTATTAATTTCTCCCTTAATTTTTAGGATCTCTAGTATGGTTTTCTTCTGGGGGTTTTTAATTTGTTCATTCTCAAGTTTTTTTATTTGCATTTCCAATTCCTTGGTCTCTGTCCTCCCTAATTTGTTAATATATGCACTCAGGGATATGAATTTTCCTCTAAGTACTGCCTTGGCTGCATCCCATAAGGTTTGAAAGGATGTTTCGCCGTGGTCATTTTCTTCAACGAAATTGTTAATTGTTTCTATGATTTCTTCTCTAACTATCCGATTTTGGAGTATCATGTTATTTAATTTCCAATTAATTTTTGATTTGGGTCTCCATGTACCCTTGCCGATCAATATTTTAATTGCCTTGTGATCTGAAAAGGCTGCAGTTAATATTTCTGCTTTTCTGCATTTAAGTGCCATGTTTCTATGACCTAGTGTATGATCTATTTTTGTGAATGTGCCATGTGGTGCTGAAAAGAAGGTGTATTCTTTTTTGTCCCTATTTATTTTTCTCCATATGTCTATTAATTCTAATTTTTCTAAGATTTCATTCACCTCTTTTACCTCATTCTTATTTATTTTTTGATTTGATTTATCTAAATTTGATAGTGGTTGGTTCAAGTCTCCCACTAATATGGTTTTACTGTCTAATTCCTCCTTCAATTCTCCTAGTTTCTCTATTAAAAATTTGGATGCTATACCATTTGGTGCATACATGTTGATTAGTGATATTTCCTCATTGTCTATATTTCCTTTTAGCAGAATATATTTACCTTCCCTGTCCCTTTTGATCAGGTCTATTTGTACTTTGGCTTTGTCAGATATCATGATTGCAACTCCTGCCTTCTTTCTATCGGTTGAGGCCCAAAAGGTCTTACTCCAACCTTTAATTCTAACCTTGTGAGTGTCAACCCGTCTCATATGTGTTTCTTGAAGACAACATATGGTAGGGTTTTGTGTTCTAATCCAATCTGCTATTTGTCTGCGTTTTATGGGTGAGTTCATCCCATTCACGTTCAAAGTTATGATTGTTATTTGTGGATTCGCTGGCATTTTGATGTCTTCCCCTAGTTCTGACCTTTCTTCTTTAGCTTTCTCCTTTTGAACCAGTGATTTACTTTAGGTCAGTCCCCCTAGTCCCCTCCCTTGAGATGCTTCCCTTTCTAGCCCCTCCCTTTTTATGCTCCCTTCCCCTCCCCCCTCTCCTTCCCTCCCTTTTTGTACTCTCTCCCCCCCCCCCTCCTTGATTTTCCTTTCTTTCTTGCCCTAATGGATAAGATAGAATTTAGGATCCCACTGGATCTAGATGTTCTTCCCTCTCAGATTTGATTTCACTGAGAGTAAGGTTTAAGTAATTCCACTTCACGCTCTCTTCCTCTCCTTCTCATATGAGAGTTCTTCCCCTCCCCTTCCCATGTGTATCTTTATATGGGAAAGTTTATTCTATTGATTCCCCCCCTATTTCTTGAAGTTAATCTTAGTATTATCACGGTTCCCCCCTCCCTTTTCCTTTTTTTGCCCCAACTTTCCCCAAATCTTCTTAATTCCCCAATCTTTCCCTATGCATGTTTCTTCTAACTACTCTTATGATGATACAATTTATAAGAGTTCCACAAAACATTTTCCCCACATATTAATATATAATTAGATGTAAATGTAGTCCTTATAGAAGGGAGTTTGACTTAAAGAGAAAGATAAGATTTATCTCCTTTTCCCTTTCTTTCATATTTACCTTTTCATGTTTCTCTTGCTTTCTGTGCTTGGATATCGAACTTTCCACAGAGCTCTGGTCTTTTCTTAGCAAATGCTTGGAAATCTTCTATTTTGTTGAATGCCCATACTTTCCCCTGGAAGTATATAGTCAGTTTTGCTGGGTAGTTGATTCTTGGTTGGAGACCCAGTTCTCTTGCCTTTCTAAATATCGTGTTCCATGCTTTGCGGTCTCTTAGTGTATTAGCCGCTAAGTCGTGTGTGATCCTTATGGGAGCCCCCTTATATCTGAAGCTCTTCTTCTTGGCTTCTTGTAGGATTTTCTCCTTTACTTGGAAGCTCTTGAATTTGGCAATTACATTCCTAGGCGTTGTCTTTTGGGGATTTAGTATAGAAGGTGTTCTATGAATCCTTTCTATTTCTATTTTGCCCCCTTGCTCCAGAACGTGGGGGCAATTTTCTTTTATAATCTCCTCTAGAATAAAATCCAATTTGTTGTTTACCTCTGGTTTTTCTGGGAGACCGATGATACGGAGATTTTCTCGTCTTCCTCTGTTCTCCAGGTCCGTGACCTTCTCAGTGAGATATTTTCTGTTTTCTTCCAATTCATTAATTATTTGGGTTTGCTTTATTGATTCTTGCTGTTTTATCATCTCACTTTCTTCGAGGTCCTTAATTCTGGTCATTAGGGACTGGATTTGCTTTTCAGCCTTGTCTGCCCTTCTATTGGATGCTTCGAGTTCTTTTTCCAATTGAGCAGTCTTATCTGTCAGACAGCTGATCTCTTTCTCCCATTTTTCTTTCCAGAAGGTTTCCATCTTTTGGATAAGTTCCAGTTTGAGATCTTCCAGAGCTTGTTGATAGTTTCCATTTTGGGAGGCGTGTTCTGAATTTTTTTGGATTTCCTCCTCATTCTCCTCTTTTCCTTGGGTACTTCCACCATAAAAGTTTTCAATAGTCACTTTTTTCCCTTTCTTCCTGGAGGCTTGATTTTGGGCCATGTGAGCCATCCCTTTGGTGGTTTTATTTCCCTTTCCTTTTTGGTCTGGGGTCTGGGTTATAAGAGCGGTTTTTCTGTGAATTTAGGTTGCTTCAGACTAGTTCTTCCCAGCCTCCGAGCCCAGGTATTCAGCTCCGCCCAGATAATCAGCGCTTGTTGTTCAGCGCAGCCTGCACCGAGTCCAGGTCCGCTGGATTCTCCAGTAAAAGCGCCCTGAGACGTTTTTTTCCTGGCAGTCCCCAGATCCCAAGGACCCTGGAGTGCCCCCCCAGACAGAGACGCTCCCCACTCACTCGCTGTCCCGGTGAGCGCTCAGGTAGCTCACTCTGGTTTAGTGGGGGAGGTGGGGTGGGGGAAGGGCGGCTCAGTTCACTTTTCTGTGCAAGCTTTTCCTTCTTGTTTTAGTGTGGAAATGTTCAAGCCCCACGTACCTTTGCCTCTGTGGGGTACTGGGGAGTCCTTCTGTTCCTCCAAAGGTGATTTTATGCTCCTTTGATGTAGTCTATTTCGTTCGGTGCTGGGGAGAGGAAGCGTGCCGCGTCTAGATTGCAGCCATGATTACCCGGAAGTCCACAGCCATTGTTAAAGAAACAGGTTCCCCCTCAGTTTACCTTCTCCATATCAACAAGTAATAGTTTCTACTTAGTCACATATCTTTTATTACAAAAGTCTATTATATTTGATTGTGCCAGTGTATCAGTTTCTGTGTACAATGTTCTCTTGGTTCTCTCATTTTGATTTGCATCAATTCCTGGAGGTCTTTCCAGTACATATAAAAATGTTCCAGTTCATCATTCCTTATAGTACAATACTATTACATCACCATCAGAAACTGCCATTTGTTCAGTTATTCCCCAATTAAAGGGCATCCTCTCATTTTCCTTTTTTTTTTTGCCATCACAAAATGCATGGCTATAAATAGTATCATACAAGTATTTTTCCTTATTTTCTTTTTAAGGATGAAACACAGCAATAGTATGGCTGGCTCATAGGGCAGGAGTTCTTTTAAAACCCTTTGGGCATAATTCAGAATTGCCCTCCAGAATGGTTGGAGCAATTCACAACTCCATCAGCAGTGTATTAGTGTCCCAATTTTGCTACATCCCCTCTAACACTGATACCATTCCTTTAAAGCCATATTGGCCAATCTGCTAGGTGTGAGATGGTACCTCAATGTTGTTTTAGTTAGCATTTCTCTAATCAGGAGAGATTTAGAACACCTTTCCATATGATATTGATAATATTTATTTCTTCAACTGAAAACTGCCTATACATATCCCTTGACCATTTGTGAATTGGAGAATGACTTGATTTTTTTCTAAATTTGACTTAGTTTCTATATGGGAAATTCAGCTTTTGTCAGAGAGTTTTGTAATAAAAATATTTTCTAGTTTGTTGCTTTCTTTCTAATTTTTGTTGCATATTTTAAGACAAAAACTTTTAAATTTGATATAATCATAGTCATTCATTCATTTTACATTTTGTAATATTCTCTATCCCTTAATTGGTCTTAAATTCCTTCCTTTCCCAGAAATCTGACAGGTGTACTATTCTATGTTCACCTAATTTATTTTTGATTTCACTCTTTATATTTAACTCATTTACCCATTTTGAAAGTATCTTGGCATAGGGTAGAAAATGTTGATCTAAACCTAATATTCCCCATAGTGTTTTCCAATTTTCCTAGAAGTTTTTGTCAGATAGTGAGTTCTTGTCACAAAAGCTGGGATCTTTGGTTTATCAAGCACAAACTTGCTAAGGTCATTTATTCCAAGTCTATTTCATTGATCCACTCTTCTGTCTCTTAGCCAGTGCCATATTGTTTTGATGACTACTGCTTTATAGGACAGTTTAATATCTGATACTGCTAAACTCCCATCCACATTTTTTTTTCATTATTTCCCTTGATATCCTTAATCTCTTGATCTCTGCGTGGCTTTGGAATCAGTCCTGTATTTGTGTTATAAAAAAGAATTTGGTATTACTACTTCTTTTCTTATTTTGTCAAATTGTTTGTATAACATTGGGATTAGTTGTTCTTTAAAGGTTTTATGGAATTCACTTGTGAATTCATCTGGTCCTGGGAATTTTTCTTAGAAAGTTCCTTGATGGCTTGTTCAATTTATTTTTCTGAGATGGGATTATTTAAGTATTCTATTTCCTCTTTTGTTAAATCTAGGCAATTTATATGTTTGTAAGTATTCACTCATTTCACCTTGATGGTCATATTTATTACTACATAATTGGGCAAAAGAATTCTTAATATTTTCTTTAATTTCCTCTTCATGAGAGGTGACCTCACCCTTTTCATCTTTGATATTGTTAATTTGATTCTTTCTTTTTTATTAGATGAACTTATACTTTATGTATTTGATTTTATTTTTTTCAAAGTACTAGCTCCTAGTCTTATTTAGTAATTTAATAGATCTTTTACTTTCAATTTAATTAATTAGTCTTTAATTTTTAGGATATCCAAATTAGTTTTTATCTGGGGATTTTTAATTAAGTTGTAAGCCAAATTCATTGATCTTGATTTTGTTACTATAAGCACTCAGAAATATAAATTTTGTCCTGAGTACTATTTGGATATTTCCTCTTGGATTTGATATGTTGTCTCCTCATTTTCATATCCTTTAATGAAATTCTTAATTGTTTCTATGATTTCTTTTTTGACCCACCAATTTTGAAGAATTGGATTATTTAGTTTCCAATAAATTTTAAATTTGCCTTTCCATGGAACCTTTTTAATTATAATTTTTATTGCATTATAATCAGAAAAAGTTCCATTTATTATTTCTGCTTTTCTGCATTTATTTGCAACATTTCTATGCCCGAGCATATGATTGATCTTTGAAATATATACCAGGTACTGCTTAGAAGAAGGAACATTCCTTTTAATCTCTGTTCAATTTTCTCTAAATATCAACTATTAACTCTAATTTTTCTAGCATTTCATTCACTTCCTTTACTTCATATTTCTTTCTTATTCATTTTTTACTTCGATTTTTTTTTCTGAAAGAAGATTGAGATCCCTCAATAACATTGTCTTGCTGTCTGTTTCCTCCTTTAGCTCCTTTAATTTCTCCTTTATAAATTTACATGCTAAACCATTTGGTGCATAAATGTTTAATAATGATATTACTTCATTATTTATAGTATCCTGTAGCAAAAATGTAAATTCCTTCCTTATCTTTTTTAATCAAATCAATTTCTATTTTGGCTTTGTCTGGTATCATGGTTGCTACTCCTGCTTTTTTTTTTTTTAACTTTAGATGATGAATAATAAATTCTGCTCCAGTCTTTTACCTTAAATCTCTGTGTGTCACCCTGCCTCAAATGTGTTTCTTGTAAACAACATATAGTAGGATTCTTGTTTTTAATCAACTCTGCTTTCATTTTATGAGTGAGTTCATTCCATTCAAATTCAGTGTTATGATTACTAATTGTGTATTGCTCTCCATTATATTATCCCCTTTAAATTCTGCTCTATTCCCTTTTACTCTGTTTCTCCTCACAAGTATTTTGCTTTTTGTCACCCCCCATCACTTCCCTCACCCTCCAATTACCCTTCCTTCCCTTGTCTTGTTCCCCTTCTTCTTCTCTGTAGGATGATAGAATTTTAGACTCCAAAGAGTATACTCCTTTTTCCCCCATCTCTGAGCCAGTTACAATGAGAGTAAAGTTTTAAGCATTGCCCATCACCACCCTTATCCTCTTCTTTTTATAATGTTTTTTTCACGTCTATTCAAGTTATACAATTTAACCCTATTTTATCTCTCCCTTCCCTTTTCTCTAAGAACCACCCTCTTTTACCATGATTTTTTGCATATTCATATGCATACATATCATATCATATATACATATTGTTTCATGTCATCGCATTTACATACACATCATATCATCATTTGCATCATATCATCATATTAAGTTTACCTCCCCTCCCTCTGTCTGGGTAAATTCATTCTATCTTCTCTACTACTAAGAGTAATTTTTGAGAATTAAATATATCCTCTTTCCATGTAGACATATAAATATTTTGACCTTAATGAATCCCTTAAATTTTCTCTTTCTCATTTACCTATTTGGGCTTCTCTTTTGTCTTACATTTGGAATTCACATTTTGTGTTTAGGTCTGGCTCATTCTTTAGAAATGCTTGGAAGTCTTCTATGTTATTAAATGTCCATTTTCCCCCATGAAAGAATATACTCAATTTTGTTGGATAGGTGATTCTGGGTTGTAAACCCAAATCTTTAGCCTCCTTCAATATCATATTCCATCCTTTTAGATCTTTTAATGTAGAAGCTTTGTGGGGGATCTCAACCTTCCCCTTTCAGAACTATATAAATCGAAGCAAAAAATAAGTAAAAAAGAAGGGAAATTAATAAAATGCCAGAAAAATTAGAGATAATAGATATCAGACAAAATTGAACAGGGATAAAAATCAATTCCCAGATTCCTCCCTTTCTCTAGCCCTTTCCCCATACATTGGAAGAGCAAGCAATATGATACTCATTATATGTGTGAAGTCATACAAAACATATTTCAATATTTGCCATGTTGCAAAAAAGCAATAAAAATAAAGTGAATTTTTTTTCAATCTGTACTTAGATTTTATCAGTTCTCCATATAGAAATGGATAGCATTTTTCTACATGAGTATTTTTATTTCTTATGGATCATTATACTGATTGAAGTAGTTCACTTTCGTAGTTGATTACTATTACAATATTGTTGTTACTGTTTGCGATGTTCTTCTGTATCTGTTCTCAAGTGTCTTAGATTTTCTAAATTCATCCCATTTGTCATTTATTTGAAGTACTATAGTTTACCATAAAATAATATAACGAAACTTCTTTGGATAGTCTCCAATTGATGAATATCTACTCAATTTCCAATTATTTGCCAGTACAAGAATAGCTACAATAAATATTTTAGGATATAATGGTAAATTTCATTTTTCTTTCATTTCATTGATATACAGAAATAGAAATGGCATGTCTGAGTCAAAGGGTATACATAGTTCTATAGCACCTCAGGCATAATTTCAATTATTCTGCAGCAATAGTTGGTACAGTTCATAACTCCATCAGCAGTGTATCAGAGTACATATCTTCCACAACTCCACCAACATTTGTAATTTTCCTTTTCTGTTTTGTTAGCTAACCTGTGAGTTAGTATCACAGAGTTGTTTTAATTTTTCTTTCTCCACTAGATAGTAATTTAAAATTTTCATATGTAATCATTGATAGCTTTGATTTTTTTATTTTAAAGATTTCATGTTTATATCCTTTGACAATCATCAATAGGAAATAGCTTTTAAAAAAATAAATTTGGCTCATTTCCAAAGATAATTGAGAAATGAGATCTTAAACCAATTTGTTTAAGATTTTCTCCCACTTGCATTCTTTCCTTGAAATTTTGGTTGCATTGGGTTTGTTTGTACAATTAAAAATATGTAATCAATATCCATTTTACTTCCCATGATATTATCTAGTGCTTTGCATAAACTTTTCCTTTGTCGCTATATCAAAGAAGTATTTTTTCATGTTCTAATTCACTTATGATAATGCCTCATTTCTAATTCATATACCTGTTTTTGCCAAATCTTGAAAAATGGTTTGAGTTGTTGGTCTATGCCTAATTTTTGCCACTGCTTTCTGGTTTCCTCAGCAGTTTTTTTAAGTGAATTCATCATCCTTAAGTCTGAAACTTTGGGTTTCTTAAAAATAGATTACTATGGTGAATTACTTCTGCTTATAATATACCTAAACTATTCTACTGATTGACTACTCTATCAAATAACAGGTTGTTTTGATGATTAATGATTTGTGTTATTACTCTAATTTGTTATTACTAGGTACCTTTGTTCATTATATTAAATTATTTCCTGGATATTCTTAGTCTTTTTTTAAATTTTGAGCTGAATGTTATGATTTCTTTTCTAGCTCTATAAAATAGTTCTGGTAGTTGATTGGTGTGACACTGAGTAAATAAATTAATTTAACAATAATTTTCATTTCATCATATTGACCTGACCCACCCAATAAAAAAATAGCATTTCTTTCAAATCAAGACAGAAAAACAATGTGGGGATTATTCCAGATGGACCAGGGCTCCTTGGGCAGGGAATTGACAGTATGGTTACCTGGTAGATATACCTCATGCTAGGAAGCCACAAATAAATATCTGTTTGCTCCAGAAGTGGCTTGAGAGATTCTATTACTCTGAAATAAAGTGAAATAAAACATTTTTTTTAAATTTCCAGTTGTTTAGAGCTATGTTTATTTGTGTGAAAAGTATTTGTACATTAAAAATTATATATTTGTAAATTATAAAATTATGTAGTTATTTTTCTGACTATATTGCTACAGGTAGAGTTCCAAGGATTTTATACTGTTTGATGTCATTTTAAATGTATTATCCTGTTTCTTCCTGCTAGATTCTTTGGGTTTTTTTTTTGGTAGGATATAGAAATACTATGTCGTTGTACATCTTGTGAGTTTCCTGAAGTTGTTAATTATTTCAACTAGGTTTTTTTAGCTGATTCTTTCACATTCTTTAAATATGCCATCATATCATTTTGATAAATCAGTTTATTATTTTTCCTTTGATTTCTTTTTCTTGACTAATTGCAATGATTATCATTGTACTTTATCTTTTTTACCCTGTCCCTTAAAAAACTGTTTTGCTTCTGAATGTTGCTTTCCTTTATCTGTCCTTCCTATCAGTCCCCTTCCCTTATCCTCTTCCCCAACCACTGCCTGGTGGTTAAGACAGATGTATTTACCCTATAACTACAGATAGTAAGAGAGAAAGTCACATTCAGCATGGAAAAGAGCAACCCAAGTGGGGGAAGAACAAGGAAGATAGAGGATTCCAGGAAGGAACATAGAAGAGTTGAGGAAAAACTGCCAGATCATCTCACTTCATTTTGGGAGCTCTTTTGGAGTGGTTGGTCTGAGAGAAACCTCTGAGTCAAAAGACCTTTCTGAGCATTGACCACCCCTAGGTAAACCCAACCCCCCTTGGATCCAGCTGAAGATAGAGGAGTGGTTGAGGCTTTCTTAGAAAGCCACTCACCCAAAGAAGTATTCTTCCCATTCCCTAAAATTTGTCCTATTAACTTCAAGCCACAATTAGCTAGATAGAAGTAAGGACAGATGTCACAACTGTTATTTTGATATTTTAGGAAGGGGGGGAACAGAAGGGTTAAACACAAGGGAAATTACATATAAATAAAATTTGAATTTATTAACAGAGAAGGGATGAATTGGGAAGGAAAATGGGGGATCGTGGTATCTAACTGTTTTACTCACTAATTAAACCCACTGTCTAAATATTCTAACCAAATACAAACAAATTCCAAAGGGTAAGTCGACCAGGGAACTAGAATCTCACAAAGAGTCCTTGGTGAGTTAGGTACAGGAGTCTAGCTGAAGTCCTCAGATGTCCCAGCAGGGTAGAGAGATCTTTTCCTAGTCAGGCTGTCCACCAGGAAGACCAGAGATATTCTCTCACCACAGCTAGTAAATGGATGGATTTCTAGGACATTTCAGCCACGCACCTTTCTCCTTCACCTTGCAGCTCCAGAGTGACAGTTGGTAATCTGTTCCTAGGAGTTCTGACTCAACCAAGCTCAGAAAGGTTCTGAGTCTCACACCCTGTCAATCATTCTATTGCACGCTTTAGCTCTCTTTGCTACTCAACTGACCAAGGAGGGTCAGGTAGATAGCCTGAACCCTCAGGATTTAGGGAGGGGGTCAGTTGTTAGCTCATAGGGATTTCCCATTTCCCACTTTCCTTACCCAACAACCCCACTCTTCCTGTCTTGTGTGTCCCTTAGAATAAGAGAGCTATTCCTCTTAGGTCAAGTCTGCCTGCCTCATAACATCAATGAGGGAAAGTGAAGCTTGGGAGAGGGGATGGAGAATTATACCTTTCTCCTAAAGGGTGGATGGGCAGCTCCAATCTTTAGCCTATATATTCAACCCAGTCTCTAAAGGAACATATTCTGTCCTTCTAAAAGACAACTTGTGCTGTCTTTCCTAGGGGAAAAGAATGGAGGACCAATCTCTTCCCTCTCTCCATCTCTTTGACCTCTATCTCTCTAGTCCCCAAATAAACATAGGTTACCCCATTTGGGTCATCTATTACAGCTGGCACCCCAGTAGCTGGATAGGAACAAGAATTCATTACTAACAGTTATACCTGGCAATTGGTGGGGTGGGGCAGCCATCTTGAGCACAGAATCCTGAGTAAACATACAGTGATTCAAACTGACATCTTTTTTCCTGTAAAAAGAGGGTTGTACAGATAACTAAATAAGGGGTAAACATAGAAAGAAAGAAAAAAGATGTACTAGAAGATAATGTGGATTGCCTTGGTGTTACTCATATTGACACACTGGTACTACTCCATATTTGGAAAAATTACCACTATATTTAATGATACTATATTTAATGCACAGGGTGCAGGGATGAGGAAAAGGGGCTTTCACACCAGGGAACACAATAAAAGAATTGTTGGTAGCAGAAGATAAGTCTAGAGAGGGATAGAGAGAGAAAACAAAAACTTAAAACAGAGGGAAATAGAAAAGAGGGAGAGGGAGTTACAAAAAAAAAAACATTAGGAGGTGGAGTCAAGATGATGGTGTGGAAGCAGTGAAAGTTCAGGCCTCTGACAATCCTTCCTTACTGATTACAAACTAAATGCTCCTAGGGGACTAAAAATCAAACCTAACAACAATACAGAGCCAAGGAATCCTCCTGCTTGACTCAATTTAAAAGGTACACCCCCAAAAAGCCAGAATTTGAGAACACTCCAGTCTAAGGGGAAGGAAGAAGGAAGGTGCTGGGACCCATCACCCACCTAGAACACTAAGACTCCAGCAGTAGCTGGAACCTCTGGGTGTACAAGGGTGCTGGTCTGGAGGGAGTACCTTACAGACAAAACTGTGCCAGGTTCAGAGCATCAAACAGGCAGTGGGAAAGCAGTTAGGGAAGAAGCACATAGCATAGAGTGAGAAGCCTAGTTGCAGCAATGAGGACAACTTCTTATTGCTCCCCCCTCCAGAGGTTGTGGCCTCAGGGCACATCCAGCTCTGCAAACTCAGGTAGACTTAATCCCATCAAGGCTTCCAGAGGGCAGGGAAGCTCAAACTTCAACACCCCTACCCCACAATTGCTCCGAGAGATTTGCTGACAAAACTCCAAGCCTGACAGAAAAGGTCAAACCAACAAAAAAATGAGAGTAGCAAAAGCTCAGGCAACTACAGGGAGTAAAGAAGGGGTAAATATGAGCAAACAATGGAAAAAGAAAAAAGAAATTACAATTGACAGCTTCTATGCAGGAAATGAACAAAGAGCAAATGGAACAGAGAAGGATGAAGGAACATCAAGCAAAAACACAAAAACTCCAGTGAATTGGATACAGGCTTTAGAAGAACTCAAAATATAATTCAAAATACAATTAATAGAGGCTGAAGACAACTGGGAAGAGAACTTAAAAAGTAAAATAAGTCACCTGGAAACAGAAAACAGTGTCTTGAAAGCCAAAATTAATCAATTTGAAAATAAGGAAAGGAGACAAAAGATGAGGCAAAGAAAATGAAAGAAGAGACAGAGAAGATGAAAGATGACCTCCAAAGAAGATCAGGCCAGAAGGAGAAGGATGACCAAAAAGCCAGGGAAGAAATCCAGTTTTTAATATCCAAAATACAAGTAGAAGCAAGCAATTTCACAAGGCAACAGGACACTATAAAACAAAACAAAACAAAAAAGGAAAAAAAATTGAGGAAAATATGAAGCACCTCATTCACAAAATAGAAGATTTAGAAAATCATTCCAGGAGAGACAATGTAAGAATCATTTGTCTACCAGAAGACCATGACAAAAGAAAAAGCCCAGACATAATACTACTGTAAGTTATCCAAGAAAACTATCCCAATATTCTAGAACAAGAGGGAAAAGTAGAGATTGAAAGAATCCAGTGATCACCTCCTGTACTTAACCCCCAACTAACAACACGCAGGAATGTTATAGCCTAATTCAATAGCTACCAGACCAAGGAAAAAATATTACAAGTTTCTAAGAAGTCATTCAGATATCATGGAACCACAGAGGGGATAACACAGGATCTGGATGCATCTACACTGAAGGACTGAAAGGCATGGAGTATGACATTCCGGAAAGCAAGGGAACTAGGTTTACAACCAAGAATCAACTACCCAGAAAAACTGACTATATTCTAATAGAAGAAAATATGGACATTTAACAAAATAGAAATATTCTAAGCATTTGTAAAGAAAAGGCAAGACCTGAACAAAATGTTTGATGCCCAAGCACAGAACTGAAGAGAATTATCAAAAGGTAATTAAGAAAGAGGAAAAAAAGAAAAACAAAACCAAACAAAAAACAAAAAACTTTTTTAAGAGACTCAATAAGTTGAAATATGTATCCCTTTAACAAAAGAGTTCATTGGTAACTTCTAAAAATGTTATTATCACCTGGGCAGCTAGAAGAATTACACTTAGAGGGAAAAGTGACAAAATGTATAAGATGAAATGCCAAGACATAAATATGTATATAGATATATGTTTGCATAAATACATACATATGTGTATATATATATATATACCATTAGAACTAAAAAACGAGATTAGTACTAAAAGAAGAGGGAAAAGAAACAAAAGGGGGTAAGTTTATATTTCACAAAGAAGCTCATGGCAGGTGGAGGGAGAACATCAATACAGTGGAAGGAAAAGAGGTTGGGGATAGGAAATAAGGGGGAAGAACAATCAAATACATTGGGGAAGAGAATTGATTCATGCCCTATAGGGAAATAGAAGTGTAACAAACAGATTGGTGGGGAGGAAAGCAGTACAAGGGAGGGAGAGGGTGGAGGTAGTATAAAAAGAATGTAAAGAAAATAAGAGGGGAATAAGAAGGGAGGGGGGTAGAAAGGGAAGAAACGTAAGGATGGGGATTAGGGGGACTGATTAAAAACAGAACATTGGTGTAGAAGGAAATAGAGAAAGAAGAAAAGGCAAGAATAAGAGTGGAAATCAAAATGCTGGGAAATACACAACTGGTAATCATAACTCTGAATGTGAATGGAATGAACTCACCCATAAAACACAAGAGAATAGCAGAGTGGATTAGAATTCAAAACCCTACCATATGCTGTCTACAAGAAACACACACGAGGAAGATAGACACAAATAGGGTAAAAGTAATAGGATGGAGTCAAATTTATTGGGAATCAACTGATAAAATGAAGGCAGGAGTCGCAATTATGATATCTGACAAAGCCAAAGTAAAACTAGATCTAGTTCAAAGAGATATGGAAGGTAATTACATCCTGATAAGAGGCAGCATAGACAATGAGGAAGTATCAGTACTCATAATGTATACACCAAATGGCATAGCATCCAAATTTCAAAAGGAGAAACTAGTGGAGCTCAAGGATGCAATAGATAAAAGAACTATACTAATGGGGGACCTGAACCTTCCTATATCAGAACTAGATAAATCAAACCAAAAAATAAATAAGAGAGATATAAGAGAAGTGAATGAAATCTTAGAAAAATTAGAGTTCTTAGGAATCTATCTGCCAAGACAAACACAGGAACTATATGGACACAACTACAAAACACTCTCCACACAATTAAAACTAGTTCTAAACAATTGGAAAAACACTGATTGCTCATGGGTAGGATGAGCTAACATAATAGAAATGGCAATCCTACCCAAATTAATTTACTTATGTAGTGCCATACCTACTTACATACTTACATACTTATGTAGTGCCATTTACCAAAAAAATTTTTTTTGCTGAATTAGAAAAAAAAACCCATGATAAAGTTTATTTGGAAGAACAAAAGATCAAGGATACCCAGGGAAATCATGAAAAAAATTTGAAGGAAGGAGGCTTTGCAGTCCCAGATGTCAAACTATACTATAAAGCAGTGGTCATCAAGACAATTTGGTACTGGCTAAGAGACAGAAAGGAGGATCAGTGGGACAGACTTGTGGTAAGTGACCTCAGCAGGACATTCTGTGTTAAGCCCAAATATCTTAGGTTTTGGGACCAAAATCCACTATTTGATAAAAACTGCTGGGAAAAGTTGAAGACAATATGGGAGAGTTTAGGTTTGGATCCACATCTCACACCCTTCACCAACATAAACTCAGAATGGTTGAATAACTTGAATATAAAGAAAGAAACTATAAGCAAATTAGGTGAACACAGAATAGTATACTTGTCAGATCTATGGGAAAGGAAAGTCTTTAGAAACAAGAAAGAGTTAGAAAAAAATTACAAAATATAAAATCAATAATTTTGATTACATCAAATTAAAAGGTTTCTGTACAAACAAAACTAATGCAAAATTAGAAGGGAAGCAACAAATTGGGGGAAAATCTTCATAACCAAAACCTCTGACAAAGGTCTAATTACTCAAATTTATAAAGACCTAAACCAGTTTTACAAAAATTCCAGCCATTTTCTAGTTAATAAATAGGCAAGTGATATGAATAGGCAATTTTCAGTTAAAGAAATCAAAACATTAATAAGCACATGAAAAATTGTTCTAAATCTCTCATAATCAGAGAGATGCAAATCAAAACAACTCTGAGGTATCACCTCACACCTAGCAGATTGGCTAATATGACAGCAATGGAAATTAATGAATGCTGGAGGGGATGTGGCAGTCAGAACATTAATGCATTGCTGGTAAAATTGTGAATTGATCCAACCATTCTAGAGGGCAATTTGGAATTATGCCCAAAGTTCGATAAAAGACTGTCTTCCCTTTAATCCAGCCATAGCACTGCTGGGTTTGTACCCCAAAGAGATGATAAAGAAAAAGACATGTACATGAATATTCATAGCTGTGATCTTTGTGGTTGCAAAAATATTGGAAAATGAGGGGATGCCCTTCAATTGGGGAATGGCTGAACAAATTGTGGTATATGTTGGTGATGGAATACTATTGTGCTCAAAGGAATAATAAAGTGGAGGAATTCCAAGTGAACTGGAACAACCTCCAGGAATTGACGCAGAGTGAGAGGAGCAGAACCTGGAGAACATTGTACACAGAAACTGATAACTGTGGTATAATTGAATATAATGAACTTCACCATTAGTGGCAATGCAGTGATCCTGAATAACTTGGAGGAATCTACGAGAAAGAACGCTAGAAAAACTGTGGAAGTAGAAACATAGAAGAAAATCAACTGCTTGACTACATGGGTACAGACCATACTAATGCAAACACCAACAACATGGAAATAGATTTTCATTAAGGACATATGTAATACCCAGTGATATTGAATGTCAGCTTCAGGAAGGTTGGGGGTAGGGGAGGAAGGAAAAATATGATTGTTGTAACCAAGAAGTAATGTTATAAATTGACAAATAATTTAAATAAAAAGACATATTAGACATGAAAAACAAGATATTTGAATGATAAAGAGGCACAGAAGAAAGCAATGGGAAGGATAAAGAGCTAATCAAGAAATATCTAGCAAACTTCCTGAAATGCAAATATGGATTGGAAAGAGAGAGCATAAAAATTTTATTAAGTCCTTCAATCAAAGTCAGCATCTCAAGAAAACAATAACTGAAAAGAGACCTTGCACTGATTCTCCAAACCCCAAAGACAAAAAAAAAAAAAAGCCATGAGACAGCCCAAGAAGAGTCCAGAGTTACAGGTCCCAATATACAAATATCCAAACCCCCAAATACTGAAGTAAAACAACAACCCAGTCTCTAAAAGAACATAGTCTGTCCTTCTTAAATACAACTTGTGCTGTCTTCCCTAGGGGTAAGAGAGGGGAAAACCAATCTCTCCCCTCTCTCCATCTCTGTGATTGTCTCCAAATAACATAGGTGAACCCATTCTGGTCATTTATTATGAGATACACAAATAAACACACATATAAAAATAGATAGATTGATAAATATTCATATTTGTTTCTTTCCCTTTTTAAACCAGTTCAGAGCAATGTGTGGCAATGTTCAAGTGTGGCCCACTCATTTCATTTTTTCCTCCATTGTAAAAATTCTTCCTTGTTTTCCCAGTTATGTGAAATAATTTTTTCATTCCTTTTCTTCCCTTCCCTTTCTCTTAATAAAATTCTTTCTCTGCCTTCTGTGTTTCTTTTTTGATGTTCCCAACATAGTAGACTATTGCCCATCCTCTTTTTCTAAAAGTAATCATTCTAACTGACTTAATGAGGATAAAGTTCTTTGAAATTACATGTATGATCTTCCCATTTTGAAATGCAAACAGTTTAAACTTCTCAGGCTTCTCATCATTTATTACTCATGTTCATCTTTTTATGCCTTTATTGAGTCTTGTGTTTGAATGTCTAATTTTCTATTCAACTATGATCTTTTCTTGAGGAATACCTGGAAGTCTTCTATTTCAGCTTTTTTTTCCTTTTTTTTGTAAGATTATACTCAGTTTTGCTAGGTAGGTTCTTCTTGGTATTTTTTTGCTCCTTTTTGTAATATTTCTTATTTTTTTCATTCTGACTTGTGGTTCCACAGTATTGTAATTATTTTTGTATAGTTATTTTCAATATTTCCTTTTGGACCTGAAAGTTTTGGAATTTTGCTATGATATTCAAGGCAATATACAAATTGTGATCTCTTTCAGAAGATGATCAATGTAGTCTTTCAATTTCTACTTTGCCTTCTAGTTCTAAGATATCTAGATAGTTTACCTTTAAATTTCTTGAAATATGATGATATATTCTTTTTCCTTTTTAATTATGCAATAATTCTTTAATTATCTCTTTTTTGATCAGTCTTCCAAATTGGTTGTTCTTCAAACAAGATCTTTAACTTTGTCTTCTTTCTTTTTTATTATCTTTTCTTTTGTTTCTTTAATGTTTCATGGAATCATTAGCTTCCACATGACCAATTCTTATTTTTAAGAAAATAATTTCCTCATTGAGGTTTTGTACCTATTTTTCTATTGATCTATTCTGTTTTATGTATTTATTTGCTTCATAATTTTTATCCTTCTTTTACCAAGCTGTTAATTATCTTTTCATAATTCTTATTTCCTCCCCCAAATTTTTTCTATACTTTTTACTTGATTTTTAAAATCATATTTTTGCTTCTTTGTATCTCTGTCATATAGAAATCATTATGCTTGGTTCCAGGTTAAATTTTTCTTTGTGAACCTGCTTGTAAAAATTTAAGGTCATTTCCTCATGACTTTATACTATGCGTTTTCCTCTTGTCATAATAACTTTGTAATGGTCAGATTTTTCTTATTGATATTGTTCTTGTTTGCTCAATTTTTGAGCCTATTTCTTGACTTTAAACTTGTTTGGCTATGTTCCTCAGTGGCAATGTGTGTCACTATCCAAGCTTTAGGAGTTGTTTGTTTGTTTACCTTCCTGTTTTTACAGCTGGTTCTGAGGAAGTGTACATTTTGGAGATTTCCAAGGTGGTGCAATCCCAGAAGAGGTTATATTCTGATCCTTACCCAGTAAAATCCCTTCTACATGTAACCAGAGATGATCCTTTCCTCCCTGGAATTATAATTGAGAACTGGGCAATTAATGTGCAATGAAGTGCCAAATGGCAACACTAGTGCTATCAAAGTGGTTCTCTGTAATGTGTTTCTGGCCAGGTGATCATTTCCTTCCTAATTCTGGGCAGTGAGAGCTTCCAAGACTGCTACTATTGCCACTATCTCTGCCACAGCTATACATGCTATACGTCTGACAGGCTCTGTTCTAGTGCCAGAGACCTCACCTTCTAGATTCCCAAGTTCATCTGGGTTATGAAAGCGTCTCACCCTATACTTCTATTGATTATACTACTTTAGAATTCTGCTTCCTGAATTATTTTAGTGTTTTTTTTTTTTAGAGTAGAATACTCAGAGTTAAGCTCCCTTACTCTGCCTTATATAAATTTTCAGACAAATTGTTATATAACTCTGCAATATTTTCTAAGCTAATTATTTAACCCAAAACTATTGAACTAAGTTTTTTATAAATTGTTCCAGCATTTCCAAATTATTGTATATAGAGAACCCTTCAGTGATCTCTCTGAGGGTCCGAAGTTACTCTGTCTAGATGTGACAATACAGTCGAGTAATGGAGATGAGAAGCACTGTATGCTCAGGCCCACATGAATAGACATCACATAGTGTTCTGCCATAGCACAGAGGTTCATTTATTATATAGGGTTTCAAGTACATACTTCTTTGGCACACAATAAATTTTCCACATATATGTTTCCATGGAACTTAACAACAAGACATGTAGCCTACGGACATAGTCCACAAAACATTGTTGCTATAGATGAATGACATAAAGAGGGTGATCTAGATAACATCTAGATAGATAACTCTTTGACCTAGGAGAATCATTGTTTCTTTTGGTCAGTTTTCACAGTCAATCACAATTACTTAGGGGATGGGTAACAAAACACTTCGTAGCTAGGTACAAGGTTAGAGGCCAATTTAATGACAGACCAGATTTGGGGTTTTCCTCAATTTACAAGTTCTATTTTTCTTGTGTTACTTTAAAATACCTGGCAATGTTGTCTGGTTTCTGTCCATAAGGAGAATTCACTGGAGTGTGTCTTGAAGGTGATTGATGTTCTTGCCTTGCCTGACTTGTAATGGGAGTGAATGTAACTCTGTGGAGAAGGAAGGGGAGAGTAATGATCTTTGGACTTTAATTCTCTAAATGCAATCTTTTGGGGTAATAACATAGGGGGATTAAAGTGGGATATATATGTATATAACATAATATATACATATACATTGATCCTATAAGTATTTGCTCTTATATTATTTCTCCTATATTGGGGAGAGAATAATAATCAAAACAAGTCCATTAGGGAAGTCACAGAAGGGAGTTAGCAGGGGCCCTTTTGTTCTGGAGGGGGGCTGCTTTGCAGTTTCCGGCTTCCCAGACATGTTAACTAGTGGTGGTCCATTGGCTCCCTGCAACTACATTCAAATACTTATTAATCTTGCTATGCATATTTTTAAAATACATGCGACTTTTATTGTTGCCAATAATTTTATTTGGTATATTCCTAAGATCAAATCAAAAGGTCTGAACAATTCAGTAAATTTCCCTGTTGTTATTCAGTAGTTTCTAGTCATATGCAACTCTTTGTGACTCCATTTCGTTTTTTTTTTTGCCAAAGATTCTGGAGTAGTTTGTCTTTTCCTTCTCTAGTTCATTTTACAGATAAGAAAACAAAGGCAAAAAAGTGACTTGCATAAGGTCAAAGAACTACTTGATAATAAATTGTTTTCTAGAATACTGAGTGAATATACAGTTCAGCTATCAGAGAATTATTGTGCCTGGCTCTACAAAGTTCCTCCAATAACCTGGCTTCCCACATTTGCTAATTTGATGGAAGAAAGGTATTACTTATGGTTTGTTTTAATTTATAGTTCAAGATTATTAGTAATTTAGAACATTTTATGTGGTTATTAATAATTTATATTTCTCCTTTTGAAAAATTTTTATAATCATTGACAATTGATGTATTGTGGAATAGCCCTTATTTAACTAGAAGGACTTGAACAAATGCAAGAAAAAAGTACAATAGAATCTGATTTTACATAAACTTAACAAAGATGAATTCAGGAATATGCAATTGGCAATAGGAAAAAAAAAGGCAGAAAAATACGTATAGTAAAAAATTTTAATTATATTGCTAAATTTGCACCATTTTCCAAAATGGAATAAAATCTCTCAGAAGTTTGTTCAATCATGCCCATTCTCTCTCTGAGCAGTATGAATGTGTGTCATAACATTATTAGCACCAAACATTAACTCCTGCATCAGTCTTTGTAGTTATTGCTCATAATAAGCTGTGTCTGTAATAGAGAAAAGCTTTTCTTTGTTTTATTGACACCATTTAGTTGTTAACAATGACCCCAAAGTATAAGAGGACTGTGTTTAGTGGCTCTCATATGCTTAAGAAAGTTATAAAATGCCTAGATATGTTCATATAGGAAATACTTATTAAATAATGGGATTCTTTATGTGTGATTTTCAACTTACACAAATAGTCTTGGAACATATTGGTACCATAAAGCAAAGTACTATTGTGGTTGGCATCAGTTAGAGAATTGTGAAGAAACTGATATGAATGTGTTTTTTAGTCCACTCTAAATAATGAAAAAAAATGAGGATTTAAGAGAAAAATGAGACCTGTATGCAATTTTATAGGACAAAATATTCAGAATATAACAACTGACAAAATGACAACAAAAACATAGAGAACAATAGTGCTAAGAGATCTGAGATCCCTCTATATAATCACTAAGAAATATGAATTCAAAGTTCAAATTAACGTTATAATCCATCTTGATACCAGAAGGCATATGATGATTTCTTTCCTTTTGCAAGGTACAGATTGATTTATGTGATGGCAGGCATGGTCAATTCATCATTTTTTCCCCCTTAAATGTTTCTCTATATCACTGAGGAGTGACCTATGGGAGCAATATTTGGAAGTGACAATGAAGAAAATAAAAACGACTATGAAATTCTCTCAGACAGCTCTTTTATCCCTTGACTATGAAGTTCTTTCAGTCTGTTCCTTCAACTAATGCCAATAAAATTCTTACCTCAGCTGAGGATGTGAGGAGAATTAAGAATGGAAATTAATTTAAAATAGTAAGTGAATTAATAATGTAGTAGAATGATGCAGAGAAGGTAATAAATGTTAGTGAAAATCAAATGTTAATAGAGCAGATATAATCTGAGCCTGGTCATTAGCTATTTTCTATGAACAATCTGATGTTTCACAGGCTTACTAACAATAGGAATCACAACCTAGTGTATGGAGGACATGGCTTAAAGAGAGGACTTAAATTTATGTACATTCTCTCCAATAGGAGAAAAGCTTGTGATATCCACAATGCAGATTAGACAGGGAATTAGAAGGCTTCAAGATACCTGGATATTAGAAAATCCTATAGAGCAAGACTATCATGCCCATTGAAGAGCAAGAGAAATCAATGTAGGTCAGGACAGAGACCTAAGAGAAAGCAGTGAGATATCATCTGAACATATTGGCAGCTCTGCAGCATGAGAGATATGATTTACCGCCTTCACAAAGAAGGAATGATCCCACTTGTTCCTAGCTTACATGTAGTTGTTATGTCTTCTCATACAGCCAGATCCATTATCTGCATGTGTAATTTCTATACATATTCACTTTTCCCACTGATGGAATGTGCACTTACAGGACATCAATCTCCTAAGTTTTTTTTTTTTAAGTATGATATTATTTCTTTAAATGTTTTCACTTTGGAATAGTTATGTATTCTCACTAGAAAAAAATGAAACACAATAGAATTCTGACCTACACAGATTCTTAGAACCCAGAGTAGTTTTCTTGGGATCTATAGATGAAGATCTTTTGTGCAAAATAATACATACATTTTCCCAAACTTTTACTGACATAAATTTTACCAAATAATTGGTGAGATATCACCTTTCATTGTCCATGTCAATATAACAGTTAGTGGTAATGCCTAAATTCAAGAATTAAAAGATGTAGTCATGGAAGGGAGTAATTCTTAAGAAAAATGGAAATGAAATTGTGCATTGTCTGTGGGAAGAGTGGGTGGAGGGGAGGGAGGGAAATAATATGATTATTGTAACAAAGGAATAATGTTCTAAATTGACTAAACAAACTTATCCACATGGAAAAAAAAAGAAAAAATGGAAAGGTAGGAAGAATCTCAAATATGAAGAACTCTCCAAACCAAACAATGTATTTTATATTTGATAATGGAAGTAACTTTTTTCCCGAAGAATTAAGTTTTTTTTTAAACTAAATTGAATTGTCATTTTGAAAGAAAAAAGCATGATATGACATTTAACTCGAATACATCTGAAATTATCATTATAATACATAGACAATGTTACTTTTTGAAAAGTAAAATTCTATAATTTTGCTTTTGTACATAGGAGATCCTCAGAAATGTTTACCAAATTTGTGACATCTTCTCAAAAATTATTAATATTTTGTTTTCTTTGCTTCATTTTCACTGCAAATCTAAACTTCAAATTTTGTTTTCTTTTTTAGGCTCTTTTTTTGCTTGATGTCTTTTAGGTACAATATTATTAATTTTTAACTTTTTTGCTTTTTATTTTGAATGTACAAGAAAATTGAAAATAACCTTTATCTTAGAGTAGTTGGTTTATTTTCTAAAAGAAGTTATTTTAAATCAAGAGATAAAACAAGCCATTACATCTGACTTTCCTGGCATTACAGTGTCATTTGATTTTTTTCCATTTGAATTGGTTTATTTATTCAATTTAGAACATTATTCCAAGGTTACAATAATTGCATTATTTCCCCTCCCTCCCCCTCCACCCACCTTTCCTGCAGCCCTCTGGCAATTTCATTGGGTATTACTTGTGTCCTTGATCAGAACCTATTTCCATGTTGTTGTTTGCACTAGGATGTTCCTTTAGTCTACATCCCCAACCATATCCTCTGGACCCATGTATTCAAGCAGTTGTTTTCCTTCAGTGTTTTTCCTCCCACAGATTTTCCTCTGAATGTGGATAGTGCTTTTTCTCATAGATCTCTCTGGGTTGTTCATGATCATTGTATTGCCATTAATGGAGAAGTCCATTAGATTCAATTGTACCACAGTATATCAGTCTCTGTGTACAATGTTCTGCTGGTTCTGCTCCTTTTGCTCAGCATCCCTTGCTGGAGGTTGTTCCAGTGGAATTCCTCTACTTTATTATTCCTTTGAGCACAATAGTATTCCATCACCAACATATACCACAATTTGTTCAGCTATTCCCCAATTTAAAGGCATCCCCTCATTTTCCAATTTTTTGCCACCACAAAGAGCAGAGCTATGAATATTTTTGCACATGTCTTTTCCCTTATTACCTCTTTGGGGTACAAACCCAGCAGTGTCATGACTGGATCAAAAGGCAGACAGTCTTTTAGTGCCCTTTGGTATAGTTCCAAATTGCCCTCCAGAATAGTTGGACCAATTCACAACTCCACCAGCAATGCATTAATGTCCCAACTTTGCCACATCCCCTCCAGCACTCATTACTTTCCTTTGCTCTCATGTTAGCCAATCTGCTAGGTGAGTTATTTTGATTTGCATTTCTCTGATTAGAAGAAATTTAGAACACTTTTTCATGTGCTTTTGAATAGTTTTGATTTTTTTAACTGAAAATTGCCTATTCATGTCCTTTGCCCATTTACTAATTGGAGAATGGCTTGATTTTTTGGTTTAGCTCTTTATATATTTGAGTAATTAGAACTTTGTCAGAGGTTTTTGTAATGAAGATAGTTTCCCAATTTGTTGCTTCCCTACTAACTTTGGATGCATTAGTTTTGTTTGTACAAAAACTTTTTAATTTGATGTAATCAAAATTATTGATTTTACACTTTGTAATTTTTTTCTAGCTTAGTTTTAAAGTTGTTCCTTTCCCATAGATCTGACAAGTATACTATTCTGTGTTTGCCCAATTTGCTTATAGTCCTTCTTTATATTCAGGTCATTCACCAATTCTGAGTTTATCTTGGTGTAGGGTTAGGTACAATATTATTAACATGATTAATGATTTCGGTGCTCTAACTTAGTGATTTCGGAATATCTTTTCTCCAAGGTCAAACTCTTATAAATTGTCCTTTCTTGTGTCAAAAATGCTAATAGATTATTAGATAAGCTGGTACTTGTACCTCTACCTCTGGGTAAAAATCAAATGTGTAGACTACAATAAATATCCATATAAATGTCAGTACTCTGTATGGGGAAATCTAATACTGATAAAAAGTTGGATGAAGTAAGACTTATCTGCCCTTTCTTCTGTACCTTCACTTATAAAGTATTATGTCAGAAATTCGGTATTAATTCTCTATCTTAATCAAAATAAATATATATGCCAGACACTTATTATGCTCCTTTGGAAAGTAGTAGATAAAAATAAACAGACTGAGGAAAATAATCTGATACATAAACTGGCACTTGGGCTATATCTACACAAACACACATATATGATAGAAATTAAAGCAGATATTCCAATTTTATACAAATGAGTCCAAGCTTCTGACTTTTTTCTGAGCCTGTATTTATAGTTGGTCTGTTATTACAGTGCTAATACGGAAATATGGAATCATTGATTAACAGATAGGATGCACTTGAAGTGTTACCCATCACAGCTGGTGCTTTGAATGGCAATGCTTTCTGCAGCATAATCAAGAATGGTTCCTTCAGCTTCTGGCAGAAAACCTATAGTAACTTTGTTTATTAACTCCAGAATCCAGATGACCAATTTCAGTTTTGGCTTTAATTTAGAGCTATTTGGTGTACAGAGTTTATTGATTTGGAAACAATTTTCAAACTGATTTCTAGAATAGATAGTCCAAGTCAAAGTTCTTTCAGCAGTGCCATACTACCACAACCCTGCAAACAAATGTCATCTTTTTTGTGTGTGTGGAAGAAGTGCCATCGTGAACCAATCTGAATAATGTGCAATGTTATCTGACAGTAGTTTTAATAAACATTTCTTTGATTATTAGTTATTTGTGACATTTTTTTCTGATTGTTCATAGCTGGGCTTTCTTCATTTAAGAAATCTTTATTTGTAATGTTTGGAAATGACCAAATAAAAATTTAAAAAAAAAAGAAAAGAAATCTTTATTTGTATTTCTTGGCCACTTGAATCAATTCTTCATATGCTTTGGAAATAAGGCATTTTCCCCAGAAAACTACTGCAGAAAGATTATAATTACTTCCAGTTTTTATTATAACTTCAAATATGTTGATTTTTATATGTGTAAGAAATGTCCCACTTTAAAAACTGAAATTGTCTGCATTAATGTACCAATTTTTCCACATCCAAAAAAAAATTAAATTATCCACTTTGTCTTGGGTAATCTTTTCTATGATTTCACTGAGCATGATCTCACCCACTATCCAAAGATAAGAAAAATATTTCTGTCCCTGGTGGCCCAGTTAATTTAGCTTTTTATCTTTTATAACTTAGTAATTAATCCATTTCAAGTTGGTCTTGGTAGATTGTAAATGATGCTAGTCTAAATTTTATTTAAGTAACACTATTTTCTAATTCTTTCAGCAGCTTTTGTCAAATGTTGAGGACTTATTGGACTACTTGGGGTCATGAGTTTTATTGAATGGTTTTAATTTTTTTGTATTTAGTATATTTTTCTACTATTTAACCTATATTTTAAACCAGCATTGTCTTCTTAATGATTATTTCTTTGCAGTATAGATTCAGATACTGCCCTAGAAGACTTTTACAATGTTATTTGTATTAATTATGTTAGATTCTTAATCTCTGTTTTCCCTTGAAGTGAATATTGTAATCCACCCCACCCCACACTTCTCTACACATTAATTCTTTAGGTACTAATTATTTAGGAAATTGTTATTGTTCAGTTGTTTCAGTTGCATCCAACTCTTCATGACCCCATTTGAGGTTTTATTGGCAGAGACTCTGGAGTGGTTCAGCTTTTCTATCTCCAACTCATTTTACAAAAGAGAAAACGGAGTTCAACGGGGTTGAATAACTTTCCTAGGGTCCCATAGCTCTTGTGAAGTGTTAAATTTTTGGTGTGGAGTCAAACAAAAGTCAGGAGAGCCATTTCTTAAACACAAAATCCTTAGTTTATTATTGGGAAAATACGAATAAGAAATAGAAAGAAGGAAAGTGAGAGTAATCTTATATCTTATACCTTATAATTATACCTGAGTTCCAAGTCCTATCTGAAATTTTCTAAAAACCCCTAAATCTATCTGCCTTCGAGGGCAGTGCCTTATGCAGAAGCCAGGCTCTGGCCTAACATTTCTACTCTGCTATTTAATAATTTATCCACTATCTATCTGCCTATCTACCCCATGATAATCATTAATCAATAAAATTGTTAAGGCCTTAAATCAGTTTCTCAGTCTCCTCACAGTCCCAGAGAGAACAACTCCTCTCCCCAGGGGATCCAGAGACTTCCAATTGCCAGCTGTAACTGACTACTCTCAGCCACACCCTTGTAACTGTCACAAACTGACAGTTTGCACAGCAGGGGAGCTGCTACTCAAATCTTATTGCTCCCTTGCCTCTTAAATAGAAAAAGGGAGAAATTAAGAACAATTCTCTTCACACTAGAAAGTATCTGAGGTTGGATTTGAATGCATAAAAATGAGACTTCCTGATTTAGGCACAGCACTGTATTTACTCCACCACCTAGCTTTTTTAATTAGCTTTATTTTTTTTAATAATTATTTAAATAATTAGCTTTAATTAATTTAGGAAATATTCACAGTTTAGTCATAATAATAGCACACAATCATGAACAATCTATCTCTAATTATTTTTGCATGGTTTTATTTCTATAAAGAAAGTTTTCTAATAAAATTTTACCTTGGTAGATGGAATCCCAAATGTTGTATACATTTTGTAGTTTTGGAATGGCATTTCTCTTTCTATCTCTTCATTCTTGGATTTGTTGGTAATACATAGAAAGGCACATTTCTTAAGGCTGTTTATAAAATATATCTTGCTACTTTGCTGAAGCTAACTCTTTTAATTTTGTGTTGACTCCATAAGGTTCTCAAAGTAAGCTATAATACCATATACTAAAAAGGGCCTCTTCTTATTCCTTCAATTACTTTTTTCCCTAAATTTTATTGATTTAATTTATATTACTATTAAATTATTTGGTCATTATGTGCATCTTTTCTTTGGCCCTAATGTTATTAGAAAGATATCTACTTCATCACCTTCATTAAGAGGGCTGGCTCTTGCAATGTTAAAATTAAGTGATTTTGTGTGATAAAAGTTAGAATTGTTATTTCTTCTCAATTTTCTAGTCATTTATTTTCCAGGAAACTGATCTCATATGTTATTATACTCTTTCAAATTAGCATCATTGTTACCAATTTGGTAGACTGACCCCAAATTTTCCAGTGGCATCACTGAGATAAAACTCTAGCCATCATATATTTAAATTAACTAAAATTAATCATGACAAGCTCAGCAAATCCTAAAGAATTTCAGGTAATAATTATCTAAGTAATCATGAGTTCATGTCTTTTTAGATTAGCTTTTTTGTATAAAATTGAGCAGGAGTCATTGATATTTTGAGGACAATGAAAAGAAATCCATTACATATGATATAACTTCTTTTTGGTAAAGATGTCAGCGTGGTGTTACTTTGCTGAATGACACACATTAATAACTCAAGAAAACAATTATAAATAACTTCTTGTCTAATATTATTTCCTCTTGTAAAGGTCAAAATCTGTTGTGCTATGTGTTAAAGTTCAAAAAGAAAGAAAAGCTTAATAACATTCTTGAAAGTCTTTAGATGAGAATTTAATGAAGATCTGCAAGTATTACCAGCATTCATAACTGTGGCCTTTTCTTTGGCAGGAAAAGTAATGATCTTCAGTAGGACTTGGAAGCATTTTTTTAACTTATAGACATTTTGACCATTAACATCTAAACTTGTCATGCACTTTATTCAATGCTTAACAATAATGCTATCTTACAACAAATAGTTTAATTACTCAGATGAAAAAAATTGCAAAGTATCCCAACTTATATATAAGAACATATATATAATATAACACATATATACTATGACAAGAATAAATTTTAAAGTTAATTAATGTTTATGTAGTTTTTGACAATGTATATACCTAAAAGCCAGTTAAAAAGACATTGAATATTATTAAAGGAGGTGATTGAACTAATAATTAAAAATAAAGGAAAGATACATCTGACTACTTATGATTTCCCATCATACCATATTAGGGGGTAAAAGCACTAGTTGACATTCTTAGCAATTAATTATAATAATGCTAATTGTGGTCACTTTTTTCAACCAATTGTTTAATTTGAGTAAGCCATTACTGAATGTCAAGAGACTATTAATATCAAGAACTGAAAAAAAACATGTATAATCAGGATGTTTTGTTTCATGTCAGAGTTAAATCTTCAGAGCACATATCAGAGGAGCAGATGTCAGAGAAGGCAAAGATTGGGGTTCATTTAGTAAAGGGAGAAATGAAAACAAAATAAAATTAAAAGAACCCAGACAGAAATGTTCTTTGAAGAATTTAAGAGAGAATTTCATTCTTATAAATAGAAGAGGACATCTTGAGGGTTTATATCTTGTCAAACATATTATTATATTATATTATAAAATATATAAATATAGTAAAATATTATATGGAACTTTAAAATATACTAAAATATAACTACAAAATGACATTTGAATTTCTGATCAAATAATAAGCATTACCATGGGTCTTTATGAAGAAAGGTACAATATAATGTCACCTAGAAGGATCCCTCTAGGGATACCTATCAACTTAGTACATTTTTGCAAAGCTAATTACAAGATAAAAAATGAGGTGTAGGGGCAGCTGGGTAGCTCAATGGGTTGAAAGCCAGGCCTAGAGACGGGAGGTCCTAGGTTCAAATGTGGCCTCAGACACTTCCCAGCTGTATGACTCTGGGCAAGTCACTTAACCCCCATTGCCTAGCCCTTACAGCTCTTCTGCCTTGGAACCAATACATAGTATTGATTCCAAGATGGAATGTGAGGTTTAAAAAAAAAATGAGGTGTACTGCTTTGTAGTTAGCAGCCTCTCAGGAGCTGGCTTTGTAACTAACATTCCAAATTCAAAAGAAATGAGATCAAATACTACTTCATACATTTTATATTTGTGTGACCTTAAGCAGTTTCACTTAATATCTCTTAACTTTAGTTTCCTCACCTGCAAAAGAAGAATAATAGTAACTAACCTACTGAACAAAGATGTTGTAAGGAACAAATTCTGCAACTCTGAAAGAAATATGTAAGTATTAACTGTTATCAATAGATTTTTAGCCATTCTGAAAACTTTAGGAATCCTAGATTGTTTTTGTACATTACAATCCAGCTTAAGCAATCAATATCTTGAGATAATCAGATGGACTTCAGGTTGCTTATAAAATGACAGTTCTGACAGAAGGATATCAATGCTTTACCTGTTATAGGTAATTGATCTTATATTGGGTTTGAATATTAATTCAATTAATTAATATTAATTCAATTAACATTGAATTGGGTAATTTGGCTGATAAAATAACTAAAGTTGTCAGTGGTTACACTGATTCACAGGCAGTGGATGGAGGGATGGATGCAGTTTAATACAACTCTAATTTATTTCTAGTTGAGGTAGGATATGCCAAAAGAAGGATAGAAACTAGGAATTAGGAATAAGATATGAATTCTATTTTCCTAATGATAAATTTGTCAAAATAAAAAACAAAACAAAATAAAACAAATCTAAGCTGCTCTGTTTGCAGCTTCTTCTTGCCTGTGAGCCTGCCTCCTTAATACTATTCTCACTGACTAAAGATGAATCTCTAATTTACTAACCTCTGTGAAATGATGAACTTTCAATATATAATAAACTCCTGAAGTAACGTATAGAATCTTCAGAGAGAAGTTGAAGCAGTTTCTCTCTCTCCGAAGTCAGAGAAGAATCAGGCCTCTGATGGTTCAGTCTCCCTCCACTCTAATCCAACAGTCACCTCAGCTGGCAAAAGTGTTGTCCAGCTCCCCCTCTTCAGAGGAGAAGAGCTCTCCGTCAACACTCTCTTTCTGATCTCAGGATTTGTATTTCAAACCTAAAAGTAATCATCTCAAAGTCATTAAAGATCTTTTCCTCCCAGAGAATGGCCCAGAAACCTTCCCTAAAGAAGTCAGTCTGGACCCAGAACTCCTAAGCCAATTCCTTTTTATGGTAGGCTTCTTAAAAGGACCACAACAAACTCTGTCTGTGCCCTCTCTTAAAGGGGGCAGCATAACAATAAAAAATCCTTTCCTTTCTCTCATCTAAAACCTGCTCCTACTGAGACAGGGAAAACAGAATAAAATCCTTATCACAGCAAAACAAAATCTCTAATTTGTTTCAGTAATTTACTTGAATTGGGGTCATATTTGGTGAAAGATGATCCCCCCAAAACCTTTAAAATGCATCTAAGGTACCTTGAAAGTTGTGCAAGCATTCACGATTAAAGTGTGGTGTCATCCATTGACTGACTTGAGGAAAAATTACCTGGTTAAATCACAGATAACCAGGATTGTGTATGTGTGTGTGTGTGTGTAACCATTAATTTTTAATTAACCCAGAAATTTGAGTTGCAATAGTAATAGTGATCTTCTTGTGGAGAAGTTTACATCTTCATATAGAATCAGTTGATATCCAGTATTTAACAGTATTTCATGGATATCATATTGAATAAACCTTAATATGTGTACTTCTCATAAATATACTCAATACTTATTAATATTCAATACTTAAATAAATGGTAATATTGATTAAGGATCTACTATGTTCCAGGCACTGTATTAAACATGGAATACACAGAAAGGTAAAAAAGAACAGTGAAATTTTAGGAAATAATAGGAACTCTCTCCACTCTCTCTATATGTAAATATATATATATGTGTGTATGTATGCATGTATATATATATATATATGTACATATATATATATATATATGGATCAACTGAGAATATTTAGTTCAGTGAAGTGATGTGTTTATGTGTGATATATTTACACACATATGTATATGCATGCACATATATGTATGCATGTAAGTATATTCTGTGCAATAAACACAGACCTCCATTACTACATGACTCCTCTATCAGATAGTTTCCCTTTCTCTCCAAAATCAATGATTGCCAGCTAGCTGACAAATACAAAAAGCAACAATGTCTGCCAGATAGCTGGAAGCATGTGTCATCCATGATTATCAACAGCATTTGCTGCCTACCAATTTATCACTTGGGAGCACTGGGAATTCATTATCTGTTGTAAATTTAAAGAGCCAAAAGAGCAAGTGTAGAACACAAACATAACAGTTCACCATAGGATTGTTTTTATTCTTGTTATTTACATTAGATATTGCCAAAAAAAAAAAGGCTTTCTTCAGAAAAAATAATAATGTTGATAATGGGTCTGATTTCCATCATATATGTACAAATGTATATATAAATATATATATATATATATGTATAGTAAGGAATTAAAATTAAGGGTTTGACTAAATATATGAGAATTCTAAGGTAGTACTGTGGTTGCTGATTTAAAAATATTATAGCTCAAGTCAAATTGACTTTCAGTAGCTTTATTTACAAAGACGTTGGAAAGAGTGAAAGTAGAGATTTATAAAAGAGGGTAAAGTAAGAAGTCTAGCTTACCACCCTAAATGTTATTCTGGTCCCTGACTCAACCCACAAAGGCTCATTAACCCTTCAGCCAGAGGAATCAGTGGTGAATTAAGCAAGGGTTCAACACATGCAACCTTCTCCAAAAAGGGGAGGCCTCTCTAGAACTAATCTCTCCAGAAGCCAGGAAAGGAAGGTTAGCTTTTCACTCACCCAAGCCAAACTCCAAAGGGAGAAGATCCAGGAGCAGTCTTACCAGAAGCAGTCCAAGAGCCAGAGTCCCAGGTTGCAGTCCCAGCTGAAACTCAAAGGAGAGGTCCCAAGCCACGTACAAGAGGCAAGTCACCAGTTGAAGATCCTTTTGACAGGAAAGTTCAGGTCTTTTATAGTCCTTTTTTCATATCACTTCCTGATCCTTCCTCTCTTCACAGGGGCCAATCATAGCTTCTAAATTGCCTAGCACTGCCCATGAGGGCAGTGTCTGTGGGATCCACCTCATTCTCGGGAGGTATAAACTCTTATCAAAGGATTCATAAGTTTCTGACTGATTGAATTAAAAGAGTGGAGCTCTCCAAGTAAGTAACTGTGAACTCCCTTACTTAGTATTAAGTAGGGGTATTTTTAAGGATTTTTTTGTTAATTAATTTAAAATAGACTAAGAGAATAAAGAATTCCCTTTTGCATATATAGATATAGATATAACATTATGGTAATTATTCCTAATTTTTTTTATTCTGAAGTTAAAAATCTAATCCAGCAAGTACTTTTTAGGAAGTTAACTAAGAAGAAATATTACTTTGAATCATTCTTAGAATAAAAAAATCAATTTTCACCTAAATCAGTATATTTAATAATATATTGCCATCATCTAAGACATGGCTACTCAGTACCTTTGCCCAGTGACAATGATAATAGGGCTGGGGAAGAGTTATATATGTGTCTTCTTTTTCTTCTAATCGAACCTTTATACCTTGAATACACACATTTAGTACAACAACATTTGTCATATATTTTACGCAAATTTGTCAAGAACAAATTCAGTACCTGCTATGTACAAAGTATTGTGCAAAGTGGTGAGGCAGATTCCTAGACTTATTGAAATTGCAATCAGGAAGGGAGAATACTATATGAAAAAAGATGGAATAGACCTCAAGGGTCATCAATCTAATACTTCCTTAAAACATGAACTTGGCATATAATATCAATTACATAGTGAATTCCACTAATTTTTAATATTAGTATAATTTATGGCACATAATAGGCATTTAAACATGATTATTGACTAACAAATGGCCATTCAACATTAATATGAAGATTTTTAATGATCTGAAACAACCCTTGAATTATGCCTATTTCATTTTTAAATTTCTATTTATTATGAAGTTTTCCCTCATAATATATTAAAACCTGCCTCTAATTTAATGTGTTTACATATAATAATCTTTCAAATAATTGATGAGAGTTATCATTCTTCCCCTAAGTCTTCTCTTCACTGAACTAAATATTTGCAATTCCTTCTAGCAATTCCCATATGGCATAGTCTCTGAATAATCTACTTAGGCAGAGAGATGATGCAATGAACAAAATTAAAATATTTTATTTTTGTTTTTATGTCACCTTCCTTTTCCAATATGTCTCCTGTTTCTCTTCCAGAGAGCTATTCAATTTAATGAAGAATTTGAAAAAATAGGAAAAAAAGAGTAAATGCATGGCAAATATCATACAATATCTCATCTAGGGGAGCTGGGAGAACATGGATCACAAAATGCTAAAAAATATTAAAATTGGGTTTTATATAATTAGGAAAAAATAAAAAATACAATACTAATAAAAAATTAGGTAAGGAATACACAGCAGCCTGTCTTACTCCTGCCACTGCTATTGGGAGTTCTTGTACCTCAATGTTTATTCTTTCCATTGAAAATCAGAAATGGAACTTTCCAGGTGCCCTGTCACTTTGGGAGGTACAGAGGTTCTGTCAGAGAGCCCTCTAACATTTGGAGATGAGTGGTAGCAGTAGCAGGAATAATGGAAGGTATAACAGTAGCCACCAGAGTTGAGAGGTCTCTTAGCAGCAACTTGGAGAAGAATTTGCACAGGAAGTAACTTTATCTTGATTTCAAGATCTGAAGATATTGCAGGACTATAGCTGGCATACTGTAGCACATATAGACTACTGAACACCTGGAGTGGTGAAACATGCTAAGCTAATCCATTGGAGATCCAGTCTAGTGGAGCAATAGTATACTACCTTAGCCCAGATCAAGGACAGCTTAACTCAGTAATAGCCTGGCATATTTCTCAATCATTACCAATACCACAATTTCAGAAATCTTTGTGAGAATATCACAAACAAGAAAAATATTAAAATATTATTCCCAGGTAAATAAGAAAGGAAACATCCCTTTGCCATCTGTGCTCTTTATGTGAATGAGTCACTACCATTTTTTCTCAATATAGGTCCCAATATCTCAAAAAGACTTCAGTATATTTATGGGAACATATACCCTAACTCTTCTTCTTGCTATATTTTCTTTGTAAAGACTTTTTGAAAAAGTTAATAGAATCAATTCAATTTATTACAGGGAACACGCTAGTGGAGGCTGATAAGAGGCTGAAATTGTACCACATTGAACCCTTTGGGGAGCAGAATTTTTCTATCTTCTTGGGGATTGCAATAGTTTAACGCAACATTTTATGATTAAGTAAGAATTTAATTTGGCATCAGGATAATAATGGTTCAAATTCTACAACAGAAACGACTACTCTGTGACCTTGGCTAAATTAAGTCATATGTCTTATCAGTTTTCTTTATCTTCAACATGGATAATAATCTACTTTCCAATTATATTGTAAAAATAAAATTATATCTACACATAAATAACTCTTCCCAAGCCCTAAAATTCTATATAAATGTTAGCTATTATTATCTGCAAAATGGGGATGATAATACTGACAATATATGCCTCAAAGGGTTGCTGTGAGGATAAAATAAGATAATGTATGTAAAGTGCTTTATATGCATTGAACATTATATAAATGAAGATTATTATTCTTTTTTTAATTTTATAATATTTTATATGATCATTTCCAAGCATTATTCATTAAAGACAAAGATCATTTTCTTTTCCTCCCCCCCATAGCCGACACATGATTCCACTGGGTATCACATGTGTTCTTGATTCGAACCCATTGCCATGTTGTTAATATTTGCATTAGAGTGTTCATTTAGAGTCTCTCCTCTGTCATGTCCCCTCAACCGCTGTAGTCAGGCAGTTGCTTTTCCTCAGTGTTTCTACTCCCACAGTTTATCCTCTGCTTATGAATAGTGTTTTTTCTCCTAGATCCCTGCAGATTGTTCAGGGACATTACACCGCCACTAATGGAGAAGTCCATTACGTTCGATTATACCACAGTGTATTAGTCTCTGTGTACAATGTTCTCCTGGTTCTGCTCCTCTCACTTTGCATCACTTCCTGGAGGTCTTTCCAGTCTCCATGGAATTCCTCCACTTTGTTATTCCTTTTAGCACAATAGTACTCCATCACCAACATATACCACAGTTTGTTCAGCCATTCCCCAATTGATGGGCATCCCCTCGTTATCCAATTTTTGGCCACCACAAAGAGCGCAGCTATGAATATTCTTGCACAAGTCTTTTTGTCCATTATCTCTTTGGGGTACAGACCCAGCAGAGCTATGGCTGGATCAATGGGTAGACATTCATTTGTCGCCCTTTGGGCATAGTTCCAAATTGCCCTCCAGAATGGTTGGATCAGTTCACAACTCCAGCAGCAATGAATTAATGACCCTACTTTGCCACATCCCCTCCAGCATTCATTACTTTCCTTTGCTATCATGTTAGCCAATCTGCTAGGTGTGAGGTGATACCTCAGAGTTGTTTTGATTTGCATCTCTCTGATTATAAGAGATTTAGAACATTTCTTCATGTGCTTATTAATAGTTTTGATTTCTTTGGCTGAGAATTGCCTATCCATGTCCCTTGCCCATTTGTCAATTGGAGAATGGCTTGATTTTTTTGTACAACTGATTTAGCTCTTTATAAATTTGAGTAATTAAACCTTTGTCAGAGGTTTCTATGAAGATTTTTTCCCAATTTGTTGTTTCCCTTCTGATTTTAGTTACATTGGTTTTGTTTGTACAAAAGCTTTTTAATTTGATGTAGTCAAGATTATTTATTTTACATTTTTTGACTCTTTCTATGTCTTCTTGGTTTTAAAGTCTTTCCCCTCCCAAAGGTCTTACATGTATATATTCTGTGTTTACCCAATTTACTTATGGTTTCCTTCTTTATGTTTAAGTCGTTCACCCATTTTGAATTTTTCTTGGTGTAGGGTGTGAGGTGTTGATCTATTCCTAATCTCTCCCACACAGTCTTCCAATTTTCCCAGAAGTTTTTATTGAATAGTGGATTTTTGTCCCAAAAGCTGGGATCTTTGGGTTTATTGTATACTGTCTTACTGAGTTTGCTTGCCCCCAGTCTATTGCACTGATCCTCCTTTCTGTCTCTTAGCCAGTACCAAATTGTTTTGATGACTGCTGCTTTGTAATATAGTTTAAGGTCTGGGACTGCAAAAGCCCCCATCATTTGTGTTTTTTTTTCATTATTTCCATGGATATCTTTGATCTTTTGTTATTCCAAATGAACTTTGTTATGTTTTTTTCTATATCAGTAAAGAAATTTTTGGGGAGCTCAATGGGTATGGCACTAAATAGATAAATAAGTTTGGGTAGGATGGTCATTTTTAATATATTGGCTGGTCCTATCCATGAGCAGTTAATGTTTTTCAAATTGCTCAAGTCTAGTTTTAGTTGTGTGGTGAGTGTTTTATAGTTGTGTTCATATAGTTCCTGTGTTTGTCTCAGGAGGTAGATTCCTAGGTATTTTATTTTGTCTATGGTGATTTTGAATGGGATTTCTCTTTCTAGTTTTTGCTGCTGAGCTGTATTGGAGATATATGGAAATACTGATAACTTATGTGGGTTTATTTTGTATCCTGCAACTTTGCTAAAGATTATTTTAATTAATATTAATAATTCAATTAATAATTCAATTTGGTTGAATCTCTAGGATTCTTTAAGTAGACCATCATGTCATCTGCAAAGAGTGATAACTTGGTCTCCTCCTTGCCTATTTTGATGCCTTCAATTTCTTTTTCTTCTCTAATTGCTACTGCTAGTGTTTCTAGTACAATATCAAATAGTAGAGGTGATAATAGGCATCCTTGTTTCACTCCTGATCTTATTGGGAATGCATCTAGTTTATCCCCATTGCAGATGATATTAGCTGATGGTTTTAGATATATACTGTTTATTATTTTTAGGAAAGACCCTTCTATTCCTATGCTTCCTAGTGTTTTTAATAGGAATGGGTGTTGTATTTTATCAAATGCTTTTTCTGCATCTATTGAGATAATCATGTGGTTCTTGTTGGTTTGCTTGTTGATGTGGTCAATTATGTGGATAGTTTTCCTAATATTGAACCAGCCCTGCATCCCTGGTATAAATCCTACTTGATCTTGGTGGATGACCCTTCTGATCACTTGCTGGAGTCTTTTTTGCTAGTATCCTAATTAAGATATTTGCATCTATATTCATTAGGGAGATTGGTCTATAGTTTTCTTTCTCTGTTTTTGACCTGCCTGGATTTGGAGTCAGTACCATGTTTGTGTCATAAAAGGTGTTTGGTAGAACTCTCTCTTTGCTTATTATGTCAAATACTTTATATAGTATTGGGATTAACTGTTCTCTGAATGTTTGATAGAATTCACTGGTGAATCCATCAGACCCTGGAAATTTTTTCTTAGAAAGTTCTTTGATGGCTTGTTGGATTTCATTTTCTGATATGGGATTATTTAAGAATTCTATTTCTTTTTCTGTCAGTCTAGGCAGTTTGTACTTTTGTATATATTCATCCATATCACCTAAATTGGTGTATTTATTGCCATATAATTGGGCAAAGTAATTTTTAAAGATTGCCTTAATTTCCTCTTCATCAGAGGTGATGTCCCCCTTTTCATCTTTGAGGTTGTTAATTTGCTTTTCTTCCTTCCTTTTTTTAATTCGATTGACCAGTACTTTGTCTATTTTGTTTGTTTTTTCAAAGTACCAGCTTCTTGTCTAATTTATTAAATCAATAGTTCTATCACTTTCGATTTTATTAATTTCTCCCTTAATTTTTAGGATTTCTAGTTTGGTTGTCTGCTGGGGGTTTTTAATTTGAAGGCTTTCAAGTATTTTTATTTGCATTTCCAATTGATTGATCTCTGCTCTCCCTAGTTTGTTGATATATGCACTCAGGGATATGAATTTACCTGTGATTACCGCTTTGGCTGCATCCCAAAAGGTTTGAAAGGATGTCTCGCCATTGTCATTTTCCTCGGTGAAATTATTAATTGTTTCTATGATTTCTTCTCTAACTAAACGATTTTGGAGTATCATATTGTTTAATTTCCAATTAGTATTTGATTTGGTTTTCCATGTACCATTACTGATCATTATTATTATTGCCTTGTGATCTGAAAAGGCTTCATTTATTATTTCTGCTTTTCTGCATTTTTGTGCCATGTTTCTGTGACCTAATGTATGGTCAATCTTTGTGAATGTGCCATGTGGTGCTGAGAAGAAGGTGTATTCCTTTTTATCCCTATTTATTTTTCTCCATATGTCTATTAATTCTAATTTTTCTAAGATTTCATTCACTTCTTTTACCTCTTTCTCATTTATTTTTTGATTTGATTAATCTAAATTTGATAATGGTTGGTTTAAGTCTCCCACTAATATGGTTTTACTGTCTATTTCTTCCTTCAATTCTCCTAGTTTCTCCATTAGAAATTTGGGAGCTATATTATTTGGTGCATACATGTTAATTAGTGATATTTCCTCATTATCTAAAGTCCCTTTTAACAAAATATAATTACCTTTCCTATCCCTTTTGATCAGGTCTGTTTTTGCTTTGGCTTTATCAGATATCATTATTACCACTCCTGCCTTCTTTCTGTCAGTTGAGGACCAGAAGGTCTTACTCCATTCTTTAATTCTGACCTTGTGGGTGTCTACCTGCCTCATGTGTGTTTCTTGAAGACAACATATGGTAGGGTTTTGGATTCTAATCCATTCTGCTATTCGTCTACATTTTATGGGTGAGTTCATCCCATTCACATTCAAAGTTATGATTGTCACTTGTGGATTCCCTGGAATTTTGATATCCTCCCTAATTCTAACCTTTCTTCTTCAGCTCTACCTTTTAGTCCAGTGATTTACTTTAAATCAATCCCCCTTGTTCCCTCCCTTGATATGTTTCCCTTTCTAGTTCCTCCTTTTTTGTTCCCTCCCCCTACCCCCTCTTATTCCCTCCCTTTTTTGTGTTCCCTCCTCTCTACCCCCCTTGGTTTTCTCTTCTCCCTTCCCTTGTTAAGTAAGATAGAATTCAAGATCCCAATGGATCTGGATGTTCTTCCCTCTCAGAGTTGAGTTCCCTGAGAGTAAGGTTTAAGTTAAAACTCTCTTCCTCTCCTTCTTATTGGAGTTTTCTTCCCCTCCCCTTCCCGTGTGAATCTTTGTGTGAGAAAGATTATTCTATTTGGTCTTTCTTTTCCTCCTATTTACACATTACATTTTCCTCACATGTTAGTATACAAAGATTGATATAAATGTAGTCCTTATAGAAGAGATTTTGAGTAAAAGAAAAAGATAACATTTTTCTCCTTTTCCCTTTCCTTCATATTTACCTTTTCAGGTATTCCATGCTCTTTGTTTTTCGATATCAAACTTTCCACAGAGCTCTGGTCTTTTCTTTGCAAAAACTTGGAAATCTTCTATTTTGTTGATTGCCCATACTTTCCCTTGGAAGTATATAGTCAGTTTTGCTGGATAGCTGATTCTTGGTTGAAGACCCAGCTCTCTTGCCTTTCTGAAAATCGTGTTCCATGCCTTACGATCATTTAGAGTGGAACTTGCAAGGTCTTGTGTCACCCTGATTGGCATTCCTTTATATCTAAATTGTCTTTTTCTTGCTTCTTGTAGGATTTTTTCTTTTGCTTGAAAGCTTTGGAATTTGGCAATTAAATTCCTGGGAGTTGTCTTTTGTGGATTTAGTGTAAAGCGTGTTCTGTGAGCTCTGTCAGTGGCTGTATTGCCCCCTTGTTCTAGAATCTCTGGGCAATTTTCTTTGATTATATCTTGTATTACGATGTCGAGTTTGCTGTTTATTTCTGGATTTTCTGGTAGTCTAATTATTCTTACATTATCTCTTCTTCCTCTATTTTCCAAGTCTGTCACGTTGTCAGTGAAATATTTCATGTTCTTTTCTAATTTCTTGGTCATTTGGCTTTGCTTTCTTAATTTTTGCTCGTTGTCTTCGAGTTGCCTGATTCTGACTTTTAAAGCCTGGTTTTCCTTTTCACTTTGGTCAAACTTATTTTGTAGATGTGTGAATTTCTTTTGCATTATTTCCCACTTTTCCTCCCTGAGAGCTTCCATTTTTTTTTATCCTTTCCGATTCAAATTCTTCATGGGTTTGTGGAGAGTTTCCAATTTCTTTGGAAGGTTTCAGAGGATTTGCTTGTTTTTCCTCTTCTATCTCCTCTGTATTTTGTATTTTTGCTCCATAAAATGTGTCCAAAGTCGCCCCTTTCTTCTTGTTTTTATTGGAATTTTGGGGGTTTTGTGCTTCTGTGGAGTTTGCCATCTCTATCTGAGTGGGGAGGATTAGCTTTCCTTATCTCTGTCTGGTGTTCAGAGGTTTTAGCCCTAGGCAGATTTTCCATTCTATGCAGTTGTTGTTCTGTCTTCCTGAGGAAGCCAGGAATTGCTGGTGTTTCCATGTTACTTCCCTCCTTGATTCCCTCCCGATTCCTCTCCGTTGCCTTACTTCCACGCTCTGAGCCTGGCTTGGCCCTTTTCATGGCGCATTTGTTTCTGTGCCTTAGCTGGCCAGAAGAGCCAACACTCTGAGGGGGAGGGGCCGTGGCTTCACGGAGCTCCTAGGGCTCCTGATAAGATTAGCTTTTTCTGGGTTGAACTGAGTATGCCTTGAGGCAGGGACCTTCTGTGAGACTCAGATGGAGGGATCCAGCCATAGGGTTACAGGCTCCCCCCATCTCTGTTTCCCTGCTGTCTGTGTTGGGTGCCCCCTTGTTTGAGTCAGGTTGTTTTCAGGAAGAGGCCTTCAGAATAGCCGACCCTGGGGCTCTCAAGTTCCCTCTGCTGCCTTGGACTTGACGCTCTGGGGTGGGGGGGATGGGTCCTGGGACCTTCCTTCTGTCTACCCCTTAAGACTGAGTGATCTTGGGTTCTGGCTTTTTGGGGGTGGGAGGGCATACCTTTTGATCCAGGTCCAGGAGGAGGATTCCCAGGGTCTATGCTGTTGATCGTTTTGAATTTCGGAGCCCTTGGAGCATATAGTTTGAGTTCGGTAGGGAAGGGTTTCCAGAGATCTGAACTTTAGCTTTCTCTAAGCCGCCATCTTGACTGGAAGTCCGAGGATTATTCTTCTTCACTATGCATATGGATTAAAATATACATTGATTACCTTGGAGACATTTCAGCTCAAACACAAACATGCACATTTTTGTTCATCAAAAATGGAAAATTATCTCCATTACATAAACCTTTCACTCAAGTAGCTCAGCTTTAGCAACTCCTAACATGAAATGCAAAGAACAGATGGGACTCAAGCTTAGGACATGAAGGAGATGTACAAATACACAAACAGAGAATACTGGGGACAGAAAACCTTTTTGTGACTTTCCGGGACTATGAGAATAGGGAGAGAGGGATGGTAACTTGATATGAGGGGTGGTATCATTTTTGTTGGGTTAGGTTGAAAACCTTGTTTGGAAAAATAATTGAAATACTGAATACAGTTCACAAAACTCTTTTCCACCTTTTCCACTTAAAACAATCTATTACTTGATTTGAATTTCATTCTTTTTTCCCCTTGTGTCTCCAACAATAAATGAGGAGCAAAATTGCCAATGTTTTTTTTTTTTAATTTTATTTAATTGATTAAGGGGATTTTTTCATGGTTACATGATTCATGTACTTTCTCTCTTTTAAAAAAAAAGAAAAAAGGAAGGAAAGGAAGGGGATGTACCCTCAGTGGAGGCTTTACCATGAGGTATTAAGAGGGGGAAAGAGAGAGAACCCCCTCTTTCCACAAAGCGGGGTTCAGGGGAGACAGCAGCTCTAATGGGTTGCCTCAGAGAGAGAAGAGGGGGTTTGAAGATTTTCCCCCTTCTGCCTTCCCTCCTTAGCTAAAGCTGTTCTCCCCAATTCACTCTTTTCCCTCATGTCCCCCCTCCAGTACTCGAGACCAAAAAGGTCTCCCCTTGATCAATTCACTCACACTCAGCTTGGGGAACAGATAACTTTTAATGTTAACTCAATCAGGTAATACAAAAGAATACCGGGCAGGGAGGAATGGGAAAAGGAAAGTGGGCAAAAGGAGTTCCTGTCTCAATCTAAACCCTTTTCCTTCCTCCTCAAGTTGGGGGGAACTCAGGCCTTGGCAGCCTGAGCACCCTTGAGAGAAAGTCAGGTTGACTCACCCCTGGACAACAGGAGCTGAGATAAAGTCTGCTCAGGTTTCTCTTCAGAAACTCCCTTCAATTGGGAAGTATTGGGGGGAAAGATTTCCAGTCACCAGCAGGAAAAGCTGGTAAGCCTCAGGAGAAAGTCTTTTTCCACCTTCTCTCTTTGAGGTCTCAAGATGGAGATACCTTCACTGCTCTCTCCACCAGAGTCTTCTCTCCTCAGGAAATTCACTCCTCAGGTCCCTCCCCTGTCGAGGTGATCAATTTAATATACTCTTCAGTCTGGTGCTTTTTCTCTAGTGCCAGCCTCTATCACAAATCTTCAATTTCCTGTTGTTCACGTGGTGCCACCCTGGCCCACGCCAGTTACTTATTTTCTATGTCTATTCTAATCTATCTATGCTACTTATTGTTCCCATCTAAACTCTCCCCACCCAAAATAATAAATCTTATCCTAACCTGTCTATTTGCTAATCTAAGTTCCTATTTTATGCTAAGACTGAGTTGTGGGAAGAGGGTTAGGGAATATGTGCCAACAAAATTTTTACAATATAACAATTTCTTAATACAAAAGACATTCCTATTGCAATCAATATAAAATTTGAATCTTAAGAAAAATTGAACTATCCTATGCCTGATATAATGCTAATTCCAATGTAAAAATTCATAACATTTATAGGTGTGTGTATATATATATATAGACACATATATATTAACTTGTATCTAAATGAAATCTGATTTATTCTATCCTTATGTTACCTCTCTAGTTACAATATTCCCTTTTCCACCCTAAACTACTCTGTCTCTGTCTATTAACGGTTAATATTTTAACTCTCCTATCTATCTATTTTACTGGATTAGATCATTATTATGATATATACATATACTTATATATACATGTCTGCTATTTTTACACATTTACATATTTCACATGTTATTTATATACATATATATATATATATATATCTTCTGGTACTAGAGATCTATTTGCAAATAAACAATTTATGAGCTGTCCTTAATTAAGGCACAGACCCTAATATCAATGTGAAATTTGTTCATGTTCTAGTTATGTTGTGGTGGATGCACATTTATTCCAATGTATATGTGTATGTACTTCCCTACATGTGAAGTTAATTTGATCAGCAATTAATCTTACATGACCCATTTTCCTGAAGTTTATTCCCCATAATGTCTTTGATTCAAAGTTCCTTCCAGTTGTCCATGTATCTTCCATCCTTTGGTATTGCTTGAAGTTTGTCACAGGTCCAGGGTGCCTTCTCCTTTACAGGATACACACTTGCCTGTCGTCTCACCTTGAAAGATGATCTCAGGTATCCAGAACTACAGGATTATGTGTGTGTGTAAGATTAACATTTGCATGCATGTAAGAGTGAATATTTTGATATGTGTGAGTGAAACTTTATATAGGATATTTGTGCCATCCTCATGAATGCAAGTGAGATTTTTTTAAATATAATGAATGTAGGTATTTTTCTTAATTTGTGATTGTAAGGCAATTATTCTACTCCTATGTGGTTGATTGAAGAGGTTAATAATATTTTAGTCTAGGTTTGAGATTGAAATTCATATATAGGTTTAATAATTCTAAGAGATTCTTAATACACCCAAATAAACTCCCAGGTTCCACAAGGAACCACTTCTTCTGTATTTCACAGGCTACACTAATCCTCCCTGATCTAACTAACCCAAAATAATGCTATCTGTCTTGGGCATTATTCTATTTCAGTTTCACTGTCTCTGTTCAGTATCTCTATTTCTTCTTGTGTGATTTTGTTGGATTCATGGGCTCTATGTTCATTTATCAAAGGTTGTTCTTGGGGCATCTGTGTTTGAACAGATTCTCAGGCTTCCATTAAGTTGTCTTTTGGTGTGTTATCATGGGCATAGTGATGTTTAACGTGAGACGTGTGAAGCCAAGAATCTTTTCCTACTACTTTGATCGGTGTAGGAGTAGTGAGAGCTACATCGTATGAACCAGTCTATCTGGGCTCTGTGGGTTTGTCTGTAAATTGTAGCCAGGTTCTTAACGTCCTCTAATTCATTCTGCCTTAATATTCCAGAAGTCTCTTGGAGCTTTTTCTTTAGATCATTCTTTTCTTTTTCTTGATCTTCTTTGTTATCATGAAGATAGGTGGCAATGTCTCTAAGTTCATTAAGGGAGATGGTGTCAAACTTAGGGCAATAGTTCCTGAAGAAATCTCTCAAGTGCATATCACAACCCTTGAGAAATTGTCTCCTCACATGTACTTCTGATTCTTTTGAATCAGGGCTAAAACCTAACAGTCCCTCAGTTTTTTCAATAAGGTGATCGATAAATGAGCTTGGATATTCATTTCTTTCTTGGGATAATCTGTCAAATTTTCCCCATGCATTGGGTCTTTCTGACAATTGCTTCATTCCCTGCAGTAGATCCTCACAGCATTTTCTTAGATAAGCCATTGATCTTGGATTAGAAAAATCCATATCCTCAAAAATTTCTGGCCAGCTCGTGAGTGAGGAATCTTTTCTAGTTTGCTCAGTAAAGTTTTTATGTTCCTGGGGTATAAAAAGTTCAGATAAAAGAATTTCTACATCCTCAAAATCTGGTTCATATAGGCGAAATGCTCTTTTTAGTTCTTTAATTGTGAGATGAGGCTCTATTAAAAATTTAGGCATACATTTACGTTAAGACTCTAAGTCATGGGTGGTGAATGACTTATGAACCTTTGCATGTAAAATGCTAGAGTTATCAGTGACTTAGCTATATCACACAAAGGCATAATCTTTTGAGCCTTTGATGCATTTACAAGATTGTTAGCAGATGCATTAATTGGTGCCTGTATGTTATTGGCAAGGTCATTTCCCCCTACTGCACCTAATGGTGTCCCAGTATTAGTATTAGTAATTACATCGTCTTTATTAGTCTGTCTCGTCACATCCCCAGTCTCCTCGTCGGGTCCCTTACCCATGCTTTGTTTTTTCTGCATGTAATCTTGGTACATCTCAGTTATAATAGGGATCTGACTAAACAATGTCTCTAATCTTTTATCAATGACTAGAGCATGTACAGTTTTCTTTTGGAAAATCAGGTTGGCACCAGCTTTGATATTCTTTAAGATGTTAGTCACTGCCATGAACACAAAATAGACTTGGGGTATGATTTGCCAGAGGTAATTCACATCTAGATAACTCATTGGCAATTGTGTCCATCCCATAGTCATATTGGTTAATGTCCCCAGAACACTGTCTATCATCCCTACCACTGTATTATAAATGATACAGTATCTCCAATAAATGGCAATTATTCCTAGCATAGTTGATCATAGTATTAGTTGTAACATGTCCCCCTATTAGATCTTTTCTAGTCTCTAACTGTCAGGAGTTAACAGTTAGAAAATGGTTGTTGTCCCCACAAGCTTTGCTTCTAGCTAGATAGTACAGTTTCCCTTTTACAATAGACTCTCTCTCAGTTTTGTAACTGACCAGAGTGGCAGTTGGTAACTGACTAGTTCTCCCCCACCCAACAGGAATCAAGATGTTTTCGATGGAAACTACTAGGCAGAGCCAGTGGCAAAGGCTGCTCGCCTCGGGAGTTGTAATTGACAACTGGCAGTTGATGGCAGTTGGTGACAGTCACTAAAGGTTATTTTCTAAATAAATTTGGTCCTTTGAAATCTGGGGTGCCATCTATTTAAAAAAAAGAAAAAATGAGGGAAAGGAAGGGGATGTACCCTCAGGGGAGGCTGTACCATGAGGTATTGAGAGGGGGAATGAGAGAGAACCTCCTCTTCCTGCAAAGCGGGTTCAGGGGAAACAGCAGCTGTAATGAGTTGGCTCAGAGAAAGGAGAGGGGGTTTGAAGATTTTCCCTTTTCTGCCTTCCCTCCTTAGCTAAAGCTGCTCTCCCCAATTTTCTCTTGTCCCTCTTGTCCCCCCTCCAGTACTCAAGACCAGAAAGGTCTCCCCTTGATCCGTTCACTCACACTCAGCTTGGGGAACAGATAACTTTTAATGTTAACTCAATCAGGTACTACAAAAGGAAATAATGAGCAGGGAAGAATGGGAAAAGGAAAGTGGGAAAAGGGATTTCCTGTTTCTATCTAAACCCTTTTCTTCCCTCCACAAGTCTGGGGAGAACTCAGGCCTTGGCAGCCTGAGCCCCCTGAGAGAAAGTCAGGTTGATTCACCCCTGGACCACAGGAGCTGAGGTAAAGTCAGTTCAGGTTTCTCTTCAGAAACTCCCTTCAATTGAGAAGTGTTGGGGGGAAAGATTTCCAGTCACCAGAAAGAAAAGTGGGTAACCCTCAGGAGAAAGTCTTTTTCCACCTTCTCTCTTTGACATTTCAAGACAGAGAGACTCTCACTGCTCTCCTCACTAGAGTCTTCTCTCCTCAGAAAATTCACTCCTGGGGCCCCTCCCCCTGTCGAGGTGATCAATTTCTTCTACTCTTCAGTCTGGCGCTTTTTCTCTAGTGCCAGCCTCTGTCACACTCTCCTCCTCCCACCCCCCTGCTGTATCCAATGAGCAATTCCACTGGGTTTTATATGTGTCATTGATTAAAACCTATTTCATATTATTAATATTTGCACCAGAGTGATCATTTAGAGTCTACATCTCCAGTCATATTGCCATCGATCAGTATGATCAAGAAGTTGTTTTTCTTCTTTCTACACCCACAGTTCTTTCTCGGAATGTGGATAGTGTTGTTTTTCATAAGATCCTCAGAATCATCTTGGATCACTGCATTGCTGCTAGTAGAGAAGTCCATTATATTTGATTGTACCACAGTGTATCAGTCTCTGTGTATAATGTTCTCCTGGTTCTCCTCTCACTCTGCATTTCATCCTGGAGGTCATTCCAGTTCACATGGAATTCCTCCAGTTCATTATTCCTTTGGGCACAGTAGTATTCCATCACCAATAGATACTATAATTTGTTTAGCCATTCCCCAATTGAAGGGCATCCCCTCATTTCCCAAAAATTGCCAAATGTTGACAATTGATGGAATGTATTTCTTGTGGGAGAGGCAACACTTTATAAATGTTGATGTACTTGTATGACAGCATAGCTGGAATAGCTGCAAATTCTTCATCCTAACATTTCAATAAGGCTTAATGGAGATGGTAAAAAGGATAACTCACTCTCCAGTCCTATTTAATCACTGTCCTCTCTTGTAATGGCAGACCACATGTCATGGTGTTTTTTGGCAAGGGGACTTGTCTTATCTAAAGTGTAAGGGGAAAATAGTGATTTTCATTTGCTACACAAAAGATATAGTTGATGATGACTTCCTAGTACAAACAGGCTTACAATGATTCTGTTATGAAACAATTGCTATTGTGTAAGGTCTCAAGAAAATCTGCACCTCCTTAATAAACAATGAATTTTAAACCACCATTAATAAATGCATAACTTTCTCTTTGGGGAAATAAAAGGGAAATATGCATCCTGAAAAGTTGCTTAAGGTATAATTTTCTTCCACTTCCCTCGATACCATATTCCACCTTCTCACAGCCTAATAATGACTCTAAAAGAGTTTAGAGAACTATAAAACAAAGCAAACAGGAAACATTTGCTTCAGTTCTATTCTATGAGTAAAGAGTTCTACAATGAATGCCAGAAACACAATAATTAGGCTTATGCTAGTTTGTAATCAGGGGATAATATAGCTATATTATTTAGCATAGAGGTAATGGCAAAATGAAGCTTTTCAATTATATCCAGAAGGCTGACATACCAATTCACTTACCTCATACATAACACTAGCTAGATATACGCTTTATAAAATAACACTGAGGCATATTCATATGTCCTGCAAAATGCACCTTCAGTTAATGGCATAATATCTCATCAGTTAAAGTGTATTTTTCAAAATAACTAATCATTCTTTTGTCTCTGCTAAGGATTTGGGGTGGGCAATGATGCTATAAATGATCTCAGACCCAAAGCTATTAGAAAACATGGATCTTTATTAGAAATAAGGCTATAAAAATTAAATGATGCTCTAATAATTTACTAGCATCAATTGAATTTCATATAATGTTTTTTTCTCTCTCTAGGGACTATCACTTAAAAGACTTTCAAATTGAGCAAAAATGCTTCCCATGAGCCTTTTATCCCCCTAAAGATTCTTATTAGCTATTGTTTTCATCCTATCTACTACCCTATGTCAGAGCAGAGTAGATAACTTTGTCTTTTAGTTCTTTTTTTGTGCCATTTATGAGAATTTCAAATCCTCTGTTGTTACTCTAGAACCAGTCAATAAACAGTTAAAATATTTCTCCTAGTTTTGAAACCAAGAAGGTCAAGAAAGGCTGACCTTTTAAAAATATATTTTAGTAATGCCTCTAAATCATCAATAATCTCTGATACAAAAATGTAAATGATTTCTCTAGGATACATGAGTGGCAGGGGAGTTGGGAAGAGAGAACACAGGCCCCTGAAGCTGCAGTGAAGATGTATCAAAGACCTTCCTCCTAATAGTGCCACTAAGTTAGTACCAAAAGAAACCCAAGATTGAATGACATAACTAATCAAAATCTCTCTCTCTCTCTCTCTCTCTCTCTCTCTCTCTCTCTCTCTCTCTCTCTCTCTCTCTCACTCTCTCTCTCTCTCTCTCTCTCTCTGTCTCTCTCTCTAAGTTTCTCTCTCTTTCTCTTTTTCTCTCTCTCTTTCTCAGTTTCTCTCTCTCTCTCACTCTCTGTCTCTCTCTCTCTAAGTTTCTCTCTCTCTTTTTCTCTCCTTTTTCTCTCTCTTTCTCAGTTTTTCTCTCTTTCTCTCTCTCTGTCTCTCTGTCTCTTTTTCTCTCTCTCTCTTTCTCAGTCTCTCTCTCTTACACACACATAAACATATGTAAATATACATACACATTTGTGTATATGTGTACAGATTGCACAGATACATATGCAGATATACACATACACATCTATATACACAGAGATATATCTATGTGCACATGCATATATATACATACATGTATATATTTGTGAAATAATTTAAGTATAGGCATATCAAAAAATAAGCTAGCTTTAATTGTGCTGGAGTTACTGGATTTCCTGGGCAGTTACTTCATATTACTCTAGTTTGAAATAAAAGTCTGTTTCTTTTTTTAAGGATATGAAATTGATTAGGCTTTACAAGTCACTCTAACAGCTGTTGTGGTATAGTAAAGAGAACTATCAGCTCTCAGTGTGGTTCCACTGAGCCAAAGTAGTACAAAGTTAAAATGCACTTTAGTTCATAAAAATTCACTAACAATATACACTGTTTATGACTTTTATTCTATTGTTTTGGGAATAAATTACAATAAAAGATCTTTAAATGTAGATGGTGAAGATAAGAGCTATTCATAACAATTGTGTGCTATGATGGTTTCAAGTATTTCTTTTCCTTTTTCCAATATGTATTTGTGTAATATTTCATTTTTCCTAAAAGGGTCACATTAGGTGAAAAAAACTATACAGCAAAATTAATTGACATGATTTCATGAGTCTCAGAATGTCCCTAAAATTGTGAAACCATTATATCTCTTAAATAATATATAGAGAGAATTGTAGATTGAAATTTCTTTCTTTCATCACCAGAGTAGCCTTGATATAAATATTCTATTTTCTATAATACCTGGATACAATTCTCTGGAACAGAAGATGAAGTCTATATTTATAAAGAATACATTTTGAGTAGCTTTCTAAGAAATAACCTTGAGCAGAATAGAGGAAGTAGGTCAAAAACAGTATATTTGAGGCATTTCTGTTCCTGTCCTCACAATGATCATTAGATTCTTCAAGAAAATTTAAGGGAACTAGTTTCATATAAGTATTCAAACATATTCTCCCAAGGAGAGAGAGCAGCACATATTAGAAAGAGGAGGGGGAAAAAAACTTGTTAAAAAGGCATAAACAATGACAAAAATGCAATCTTATCCTGAGCATTCCAATATGTTTTTCAGTATGTGTCTATAATTACCTGGACAATAAATAGTTGGTTCACATAAGATGGTTAAAAGGCCAAAGACAAAAGGTATTTCTTTTTTTTTCCTTCTTTTTTGTCTATGAAGTTGCTCTTTTGGCTATTTTGTTGTGTTTGACTTTTTATTTCTTTTTTAAAAAATTTGGCATATTTGATATTTGTATGATACCTGTTGCCCAATAATAAAAACAAGCTAGAATTTTATATTGCTGAGTTATTCTAAAAAAAGCTAAAGGATATTGAAGTTAAGGGATATGGGATCAAATCCTGGTTCTATTACATATTCATTTTAGGATTTCTTAGTTAGCTCATGTAGAAAATAATGTTGGATTATATATGCCCTGAGATGCCTATTTTCTCTAAGTTATGACTGCATTAAGATAATAACATAGTGACCATAGAGTGTACAACAAAAATAGATGAATAATTTTGAAATTTTGTGCTACCATACGTTAGATTTACTAATGTGTTAAAAATCCTTCAAAGTTAGCTAAAATCCAATATTTCACAATTTTTATATCATTTATTATCACTTGCTATTATAGAGTGTACAACTTCCTCAATCAGCTAAAATGGAAACATGACGAATCTTACTCATCAGTGGCTGGTCTTCAGTTTTATATGAAACATTTATACTTAATATATTTTATAGGAAAGGAAGAAGTCCTTTTACATAAGCTCAGTTATAATTAAATCTTATACCATATTGTTAATTGTAGAACATCTCTCAGCAATTATATTTTTTCCCAAACACTTACAACTAAATTTTTAGTTTGCTCTTGCTAACAGGTGAAGTTTCTATAAGACTAGTTTAAAAAGGTTATGAATATATCAGCAATAAGCATCTGCCCTTAAAAACTTAAGTGTTTCTTGTTTTGTTTATATATATTAAAAGTGTGGTTGGGTATGGTTTGACTATTTTTGAGTTGTGATGGAATGATATAGATGATAGATCATCATGATGTTCCTTCTCCTCTCAAGTCATCTTCATAAACTGATTTTGTAAGAGCAAAGTCCCAAGGTTTTAAGTAGAATTATGTATCAGGCAAAATGTGTAGCCCAACACCACCTCATCTTTTCATTTTTAACTAGAATTTTGATTTATTGTTATAGGAAACCTCCAATAAGGAAACTCTTGCCAAAGCCTGCCAATTACCTGCATTGTAACTAATAGTATGAAAGAAGTGCTTGAACTACTGAGAGAAGATGTGACTGGGCAAGGAACACATAGCCAGTATATAAAATAAATGAGGTCTTCTTTCCTCCTGTCAGTCTTCCATTCTCTGTCATCATCATCATCATCATCATCATCATCATCTTCAAAGATAAAATTTGTTATTTATTAAAATCCCCCCATGAATGTAGAATCTACTTGCAAATTTTTCTTCTTGACCTCAGAGCTCTGGAGTTTATTATCTTATTTCTGAAAGGTTTTTTTTTTTGGGTTCTGCTTTGAGAAGTGTTCACTGTATTTTTACAATTTCTTTTCTGCTCTCTGGTTCTCAGATATCAAGGGAATTTTCCTTTATCATTCTTGATATATGATATCTAAGCTTTTTTATTTGATCTAGACTTTAATTAGTCCAATAATTCTTAAATTCTCTGTTGTCAATCTATTTTTCAATTCATTTGTTTATCCAATGAGGTGTTTCATAATTTTCCTATTTTTACTTAATTTTATTTTTTGATGTCTCATAGAATCATTAGCTACCACTTGCCCATTCAAATTTCAAAGGAAAAAATTTAGTGAGATTTTCTACTTCCCCCTTGCCAGTTTGACCAGTTCTGCTTATCAAGCAGGTCTTATGTCTTTCCCCAACTTTTCCTTTACCACTCTGATTTTTTTAAATCATGATACTCCTTTTAATCTCTTTCTTTAGCTCTTCAAGGAATTGGTTTGCCATGTGTCCAATCTGTACTTTTTTTGAGACTTTGTTTATACCTGTTGACTTCTTCTGAGTTTATGTCTAGATCTTCCCAGTCATCATCAAACTTTTTATGAGAAAATTCTTTGTTGTTGTTTGCTCATTTTGTAACCAATTTCCTGATCTTGAATTTTTTGATAGCATTAAGCCCTGAAAATCTGATCCAGAACTAGATAACAGGCAAGGAAGTTGCCAAATGCATCTAGTCCTATACTCAGTGCTAGCAGAATAGTCTCCTGTAATATCTTTCTAACAATTTGTCCAAGCCTTCTAAAGTTTCTTGTTTTAAAGAGAGTCCCTGAAGATGCTGCTGCTGCTGCTGCTGCTGCTGCTGCTACTGGCACACACTAAACACCAAAGTCCACAGTTGATATTGCTTCCTTCTGTGCTCCAAGCCAGTCACCATTAACAGATCTCAACTTCTGATCCCCTTAGGTTGTAGGTTTTCTTTGGGATGGAAAAAAATGCCTCATCTCATTGTTTCATTGGCTATACCATCATAGAATTCAATTTGCTAAGTTATTTCAAAGTTATTTGGAGGAGAATGTTGAGAAAGTTCTTTGGGAATGCTCCTCTACTCTGCTTATTGTTTGCTCTCAATGTAGGATCAAAAACAGAAACAGCTTTAACTAAAGTTATCAATGTTGTTTTAATTGAAAAATTGGCTACATCCTTCCCTCAGTCCTCATCCTTCTTGACCTCTCTGCAGCATTTAGTATTGTTATTTACTTTATTTTTTTATTTTTATTTACTTTATTCACCCTCTTTAGTATATCCTCTTCTTTGTCTTTTTTTTTGGGGGGGGGGTATGTGTATGTGAGAGAGATCAGGAGTCCTGGTTTTTCTTTTAACTATATGACCTTACCTTCTCAATCTCCTTTGCTAGCCCATCTTTCATATCATATGCCCTAATGCAGGCTTTTAAATGTCATTTTTCCTAGACACCATCTTTTGTCACTTCCTCCTTTCCAAAATTGATCTGACAAATTAAAACAAGCCAAAGTATTCAGGTGGATTCTCTTTTTCTAGATAAGGTTTCAGTGGCTACTGATCTTTCCCCCCATAGGACAATCATAAAATTTCTCTCATTTTGAATGTATATGTCCATCTTGACTTACTAATGAAGGTTTTTGTGATTTTCAATGACAGAACTTCTTTGTAGGGATTCTCTGATGTTGAATAAGTGCTGAACTCACATGGGATAGTCTCCCACACTTGTCACATTCATAGGTACTTTCCGAAGTCCTTTCCCTACATTCTCTCACTAGATGATCTCATTAGTTTCCATGGACTTGATCAAATGATCAATTGTTATAGGCATACACTATCTCTTAGTTCATGTTTGATATTGGGACAAAATAAAGTATTTTTACTCACCATTGAACAAAGTAAGAGGCTTACATTGCCATAATGACACATCAAGGATATCCCATAAGGATATAATAAGGATGCAATTATACCTTAATAGGACTTTTTATGCCCCAAATCCAGGAATCTGAGCAGGGAAGATGGGAATAATCAGGTTGATTATGAGAAGGAAGTTCCTGGTTCAAGATCAGAAAATATGCATCAGCAAACTACTGGTCACTTCTATCACAATTTCTTTGCAAATGAGTCCCAAATAAAAAGACATAGTTTTAACATTTCAAACTGAATGACCACCAGGTATTGCTAATATTCCTTAAGTACCTAACCATGCACTTCCTTATTTAATCTATTCCAGTGGCTCCTAACTCACTCTAGGATAAAACATAAAATTATCTATTTGGCTTTTAAAGCTCTTCTCATATTAGACATGACCAATTTCATTACAAATTATTCTTCTTCACATACCTAAGATATGGGCAAACTGGCCATGTCTCTCTTTCTCATATGTGATACTATCTTCTATCTCTATGTCTTTGTCCTGGCCATTTTCCATATCTGGAACATTCTTTCTCTTCACCTCTAACTCATAAATTTTCTCATTTATTTTGACTCAATTCAAGTGTCATTGAATTTTTTCATAGTTTCATCCTATATATATCAATCCTAAAATAAAATTTATGTCTATTTTCTAATATATTTAAATATAATTACTTATTTTGTATTTATTCTATGTATGCTTTTTGAATACATATATATGTATATATATATATATATATGTATATATATAAATATTTGCGCACGTTTATTATTAGAATGGAGATGGGCCAAAGACTTTCATTTGAGTCTTTCTATAGCCTTGCCTAGCATAGTACAAAGAATATAGCGGATCCGAAAAAATTCTTTTTAATTGACAAATTTATAAAGAAAAATTAGGTAACAAAATAAATTCATAATGAGTTCTGTTTCTTTAAAGCTTCATTTTATCCACCTGTGAAATCTCTGATACTCACTTTTAAAAATCTGACAACTCAGTTCATTATGTATTAATTCCTGAATGGGGAGAGAGAGAGAGAAGAGAAGGAGGGGGAGAGAATATATATGAATATATATAATGGTTGCATTTTTCCATGAAAGATTTATGCTGAGTAACAATTTTGTGGAGTCTATAGCCATCTGCATCTAGTTAGTCATATTACCTCAACCATAATGAAGCGTCAAACATACACACACTTTCGTTTTAGAATAATTAAAGCCATAGGGTAAAATAATGGGTTATTCTAAGTATTAAATGTATTTAAAACAATGACCCCAGTGTCTGTTACTTAGTAAGCAATTAATAAACATCCCTTCCCCTAAAAATCCCTACCACGTGAGCTAACGCTAGCCTCTACTGAGGACCTTTCTATCTTAGGGCAAATCAGCATTCATCTGAGGTTGCTACCAGTAGCATGAGTAATATTCATATTTTCTTCTGTTTTTCAGACTCAGAAATGACATCCTGAAAGTAACACAAATCTAATTCCACTCAACATTCTCCAAAGGACAAATACTTAGCTATTGCAGAATAGGTTTCACAAAATATAAATCAACGGCATTATTTAATCTCTCTTTGTTTTTTTTTTCTTTTGCCTTTTTCATGAAGAATTGATTTCTTTTCCTCAGTAAATCTGAAAGTGGGTCATTTATAGAGCATAACTTTCTGAAATATGATGACCATACACAAAAGGACATCTCCTTGTAGACCAAAATTTTCATCTTAGAAGAGCAGCAGTTGTGAAAGCTTTTTATTTTTTTACCATTTTAAGACTCTTTATCATATTTAAAATATATAGAAAATCCTATCTTACCTATATCAAAAACTCCTTGAGGTCAAGGATAATATGACAGTGGGAAGGGACCTCAGGTCAGTGAAAAGAACCTCCTCATTTTTCAGATAAGGAAACAAACCTAGGGAGGTCAACTATTTGTCCAAGGTAAGTATTACAGACTAAAATCCAAGTTTTTTGATACTTTCCTTTTTCTTTTCACACTCTACCTTTCAACTCTTTTCTTCATAACTGGTAAATCAATAAACAGGCAGTTCTTCCATTCCTGTTATGTGTTCCTCCAAGACAGGCATTGTGCTTAAATCTGATAACCCTCTATGCTCATCAAAACCTCAAGGAAACTTATTGATTAAAAAATCACTGATTAAAATGATTATATCTAATTTCTATGCTGATATTACAGAGATATACTATTAGTTAATTTAATTTAAGTCAAATTTGGTGTATAGAATTAAAATTCAAGGTACAGGTACACCCTCTTACACCAAAGCCCTTGGAAGTCTTTCTGATATATTTTGTTATACTCTTTGTCTCCAGATGTTATATGAAAATCAAAAGGAGAAAATTGACCTAACTTACCAGGGCATTCAAAGTGGTCCCTTTTGATAAAGTTTCCTTAGTAGATGAGGGATTTTGTTCTGTATCATTTATATATCACAGCAGAATAAGACAGACATTAGGTGTAGGAGAAATGTGTCACTTTTCCTGTGGTCTAGCAATTCAAACAATACTAGTGTATTTGTTTTGGCCCATATTAGACAGGCATTAACATATGCCATTGCTGCAGCCTCCTCATAAGTTTCTCTGCTTACAACTTAGCCTGGAGACAGTTCATTTTTGAGTGCCGGGCACAGAAAAATAAGGTGTACGGGCCTCATTATCATCAGCAGAGGTTGTGTACTGTGCTGAAAATATCCACAACAAATTAGCAAGCACACAAGGGAATAGAGGAAAGGCTGATAGAATGCTAAAAGCCCCAGAGCTAATCCATGCAAGAGATAATAAAAAAGGAAACAAGTTGCCTATCCTCTGAGCAACAGCTTGAAGAATCTTGAGCCCTAGATTACAAATTTTGTTAATTTTACAAAGACCTTGATACCTCTTGCACTAATTCTTAGTTATTAGGTTAATTTTCTTTTCAGGAGCTGCTGAGGCAAATGAATAATTTTAGCACCCTGAAGATCTTCCAAGACACTTAAGTAGAAATTATGATGGCATAAAAATGAAACTATCCTGCAGAAGTGAGAGACCTTTGTTGATAGTTAAAGGTAGTAAAGTGAACTTTTTCATGTTCGTCTATACCTTTGACAATATTTAGGAGAAAGATTTTTTTTAAGTGGAGAGTATTTAAGATGGATATTCTGTTTTTAGTGTTTCCCTTTATGCCGGTAGAGCTTGAAATGTAGAAAGTTCAATTCTTAAATAATTAACTGGCATAAAGCTATAATAAATAGTCAATCCGTTCAGCAGAAAATCTTCAGGATTCAATTAAATCATGTTATATTTTGAGTTAGCAAACTCATAAGTTAAATTTAGAGCAATCAATTTGTAATCTTTATTCTATATTTTGAGCTTTTTAAAAACATCAATAACAGCAAATAATCAAATAACAGCAAAGAAAGATCATGAAAGAATTGAAAATTCCAAATTATTTAGTAGCAAATGCAATTACATATATTTCTATCTATCTATCTATCTATCTATCTATCTATCTATCTATCAACCTATCTACCTACCTATCTACCTACCTATGACTTGTATGCTTTTTCTGTTATGATTATGTTTTAATATTACTATACTATATAGTAGGGGCAGCTCAGTGGCACAGTGCCAGTCATGGAGTCAGGAAAACTCATCTTCATGAATTCAACGCTGGCTTCAGACACTAGCCATATTACCCTGAGCAAGTCATTTAACCCTATTTGCCTCAGTTTCCTCACCTGGGTTTAATGAGGACAGGTAGCAAGGCCTAAAGGATGCTTGAGGTAAATCAGAAGTTCAGATAATAATGCTTAGAGGGATGGTGAAGGGCAGAAGTCGATAATACAGTCCAGAGAACAAAAAGACTCAATAGGAGGACAGATGAGAAAGTCTGATACTCTTCCATCTCACTAGAATGATTCTAGTAGTAGTTGACTTCCAGGTAATCAAAAGATTGTGAAAGCAGTCAGATCACAAGTCCCTCCTCTTCTCTCTCTCTCTCTCTCTCTCTCTCTCTCTCTCTCTCTCTCTCTCTCTCTCTCTCTCTCTCTCTCTCTCTCTCTCTTTCTCTCTCTCTGTCTGTCTGTCTCTCTGTCTTTCTGTCTCTCTCGCTTTCTCTCTATCTCTCTCTTAATATATATGAATGGAGAACTAATAATAGGGGAATGTGGATCAGGAAAAAATGGTTAAAATGGTGGCAATTAAGTTGTGCTTTGAAGAAAGCTAGAAATTTTACAAAATGGAGGTGAGGAGGGAGTACTTCAAAAGTAAAAAAAGATTACTTATACACAGAAATGTGAGAGAGATATTGGGTAGAGTGCTATTGTGTGTAGGATTCAGCACATAGACTAATTGCCCAAGAATTGAGATTATGTAAAAAGGAGTATTTTGAAATAGAAAATTGAGAGCTAGATGGGAGTCAGACTGTAGAAATCTTTAAATGACAAAGTAAAGATTTTTTATTTCTTCTTAGAGGCTGTTGGGAGCCATTTAATATTTGTGAATAGGAGAACAATATAGACAAATCTGTGTTTTAGGAATATCAAGATAGATTGGAGAGATTATATCTGAAAGCAGGAAGAGATCTTTCAGTTTCATCTTTTTAAAAATCTTGTGAAATTTTATTGATCTCTATATGAGAGAGACTAGAAAGACATACATATATATGTAAGAATCTAATGTATATATTTTCAGTAATTTTCACATTTTCAAATATAGACAATTATTTTATAATAATTCCCCCATCATTTTCAGTAAGTTGTATGATCTTAATCTTTCTTTAGCTTTGTCACTTTTTCCTCTCCTCATAAGTATATTTATTTTTGTTGTGATTTTTATTGTTTCTGTTACATACAACATTTATTTCTGTGTTGGCAAAAGCCATAGAGTACAAATAGTACGAAAAATATCAAAATAGGATTTGAATGGGTGGTAACCTTGTTCATGGTTCTTCTTAGAATTAAAAAAAATCTAATTTCATTTCTCTGGATCCATCTTACTCATCTATTAAATATAATAATAATAAAATGTAAGCACATATGGAGAGAAAGTCAAAGAGACAAAGAGAGAAACGAAAAATAAATTATGTTTCTAATCATATTATTCTCTTTTGAATCAGCAATCTCCTAAGTCTCAGGAAAACGCTCCTTCTCCTCCCTTTCCCAGACAGGAAGTGCCCATCTGTTGCTTAAGAGTTCTATTCAGCTTTCAGAACTGTCAGGATTCTCTTGCTCCTCCTCTACTGCTCCTCAGGTTGATCTCCCCTCAGTCTAGCTTCTCATTCCAACAGTAGGGAGGGTCTCTCTACCTTATACTACAAAACATACTCCCAAAAGAGTGAATATTGTTTTCAACACTGACTAAAAGTATTATTTTTTCTTTTAAGACTCATATTCCAACAATAGATGTTGGCAATTACCTATACTACTTAAGTCATAGGGTGGTTAGAAGGATAACATAGATACTGTATTGGACACATGGATGTATTGTCAAATGTTCTACAAAATTTTAATATTTTACTTATAAATAATTATGAAAGTAGCCTCGAGTTGAGGAAAAATGATGCTGGAAGATTTGCAAAAAAAAGTTCTTTAAATAGGAAAGTTATAAGCTTTCAAATGCATTAAACCAAAGAGGCATGTTAGAGGACTTTTAAAAAGTTATAAGTAGTCTAAAGCTAAGTAAGTATATTTATCATTTTGAGAATTTCAGAAATATTCCAAAATCAAATTACCCTTAGCAAAGTCAAAGACAATTTGGGTAACTAATGAATATTTGATATTGAGTTACTAAGAATCTCAATTGCAAAATCCAGTGGTCTTTTTTCAGTCCTCATCCTTCTTGACTTCTGTGTAGTCTTTGACATTGTCAATTATGCTTTTCTTGATATCTACTCTGCTCTGAGTTTTCATGATGTTATTCTCTCCTGGTTCTTTCATTTCCAAACACTCTCCTCTTCCTAGATACTCTCTTTATCTAGTCTTAGCCATAGAAAAAGTGGCCATTAGCACTGTGGTTGGGGAAAATGTTTTGGTAACCTCCATGAAGGATTCCACAACTTTTATTTTATCACATTTTTTCAGCAGTCTTCCTGTTCCAAATTAATTATATAGCTGCAATTGTGAAAGTTGAGTTATGACAAAGTGATAAAGATTTGTCTTTCCCTTCCATATCAAAGACTTTTGTGTTTGACTCCTTTGAGTTCTAACTTGAATCTTCACTCTTATTTACCATATTTCCCTTCCCTCTTTAAGCTACTTAATATTTCTTTTGTCCTATTATTTTATGCAATGCTCTCTTCTCTAAGCAACAGACCACAAATAAGACCAAATAACTTTCTGTTCCATTCCTGTTTTTGCCTTTCTCAATAATCATGCTGGGCAACCTTGACCTTCTGCTCTAGGACATTTTCCTCTTTGACCAATCTCACTTAGATCCATCTGTCTATTCATATTTCCATGCCAATGTTATCTCCTCAGCTCAATGACAATATTCCTCTTCCCCTAAGGGTCTGGCACTTTTAGCATAATCTGTTTAGTCTCTTCACTCAGACACTGAACTTCTTCTTGCATGTGTCCTTTTTTATAATTGTGTATGTTTAGAGAACTGGAACATTAATATATCTTTCCAATGTACCATGACTTCAAGGTGAATAAGTGACAAAAAAATACTAGATATTCAACAATGGCAACATGGCTACTGGATAAAGGAGAAAAATCAAATAAAAAAAAAGAAACTTAACAAATAATTTTCCTTTGAAACATATACATATAGGCATACATAGATACATATATAGTTATATACTCTATGAATACCTCAATAGAATACATTTTTTAAAATTTTATCTTATTCCCTAAAATACCCTACTACAAAAGACATTAATTATCTGTAACAATAGTCAACTTGGCTGCAGTGAGAATAAGTGCTTCTGAAAAGCATGACTAAAGATTTAAAAGGGCAAGAACAGTCTAATAAATTTTTTTCTCCTGCCTTATCCTATGCCAAGCATTAAAGAACTTATAATACTTCATACTATAGGTGCATATTCTCTAGCCCATGATTGCATGGGACTAGTGGTGACATATACTCCTTTAAAAATCATTTTCAAGTCATATTAATCTTTTTAAAACTTGTGCATCTCTCTTGTTGGTTACTTAATTATTTCAATCTAGCACTAATACATACCAATTTGCCACTGTCACTGACAATTTCCCCTGGGCTTCTCCAATCAACAAGTGGTAGACTCAGTCATGGGAATTTAACAAAGGAGTTCCCTATGTCATCTATTCTAGGGACAAGGTTTAATATCTCTCTACATGAACAATGAATTCTAAAAAAGATTCATATGCTTTGAGGATTTATTAAATTCATAGTTTCTCCTCATCAGTCCCTATTACATTTCCTCAATGTTATTTGTTTGTAAGTAGGATCTAATAAATTGTATGATCCCAAACCTGAAGCTTCTTAAAATTGAAATAATTCTAGGATGATAATAATCATTTTTAAATTATCCAAAACATTTAAAATTAGATATTCCAATACTCTGTAAGCAGTGTTTATATTGCTTTCATTTTTAGCAAGGTTTCTTATAAAGTTTATCTTAGTAATGACAAATAAATTAAGCTAAATATGGTACTTTAAGATTTTATATAACCCTGTTATCCTGAAGTTTTCTTTTTATTTCTGTGTTTTGCAGTTTAGAAAAGAATTGAAAAAAACCTTCATAGTGCAAACTTGTGAAGATAATAATCATCTGGGATGACACTAAAACTTTCACAAAGAGCTTGGAATGAACACGGACAAACAAATCACCATGACAACTTTAAACATTCATTTTTCCCAGGAGACTAAAGATAATTTCCAAGAACTTTCATTCCTAAAACCTTGGTACTCAAGTCACCCATAATATGTCTTATAAACAATCACAGAATAGGAAATCACTTTGGAAATTACTCATTTTTGTAATTCATAAGCATAAGGAGCAACCATTTTGAACATAACCCATCATCTATGACTGGAAGGTAAAGACAAGCATTAAAATCAGAAGCCCCTGTTATTTGTGCTGAGCCTTTGGGATCAGGCATTAGAATTGTACAAAAATAAAAATGAAAATACTCTTGTTCAGTTTTTTATTATTAGTTTTCATTGTAAACAATAGCCAATTTCCATGATGCCATCACTGATTTAGTCAAAATAATATGTTCTTCCAGTAATTATTGGTATTAATATGTATAAATGAAAAGAGAAAAAATAAAGCAAGGCATTGCCTATAATACAGGTATTTCAATTGTACTTGTATTGGAGATCAGGAAACTAAAACATCTACAAAATAAATACCATAGCACAGACAACGGATGAAGATTCTTCTTTTAACTACATAAAAAATATTTTAAAACCGAATTATAATGGAAATACTGTTGGTCAAAGAATTACTTAGTTTTTTAAGTAAAATGACCTAATTTTATAATCATCTATAATATCTCATTAACAGGAAATAGGGTTTTCCATTGTATCTATTTAAAAGACCTCTTCTCTTTGTGTCCAGATCCAGGATAGTAGTATGAGGCAGGAACTAGTTTGAGCTCACCCAAATTCCACTCCAAACAACTTCAAAGTAATTCCTCAATTCCTCAAAACCAATTTTGGAGTAGTAAAACTTAATAATCCTAGTACAGTTTGGAGAATTAGCAGGAAAAGTCTGTTTCATTGGATTTGGGTAGGGGTGGTGCTATTTTACATAGGCAGTACCTGCAAACCAGAGGCAAGCCATCAAGAGGATCCTGAGCCCTGGAGCAAACCAACAGCAAGGCCCTGCCTCCAGGACAGACTAGCAACAAGGCCCAGAACTCAACACAAACCATCAGTGAGACTCTGCACCTGTACAAAGCAACAACAGCTAGGCCCTGAAGTCTGCTGTAAGCCAGCAAGGATATAAGCCCCAATACAAGAAGCTTGGGACACTGCCTTCTCCAGTCTAGGAGCAGAGTCCAAATATAACACGATGAAATCACAAAATTAGCTAGAAAAATGAGCAAACAAAAAGAAAAAAAGAGAAACTAATCATTGAAAATTATGGTGATAGGGAGGATCAAAGCACAAATTTAGAAAAGGACAACAATCTCAAAACAGCTCCAATGAAAAGCAAAAAAGAAAAATGTGAATTTTTCTCAGTCACAAAAAACTCCTGCAGGAATTTGAAAAAGATTTTTAAAAATCAAATAAGGTTAGAAGAGAAAAAATGTGAAAAGAAATGAAAACAGCAAGAGAATCATGAAAGGGAACAATGATTTGATAAAGCACAAAAAGATGGAAAAAAGACATAGGAAAAAAATATTACCAAAGAGAAGATATTCAAAAGCCCAATGTAGAATGTAATTTCTTAAAATTTAGTATTAGACAAATGTAAGCTAATGATTTAGAGATATCAAGAAATTATTATAAAAAAAATCAAAAGCCTAAAAAAGTAGTGAAATTTCTCTTTAGAAAAACATTTGACCTGGAAAATAGATAGAAGGGGGTATAATATAAGAATCATTGGACTACTTGAAAGTTATGATGAAAATAAATATTTTGTACATCATACTTCAAAAAAAGTTATCCAGGGAAACTGACCTGATAGCCTAGAAATTGAGTTTAAAATAGAAATTTTGTAAAGGTAGTAAAAAATAATAGCATTTACCTGGAAGAAGGAAAGGTCAAGAATATCCAAGAATACCAAAGGAATTGATTTTTTAAAATATGAAAGTTAATTAGCCATATCAAATTTTAATAAGTATTATAAACCTGGATAAGGACAGTGGTGTTACAGTGGGGCAAATTAGACCCACAATACCTAATAATAAGTGACCATAGTAATTTAGCCTTTGATAAACCCAAAGATTCAAGCTTTAGGGGGTAAAAAAGCCCTATTTTACAAAATAAACATTGGGAAAACTGGAAAACAGTATGGTAAAAACTAGGTAGAGACCAGTGATGGATGGCAAACCTTTTAGAGACAAAGTGCTGGGCCCCCTCCTCATTCCACCCCACCCCAGAACAAATGCTATGCATAGCCATCCTAGCCAGAGACTAAGTGCCACACCCCTCTCCTCCACCAAGAGCTAAGGGACACCCTGCCTCCCCCCATTAGCCCACACAGGGGAGGAAGAAAGCTCTCTCATTAGGCTGCTGGGTGGAGGGGTGGATGAAGTGAGGAATGTCCTCAGAGAGTATAGAGAGGGGGAGGGGAATGATCTGAGAGCTCCACTCCCTTCAGCTATTGCTAACTGTGAGCCGCCCATCTTACCCACTGTGTGTTCCTCTTGGGCTGTAGGACAGAGGGTCGAATGATGTGAAAAAATTGTCTTCAGACATGGTGGAAGGGGCAGCCACATGCCCACAAAGAATGCCCTGGATGCCATCTTTGGCACCCGTGCTGTACGTTCGCCATCACTGGTATAATAAACAATATCTCACCCTGTATACCAAAAAAAAAGTCAAAATGGATACATGATTTAGACATAAAGGATGATATTAAAAGCAAATGGGGGGGCATAGGATAGTTTAGCTTTTAGATTTATATAGAAGGAAAAACTTTAAGATGATACAAGAGATACAAAACATTATAATAGGTAAAATGGATAATTTTGATTATATTAAACTAAAACAATTTTGTAAAAGTAATTTCAACAAGATTAGAGAAGAGAAAGCTGAAGAAAAAATTAAAAGAATCTTTGAAAAAAGCTCATTTATCAAATAAATAGAGAATTGAGTTAAACTTGTAAAAACACAAGGCATCCCACAATTGACAAATGGTCAAAGTTTAGAAGCAGGCAGTTTTTAGATAAAGAAATCAAAACTATATATAGTTATATGAAAAATGCTCTAAATCATTATTGATTAACAAAATGCAAGTTAAAATAACTGACATATCATTTCACACCTATAAGATTGAGTAATAAGTCAAAAATGTGAGAAAAGGACAATTATAATTGTGGGAAGAGATATGGGAAAATTGAAACACTAAAACTCTTTGTGGAATTCTGAACTGATCAAGTCATTCTGGAGAACAATTTGGAAATCTGCTCAAAAACTTAGTAAAACTGCATAAGCTTTGTTCTAGTAATCCCAAAGAAATGTAAAAACTAAGGAGAATTTATTTGTACAAAAATATTCATAGCAATTCTTTGTGATGACAAAGAAATAGAAATTAAGGAAATGTCCATCATTTGGGGAATAGTTAAACAAGTTATGATACATTATGATAATGGAATGAATGCTATTATGTTATAAGAAATGATCAGCAAGAAGATTTATGAAAATCTGGAAGGTCTTACATGAACCAGTGTAAAGTGAACTGAGCAGAATAAGAACATTTTATATAGAAACAGAAATATTGCATGATGAATAACTGAATGACTGTTCTTAGTAATATAATGGTCTAAAACAAGCCCACAGTACAGTGCCATTTACCTCCAGAGAAAGAACTGATGAATTATGAGTACAGATTGAAGCATACATTTTTTAAATTTTCTTTTTTTGTTTGACTTTTTCCACAAAATTACTTATGTGTAAATAGGTTTTACATTATTGCTTCTGTATAAATTATATTATATTACATATTAAATATATAAATTATATTACATGCCAAAGAGAGGAGAAGGGGAAGAAGATAATTTGGAACTCAAAATGTTCAAATGAATATTAAAAATTATTATTATTATTTTTATTTTTATTTAAACCTTTACCTTTCATTTTGGAATCAATGCTACATATTGGTTCCAAGGCAGAAGAGCAGTAAGAGCTGGACTATGGCAATTAAATGACTTGCTCAAGGTCACACAGTTAAAAAGTGTCTGTGACCAGAGTTGAACCCAGGAACCCCCATCTCTAGATCAAGCTCTCAATCTACTGAGCAACCTAGTGTTCCTTATAATATCATTTTTAAAAGGCATAATTATCAATTTATCAAATTATATCAATTCTACTACAAAGTAGTAGAAGTGATATCTTCAATGACCCATTTAGAGAAATTTTATGCTAAAAATTCCCTTTTCTATTATATTATGATTAATAGTAGGGGGCATCTATTTGACATAATGGATAGAGCTAGAATCATGAATATCAGGGCTAAATTCTGGCCTCATCTCCTTTCTGTGAGACGATCAGCAAGTCACTTCACCCTGATTGCCTCAGTATCCTCATGTATAAAATGAACTGAAGGAACATTGCTGCTCAGAGCTGATTTTTCTCTTGGATCTGAGTTCCTAAAAAGAAGCAGCCAACAAATCCTGGCTTCTATTAAAGATTGATGAAGATGTCCAGGATTTGCTTACCTGAAATATTTGTCAGATCATTCTCACAGACCCATTGACCACAGATTATGAAAATAGGGTTTGCCAAGCTTGTCTCAGTGACTCCAGCCAAATTTCCATACCTTTCTCCTGCCCTGAGTCGAGACAAGTCTCCCAATCAAGTGCTTTTAAACCCACTTTAAGGAAAAGTAAACTTGCTTTTAACCATAAACATAAGCAAAGGCTTAATGACCTAGTAAATGTCACAGACACCAGGAAGCTCCGAAGCTGTTCTGTATGGATAAGATCCTACTTTGTGTGTCATGTTCACAATTCAAGGAACACGAAGCTCACACAATTCAATACATAAAAGAGGTTGTTCTGGTCTACAGGGGGAAAAAATCCAGAAAATCTGAAGCTTGTACATGGAACTTTAAAAGATGTTCAGAAGCTGATACTTGAGGAGAATAAGGTTCCTCAAACATGAACTGTCCTGTCCATGGAATGAATGGAAAGAGCAAGAGAAATGTTTGAAGAAAAATTTCAAGAATTAAGTGACTTCCTGAGTGATGAAGAAGCCCAGTCTTGTGAAGCTGGAGGAGGAGAATGAAATATTTGGTCACCTGAAAAAGCATGAGACTCAGCAAGTTATTTCACCTCTTTCTGCTTCAAGCATATCCCAAAGTTTCATTTTTTAAAGGACTAAATCAACACAACAAAGGGGGGTCAGGAGAGTTGAGGTTTTGTATTATTCTTCTCTTTCTTCCATTTTCCTACACTGGAGATATCTATATCCTTTATTTATCATTGTATTAGATAGAATTCCTACTGGTTTGTAAATAACATAGAAAAATAAAATAATCATCAAAAACTGCTATTACAGTTTATAATTAAGTAATAATTCTATGCTACTACAGCTTCAACTTTGTCTATAAACATTACATGAAAGGAGTTAATGCACATATGCCTTTTTTAAAAAATTGCTATGAAAAATTCTGCAAATAACCTAAAAATACATTTTTCTATTGAGAAATGACATGCATCCTGTCCTGATTTTCACAGTCCCGATTGTTCACTCTGATAATTTTATTCCTTTTATTTTGATGTTAAAAATAGATCTTTTCATAAGAGAACCAAAAGCAATGCTAGGCATACAGTGAATACTCAACAAATATTTGAAAACAATTATGAGCTCTACCGAGGAGTATTTCCCAAGTATTTATGACAATTCATTTACAATTATATTGTAATGTAAGAAAATGATGAGAGGAATTGTAATTTTAAAAATCAAAACTGAGGGGGCAGCTGGGTGGCTCAGTGGATTGAGTCAGGCCTAGATATGGGAGGTCCTAGATTCAAATCTGGCCTCAGACACTTCCCAGCTGTGTGACCCTGGGCATGTCACTTAACCCCCATTGCTTTAAAAAAAAATCAAAACTTAGAGATAACTTGTGGTAAATTAACTCAAATCAAAAAATATATATATAACATTTCATTCAAATAATGAAACAGAAAAAAATTAAGAGAAAATGTCCAAGCTATGCAAAAGTCTGTAGACTACAGACTTTTGCATAGCTTGGATATACTCCTCCTTCAAATTATTTTATTTTCCATGGAAAAATGCACCTGATCTGGTGTATCACAAAGCAATTTAATTAAGATGTTGAGTAATATATTTTTCTATCCTTAATCAAACAAATCTATAATTTTCAGGTAGTTTGTAGCATCAAGTCCTTTATTCAAATTCTAACCTACTACTTGGTACTTATTTAACATTAGACAAGTGTACTAGCGGGGGATCAGGAACTAAAGTTTGAAAGGTCTAAGAGAGAGGGGACAGATAAAAAGGAGCACTACTTCCTCTCTTAGGTAGTACTACACAAGGGAAAGTGAGAGATCTTATCAAGGTCCAGAGCTGAAAGGTAAGTAGGAAATCCCCTTCAGTCTCTGGTTTCTAGTTTCTTCCCTTGATAGATATTATTCTGATCCCCTAAGCACATTAGATGAATAAGATGTTCAGTTTCTTCTGGATTAATGAGATCTATTTATTCTTTGTAGAGTTAGGAATGGTAGGTTTAGGGAAGAGGGGAAATTGGGAAATCCCTAATTACTAATTTTGTCCTAAATTCCCCTCAGGGGAGTCCCTGGTGAGATTGTGGAGTCAGGCTGTTCTATTTTTCTGATATAGAAGGATGTACAGTTATTGAAGAGATCAATTGAAAATCTTCCTGGGTGGAAAGTCTCTTATCTTCCCCAAAGGGAAAAAATCTCTATTCACTACTGAGGAAGGATGGCTAATCTTATTTTCTTCAGATAGATGAGGGATCACAACAGGTTGGGCTCAGCAAGATGGTCCTCTCTCTTCAAGTTCAAAAAAGAAGAACCCTCTCTCCAACTGCTGATCTCCTTTTCTTGGCTAGAGGTTCTAGCCCATTTCCCACTGACAGCAGAATTCCATTCTCTTCCTGAATGATGTTTTCCTGCAAACCAAGTCCTTGCAATGCAGTCTGTAACTCTCTCATCCACAAATCCCTCATATTCCCACACAAGTCACTTAAGCTCTCTAGAACTCAGTATACTCATATCTGTAATAGATGATAAGGGGGCATATTTGATGGGTAATGACAACTAACAGATCAGGCAGTTATCCTATTTCTTCTCTTTCCCTTCCTCCCTCTATACCTTCCTTCTTCCCATTTCCTCCCTCTTCAGCTTCCCTCCCCCTTTTCTTCTTTCTAAATCAATCAGGGTGAATTAATAATCTTTCAAATGAAAATACTTTATCTTCTTTGATCTTAAGTAAGGGTTTATTTGGGGAAGACAGGAAAAGATGGAGAATGGAGGTAAGAGGGTTAAGGATTTCCCTAGGCTACAGGTTGGCCTCCAGTGGGAGGATATTGGGATAAATAAAGTTCAACTTGAGAGGAATGAATGATAGGTCTGGCAATTCAGTCACTATTATAAACAGAGCAAGCCAAATAGATTATCCAAGTCCAAGAGATAAATCAGCTCCTCCTTCCCTGGTATATGACAACCAGCAGTAGGCAGGTCTCCAGAGCCCAGCCACAGTTGGCTTCTGCCTTCAACTGTTTCCCAGTAACATTCCAAATGGTACCTTCCTTTGATTGACAGGTCACCACTCAGCCAATGCTTCTGGCTTTTGCATGCTTTCCCAATTCCTCTTTCATATATGTAAAAGGAAGAAGTCTAACTGGCTAGTCCATTCCCTTGAATCTCTAGATCAGAGATTTCATGATTCTATGATTCATTTAAGGAACTGAGAACAAATGTAGGTCAAAAAGCAACAGTGTTAAGAGAAATTTGGGAAAGGAAATAATATAAGAGTAAACATGAAGAGTTGAATAGAATGCTGAGAACAAGCAGGTGCAGGAGGAGCCCTCAGAATCCTGGACTGGAATTCTGAGGAATTTCACTGCCATCACCATCACCGGGTTGGGTGAAGACTTTGCCTCACCAGTATAGAAAAGGTCACACCTGAAACCTGACTCCATTCCCTTTGTGGGTTTAACCTAGATTAGATCAGAATAGGAGGGGAGACATTGGTTCAGCCAGGAAGGTAGTGTAGCCTCAGCTCTGCTGAGGGCTGAAGAGACTTTGTGAAAAGTTAGATGGGGGGGGGGGGATTAACATAGCTTTTAATAGTGTTTAGGGAAAATCCTTAGCCCACATACCTTCCCTCATCTTCAACAACAATTTACAATAAACCTGTTACATTGAAAGTAGAGTCAGAGTGATTTTCTACTGGCCTGTGTCAGGGAGAAAAGCCATTTTCACTCTCTGACCCTGAGAAGATCTTCTTGCTAGACTGGGTCAAGTAAAATCCCAGTCAACCGTTTATACCACCTTTACAACAGTTAGAACTGAACATGGAACAACAGAATGATTTAAGATAGGGAAAGATGTATGACAATGCCGTATATTGTCACCTTATTTATTTTTAAAACTTACATGCAGAGTACATTCTGCAAAATGCCAGGCTGGATGAATTAAAAGCCAGAATTAAGGTTATCATAAGAAATATCTTCATTCTCACATATTCAGAGGATATCCTTCTGATGGCAGAAAGGAGGAAGAATTAAGAAGTCTCTTGATCAAGGTGAAAGGGGAGAGTCTAAAAGTTGGCTTGAAACATAACATAAAAATTACTAAGGTCTTGGCAACTGGTCTCATCACTTCCTGGCAAATAGAGAATAAATGGAAGGAGAAGCAATGTCAGATTTTGTATTCTATCACTGCATATGGTGCCTGCAGATAGGAAATTAAAAGATACTTGCTCCTTCAAAGGACAGCTATGGCAATTGTAGACAGCATACTAAGTACAAGGCAGAGATTTCATCTTGCCAACAAAAGTCCAGATAGTCAAAGCTAAGTTTGTTTCTTTTTTTCCCCCAATAGAAATGTATTGCAATAAGCCTATAAGGAAAGCAGAGTGCCATAGAATTGAAACTTTCAAAATGTGGTGAAGAAGAAGACTTTTGAGAGTCCCTTGGGCAGAAAGGAGGCCAAATCAATCAACACTTAGAAATTAATTGAGACTATTCACTGGAAGATGAGATATTATACTTGAAGTTTAAATAATATGGCCACATAATGGGAAGACAAAACCTTGATGTTAGGAAAGATCGAAGGCAGAAGAAGGGAATTGCAGAGGATGAGATGGATAGAAAACAATAAGGAAACAATGAACAAGAACTTGACCAGACATTGAGAGACAGTGGAGGATAAGAGAGCCTGGTGTATATATTGCATGGGGACATGGACAAGCAGATAAAATTTTAAAAAGGGAACAAAAACAACAAAGTCTGGGGGCAATAAATGTCTTCTAAATTCCTATGTGTTCCCTGATTTTCAGATTTAAGGACTTTTTTTGAGAAAAAGTTCTAAGTTCAGTCACATTTGCACTGTGTCCCTAGTTAAGAAAATTCATAACATCTAGAACAGGGGTCCCCAAATTATGGCCTATGGGCCACCTGTGGCCACCTGAGGCCATGAATCTGGTCCCCACCGCATTTCTGGAAGGGGCACCTCTTTCACTGGTGGTCAGTGAGAGGAGCACTGTATGTGGCAGCCCTGCAAAGCTACTTCTGGTGACATAATCCTTTGCGTGGCACCTTAGAACAAAATGACATGCAAAGGATTGTGTGGCTGCACAATGGAAGACATCAGCATGGCGAGGGGTGATGTGGGGGAGGGGATTCCGTACTGTGTATACTGCTGCCTGATTTGGGTTAGGATTAGGGTTAGGTTTTTATAGTCTGGCCCTCCAACAGTCTGAGGGACAGTGAATTGGCCCCCTGTGTAAAAAGTTTGGGGACCCCTGATCTAGAAGATTAGGTTCTCTGATTAACCTTACATTTATATCTATTTCTAGTTAAGCTTTGCTCTCTTTGTGGTGGAGGCAAGATTTAGTTTATTGGCATCATTACAAGCATGAAAATCAAAATTGAGGAGAGTACATTTGGGAAGGGGAAGGTCATTACATTGCTTTTCAGTCCTCAACTTCCAGTTGCCTGAGAAATAACAATTCTCCTTAAGGGAGATACCCTTAATTCCTTAAGGTTTCTTAAGGATTCTTAAATTTTTAATTCTTAAATAAAATTCTTAAATAAAAAAAATAAAATTCTTAAAGATTCCTTAAGCGAATACCCCTTCTTTACTTTGCTTCAGTTCTTCCTTTGCACTAATTTCCTCTAACCTCTTAAATCTATAAGACTAGAGATAGATAAATGAAATACAATACATAAATGTATGTTATATACATATGTACATATATATGTATATCATTTTCCTACTATTACTGCTAACTCTGCTTTCACAAAACAAAAACCTCCCTGATATCTTGACTGGTTACTAGCTCCATCATCTATACTGCATATCTTCCAACAAACCTATTTCAAATGGCAAATATCTTGATGCAAGGGAGATAAAAGACAAATATTCCAATGCTTCCTACACACACTAACCACATAATCCTATAGCCTAGAATAATGAAATGTGAAGTTGTTTCAGAGAAATGCTATTTTGTTCCACTCTGGCCAAAAGGAATGCATTCTATCAGAGTTTAGGATTACTAGGAGGCAATTCTTAAAAATAAGAACAGTTAGCTTTTCTTTTATATAACACAATAGCATTTTAGCCATCAATCTATCAAAAAAAAAACATTTATTACATGTACTTAGTACATGTCAGACACTGTTCTGTTAACTTGCAATACAAAGACAAAAAAATTAAAGCATTTCCTTCCCTCAAAGAGCTTACATTCTATAGGTAGAAAGGAAAAAAAAACAATAATCAAAGAGTATCAATAGAAACCAGAGATGATTAAATATATTTAATACTCATTTTGGGCACAGTAAAGATAAACTTACTCACTAGAAACATCATATGATTTCTGTCAGATCAGAATCAGCATGAAACAAGTAAAAACAGAATGAGACTGTGGATGAATCACCCAAATTTACACAATAACAAGATAAAGTGCTTCTTTGTTGTGTTTCAGTTTGTAGTTGAAACTAGAGGTTCATCATTGTACACTCAAAAAATAATTGCTATATACTCGTCTCCACAGTATACATTTTTCATGAGCTAAAATGCATAGACGGGAAACGGAAAAAGAAACCATTAAAGGCCAGTGAATTTACCATCTCAATTAAGGATTATGATATTATGAAAGGTATAATTTGACATATTTCTTGAGTGCAAAATAAACCTAAGGTAGAAAAATATTTTTTTCATTGTATAGAAAACAAATAAAGCCTTAAAATCAAAGAAATGCCACCAGAAGCTCTCCAAGGAGTTAGAAGTTAGTAATTTTATGGGAGATAATTCAGACTCACAAGAAAGCAATGTGATAATCAATAAGACTTTACGAGTTATATTTTACTTGGTGGTGATGGTCTGGGAAACCCTGGGGCAATGTAATTGTTCTTACCACTGATAGGTTCCACAGAGCCCCTGGTTCCACTCTGTGGCCTTCCTGACACTCATCTTGTGCCTGTGCCCTCGGGCTCTATCTATGACCTGTATCAGGAAGGATTTGGGGTTATTTATTCTGTACTTGTTAAAAAATAACTAGAAATGGGCAGGGGAGCATTAGTAAAACATTTTTCATAGCAAATGGATTTTGAATGAAACAGGAGTAAACAAGTACAAAATTATACTATGACACAAACTAAAATACAAAACTATAATACAAAATTGAAGAGAGAAAATTTGGGAAGGAGCAGATCATGACACAGATCTTACCTCAGTGCTCAACTCCCAGTTGCCTAAGGGAATAATGGCTTTGCTTGTTGTTTCCCTTCTCTATCATGGCTCAGTTCTCTCTTTTCACTATATTTCCTCTAACCTCTAAAATCTATTTATAAGCATAGAAACAGACAGATATAATAAAATAAATATATGTTATATATATACATATAGACATGAATGTATCATACATGTTGTACATATTACCTAGGTCCACTAGATATGGACAAAATGTTTCTTCCTCTCATTCCTTTCTCCTTTCTAAAAAATGGGGAATTTTTCAGTATATGACCAGAGTGACACAGAAGGAAGGTAAGGCATTTTTCCAGAGAAAAAGAATTATAATCTATATTTAATTAAACTTTGGCATGTTAGCCCTTTAATAAGAATTTTTAGCTCCTATGTAACCTCATCAAAGATATTGCTGTACTATGGAGTTGTCGAGTTGTAAGATTAAAAATGAAGTGATCAGAGTACCCCTTTTTCTAATTTTGAACTTCTGGTTTTATTTTAAGTAATCTCCAACTGTTAATCAAATGTTAATGTATGCAGGAAGGATTTCACACTATAAATTGAAACCAGTCACAATTCATTCAGTCCAACTGAATCACAATAAAGAAAAAGTCCTCCCTCAAAAAGGAAGCAAATTATCACAAATGAAAAAGAACTTCATGGCTAAATGTCAAATACTGGATTAAAATATTTTAATTGTGTCATATTGGTCACTATTAACTTGGGCTATTTTGATAGTATACATTATTTTAAAATGTAAAATGTGTGCTAGTTATTCTTAGTATCAGTCTTTCCTCTGGATCCGCAGGATATTAGATAGCTTGCATTTAAAATATAGTATTTTATTTCTCCGGTAATGGAGTCAAATATAAATCTTGAAAGGAACTGCATTGCATTCGTCTCCTTGGTTTCAGAATTAGGGATGTTGAGAGAAGCAATAAGAGAATGTTACCAGGAAGTGGTAATAATGTCAGAAATAACTCAGAGAGAAGTGGATTTTTTTTTCCTTTTTTTATCCTCTAACTTCTGAAGAGAACTAGCATTTACCTCTCTGTACACAGATCAGGATTTTACCAGACTTGCTGGTCTCACTTGTGCTGAATCTATTCCATTGCTTCCACTAAGAACAGACAGATAGATTGATGACATCCTCAACTACCAGCATCAGTTCAGAAATTGGTCCAAGTTTTATACTGTTCTACTAATAGCTAAAAAAGGGTCAGCCTTGTAAAAGTAAAGTTCAAGTCTCCAAATTTTTGTTTGTTTTCTCCCTTCAAGTCAGCATTTCAGACCCTCTTCTAGCACTCTTCACTGATTTCTAAATCCAAAATTGTCTTACTAACTGAAAAGAAACCCTGGCACCAGTGGGGGAAATGACATTCTGTTTTCTGTATTTATTCCTTTATCATGGGATTTCTGATTTCTCTTACCTAACTTTCCCTTAACTCATTTCTCTGCTTTTAGTGCCTGGATTTGTGTCTCCAACTTTTCATGCTATACCACAGATATTAAAAGACCCTGTATGGGAAAATTCTCATGTATTAAACCCAACTTTACAACTTGTAGCAATTATAACAAATCAAATGATCATATTTTATATAAATATATGTGTGTTGCACATATGTGAATGTGTAGAGATACATATACATAAACACATGTATGTGTATAGGTATCATATATGTGTGAATATATAAAGGTACACATATAAATTGTATATAAATATGTATGAATAGGTAGAAATAGAAGTATATGCAATATGTATGCGTATTTCATTCATCTATGTATATATATATATACACATGTATGTATATATGTGTATACACATATGTTGGTTGTCTCTTGAACCGAGGATGACGATTGTCTTTGTGCGCTTTTGTGCACAAAGACACCTGTGCGTGGAGATTTAAGTGGAAAAGCCGATGCACAGAGACAGTCCCACTCTCTCGGCGTTGGAAGCCTGGGTCCATTGGCACGAAAAGTCGTTGCACCTGGAGACTTCCTCAGCTGCATTGGATGGCCATGTTGTCCTTTGTGCTCCAAGAAGCCCTAAGCACTCCACAGTGCTTTGCTGCGTCGCCATCTCAGCCGTTGAACCTTCTTATTGGTTTCTTCCGTCTGTTCAGCCAAAGCAGTCTTCACATGCTGGGTGAGCAAAGCCCTGGTTCACCAGGGGTTGGTGATGACCCAATGGCTACCCTCACAAGGTTTAGCCGGCCCATTGAATCCGTTGCCTGGGGTGTGGCCGCTGCCGCATGCTAGCAGCTACTAGGAGCCACAAGTGAGAGCTGGGTGTCAGGTGGGGGTCAGAGGCTGGAGAGCTGTCCTAGGAGGGCACAACAAGCCCTCCATACCACAGATTTTACCCCTCCCTGAGCACCCCATACACCCACATATATGATGAAGCTGAGGAGAAGCCAAAGAAAGATATAAGATAGACACTTTTCTCCAGAGGTCTAACAAGTTTGTGAGACAACTTATAAAGATGTTGAGGATAAATAACAATGTGAGTTTTCAATAACAAGAAAATCATAAAAGACACATAATAAGTCAGTACTCATAAGTAATTTCCAAAAGAATAGTAGATACAGAGAAAAAAACATAGAATTAATTTTTTATTATGATCAAAGAATTGTGCTAGATCTTAGAGTTGTATAAAGATGAGCTGATAAAAGGCACCTGAACTCAGGATATTCACAATAAACTAAAATGGAATATTATGACAAACACTCATGTATAATAATTGTATTACTAAGTTACAAAATAAATGCAATATAAGATTGTGAGGACTAATGATGTAGTGGTTTGGGAGAATATACAAAGTAATTTTTGAGAAGGAGTGTTTGATTTGGGCTTTAAAGGACAGGTTCAATATAAAAAATGGGACCATTGAATGTAATCGGACTTCTAGGTTAAGATGGCCCCAGAGTAGAGGCAGGGCTCTTCCTCTCCTCTCTACCTATTGAGATAGGATGCCTCACATGGACAAAACCACAATCAGATGAATGAAGGGGCTCCACAGAAGGGCACAGAATGGAAGGTAGCCAAAGTTTGGGCATTTCCACGCTAAAAGGTAGAGAAATTACTGAGCTCATAATTCCATCCCCATTCCACCTACAGTGCCAGAGTTAGAGCCAGCAAGGGGCAACCTCTAGGTTCTCTGGGGGGGAGAGCTGGCTGAGGTCACCACAGACTTACCACTAAGATCAGTGAGACTAGGGACCCCAGGGGACTGAGGAAACATGGAAGTAGGGCTCTGAGATTGGAAGGAGGAGAAGGGTGGCTCACAGCAGATGACACAGAGACTTGAGGAATAGCCTCAGGGAAAAAAATCTCTCTGGAGGTTTCAGACCTCTGCAGGGAAATCTCTAGGTTCTCAGAGACTGGTTAGGACCACCAAGGACCTGTGCCTAACAGCAGCAAAACTGGAATCCCCAGGAGACTGAGGAGCCCAGAGCTTGGGCACAGAGATAGTGCAAGGCTACACACAGCAGATGCTGCTATGGAGATTGGAAAATAGCCTCAGGACAAAATCACACTGAAGCTCAATACACAGAGATCTGCTTACTCTTATCACTAAGATTTCTGGCTGGGAAAGGAAGGAAAAACTAACATAGCAATAGCCAACAACACCCAAGAAATATAATCAATCACTACCAAAAAAAAATAAGAAAAAACCTTTGACTGGATAATTTCTACTTAGAGAAACAACAAACTACAGAAGAGACAGCAGAGGATGACAAATAAGAAACACATCCAAACATCCTCCCCCCCAAAAAAATGGAAATTAGTGACAAGCTTTCCAATAAATAAGGCTAGAGTTTGAGAACCAAGTAAAAAAGACAGGAGAAACTTGGCAAGAAAAGTGGGAAATAGTTAAAAAAGAAAATAACAGTTTAAAAGACAGAATCTCCCATTTCAAAACAGAAGTCCCAAAATCAAATTGATAAATCAAATTAAAAACCAGAAATAATAAGCTGAAAGCCATGAAAAGCAGGATAGACCAAACTGAAAAGGAAAATCAAATGATTAAAGCATAAAAATCAGTCTTTAAAGACTAGAATTGGGAAAGTAGAACCTAATGATCTCAAAAGACAGCAAGAATCAATAGAGCAAAGTCAAAACATTGACAAAATAGAAGGAAAAATGAAATATCTCACTAAGAAAATATCTCACTGAGAAAATATCTCACTGAGAAAAAGACTAATCTTGAAAACCAATCTAGAAGAAACAATTTGAGAATCATAGTCCTACCTGAAAACCTGGGAACAAACAGAAACTTTGATATCATACTACAAGAAATTATCCAAGAAAACTGCCCTGATATTATTCAACAAGAAAGAAAAATAGACATTGAAGGAGTCCATAGTTCACCCTCTACATTAAATCTTCAAAAGACAACTCCTAGGAATGTAATTGCCAAATTCAAGAGCTTCCAAGTTAAGAAGAAAATATTACAAGAAGCCAGAAAGAGACAATTCAGATATCAAGGAGAACCAATCAGAATTACACAGGATCTGGAAACCTCCACACTAAAGGACTACAAGGTTTGGAATATCATATTTAGAAAGGCAATAGAATAGGGTCTACAACCAAGGATCATTTACTATTAAGGGAAAATTGAGGAAGGAAATAATTTAACAGAATGAACATGCAGAGTTGAATGGAATGCATGGAATAAGCAGGTGTTGGGGGAGTCCTCAGAATCCTGGATTGGAATTCTGAGGAATTTAAATGCCATCAAGGTGCTAGGTGATGGCTCTGGAGAAGGAAAACTAACCAGGAGCCAGATCTGACCTCCTATGTACATTTCTCCTTGTTCCTGTGGATAACTCAGTTAATTCCTGAAGATTTATTGAGTCCTTTATACTGAAGACATTTCAAACAAGGTTGGCCTGAACTGCTCAGTTTGCCTTGGGAGGAGTGGGAGTATTTGTTCTCAACAGGGTAGACATGGTCACACCTGAAACTTGACTCCTTTACTATCTGTTCTTAAGCTAGAGATTATTTCCTTTGTGGGTTTAGCCTAGATTACATCAGAATAGGAGGGTAGACATTGAGATAATCAGGCAAGTAGTGTTGCCTCAGCTCTGCTGAGGGTTGAAGAGACTTTGTGAAAAGTCAGATGGTGTCAGCCCACATACCTTCCCACATCCTAAACAACAACTTACAATAAACCTGTTGCCTTGAAAGTAGAGTCAGAGTGATTGTCTATTGGCCTGAGTCAGAGAGAAATAAGCCATTTTCACTCTCTGACCTTGAGAAGATCATCTTGCCAGACTAGATCATGGAAAATGCTAGTTAACCATTTATATCACCTTTACACTACCCATCAAAACTGACTATATACTTCCAGGGGAAGGTATAAGCATTCAACAAAATAGATTTACAAATACTCATAAGAAAAAAATAGGTAATGATTGGGATACTGTGTGAGTGAAGAAATTTGGATCTGTAAAGCACTGAGAGCTCAGATATTTAGGAATTAGGGTCTTTCCCCAGCCTCATCTTATCTCCCCAAAGAATAAAAGATCCTTTAGTTAAAGTACAAGCTTGTAGGATTGATTATTAGTGGGAAAATTTACAATTTACCATCTGTGAGAACTCTATCAAGATAGCTGGGAAGGAAGAAAGAGGAAGTAGTATGGGGTAGGGGCTCAAAATTCAGGCTCTTTCTTTTGCTTACTTCCTGGTGCAACATTTCTAAATTTCCCCCACTATAATTCACCAAGTTTTCATCATTATTAGTACTAAGTGTTTTAAGATGATATGCAAAAAAAAAAAAAAGAAAAGAAAAGAAAAAAATTTGTGGAATAGAAGATGACACCAAGGGAAATTTGAAGGAATAAGAAAATTAGTAGTGATAGTCTCTCGGTTACCGAGAATGACAATTGTCTTTATGCATTATCATTTATTGATGTACCCTCATGTGGCTTTGAAGAGTCCAAAGGCTGAGGCGCACAGTTTGTGGCATATGGGGCATGGGACGCCAGTTGTTATGGGAGGTGCGGTTGTGGCCTGGTGTCGGCGTTCACGCGCAACAGCAAGACGTCAACGTCACTCATCTTCAAAGGTGGTGGCGGCATGGTTAATGTGGGTTTGCCAGCTGCTTCTGTCAGAGGCAGCGAGTTCTAGTTGCTTTGGTGTAATGCCAGCCCACTTCAAGTTTGACTTTAGCTGATCCTTGTACCTTGTCTTTGGTCGACCTTGTTTCTGAGTCCAGCTGACAGTTCACCATACAATACCTGTCTTGGTATTCCCTGTGGGTCCATGCGGATGACGTGTCCAGACCATCGCAGCTGGGTTTTGAGGACCAGGACTTCGATGCTGGTGGAGTTGGCTCTGTCGAGGACTTCCTGGTTGGTGATATGGTCCTGCCATTGGATCCTTATGATTGAGCGGAGGGAGCATTGGTGGAATTGCTCCAGCTGTTTCATATGCTTCCGGTACAGTGTCCATGTCTTGCAACCATACAGGAGCGAGCTGAGGACCACTGTGTTATACGCTTTGAGCTTCGTCACAGTGCTTACACCTCTGTGTTGGAGGACTTTGCAGCGCAGCCACCCGAGTGCCTGGCTGGCCCTTTGGATCCTGGCATTAATCTCGTGGTCTAGGGACCCATCGTTGGCGATGGTGCTGCCCAGGTACTTGAAAGTGTTGACGTTAGAAAGCTGTGTGCCGTTGATTGTAATGCACAGGTGGTTAGTTGGCCTCCCTGGTGCAGGTTGGAACAGCATCTCTGTTTTGCTGAGGCTGATAGTCAGGCCAAACAGTTTTGTTGCTGTAGAGAACCTTTCCACAATGGTTTGAAGATGATTTTCTTGGTGGGCCATGAGAGCACAGTCATCTGCGAAGAGAGCTTCCAGGATGAGTCTCTCTGTTGTCTTTGATTTTGCAGTCAGGCGGCGAAGGTCGAATAGTGAGCCATCCAGTCCGTATTTGATGTAGACGCCCAGGTCTAAATCCATCACAGCATGTTGTAATACTTGGGTGAAAAAATAGGTTGAATAGTACCGGAGTGAGGACACAGCCTTGTTTCACGCCATTGGAGATGTTGAAGCGATTGGAAGTCTCTCCACCAGATAGGACTTCCCCCGTCATGTCGACATGAAAGAGCTGGATCAGTTTGATGAATTTTGCTGGGCAACCGAGATTGCTAAGGATCACTCACAATGTGTCCCTGTTCACTGTGTCGAATGCCTTTGTCAGGTCTATGAAGACAATGTAGAGATTCAGGTTCGGCTTAAGGCATTTTTCCTGCATTTACCTCACCGTGAAGACCATGTCAATGGTGCTACGATCTGGTCGGAAGCCGCATTGTGATTTAGGCAGGTTCTGCTCTGAAACAGATGACAGGAGTCTGTTGAGTATAACACAGATGAGGATCTTTCCAGGAGTGGAGAGTAGTGAGATGCCTCTGTAGTTAGGATAATCTATACCACACAAAGAGGCATGTGGGAGGAAGAGGGGAAGAATACTATTTTAACAAGGGGAGGAAGAGAGTGCTAATATTTAATAATCAAATCTTACTGTTAATGGAATAAATTCTGAGAGGGAAGGGCATGTAGATCCATTGGGGAGGGAAAGAAAAGAGGGAGGGAATTTAATAGACCCTAAAAATAATCAGAAGAGAATAAAAAAGGAGGGAGTGGAAAGGGAAGTAAAATAAGGGTGAGGAAAAGAGGGTTTGATTTAAAGCAAACAACTAACATAGAATGAAATAGCAAAAGAAGAAAGGGAAGAACTAGAAAAAGAAATCAAAATGTTGGCAATTACACAGCTGGTAATCATAACTCTGAATGTGAATAGGATGACCTCACTCATAAAACAGAAGCAAATAGGAGAGTGAATTAGAAACCAAAATTCTATCATATATTGTCTACAAGTAACACATATCAAGCAGATAGACACATACTGGGTAAAGGTAAAAGGCTAGAGAAAAACTATTGAGCATCAACGGAGAAAAAGAATGTAGGAGTCACAATCATGATAACAGACAATGCCAAAGTAAAAATAGATCGAGATTAATGACATAGGGAAGGTAATTACATTGTGATAAAAGGCAGTATAAACATTGAGGAAATATCAGTACTCAAAATGTATGCACCAAATGGTATAGTACCCAGATTTCTAAAGGAGAAATTAGTGGAGCACAAGGACAAAATACATAGTAAAACTATACTAGTGGGAGACTTGAACTTTCTTCTATCAGATCTAGATAAATCAAACAAAAAAAAATAAATAAGAAAGACCTAAGAGATGTGAATGAACGCTTAGAAAAAATAGAGTTAATAGATATGTGAAGAAAAATAAATAGGGACAAAAAGGAATACACCTTCTTTTCAGTAGTACATGATACATTCACAAAGATTGACCATATACTAGGGCATAAAAACATGATAAACAAGTGCAAAAGAGCAGAAATAATAAATGCCACCTGTTCATATCATAATGCAATAAAATAATAATTAGTAAGGGTGTATGGAGAGGCAAAGAAAAATTGATTGGAAATTAAATAATATGATTGTCCAAAACCAGTGAGTCAAAGAACAAATCATAGAAACAATTAATAATTTCATTTAAGAGAATAACAATGATGAGATATCCCATCAAAATCTATGGGATTCAGCCAAAGTAATACTCAGAGGGAAATTTATATCCTTGATTGCATATATTAAGAAACTAGGGAGGGCAAAGATCAATGAATTGGGCATGCAAATTAAATAATTAGAAAGTGAACAAATTAAAAATACTCAGATACAAATTAAATTAGCAATCCTAACAATTAAAGGAGAAATTAATAAAATGGAGAGTGAAAAAACTATTGAATTAATAAATAAGACCAGAAGGTGGTATTTTGAATAAATAAACAAAACAGATAAAATACTGGTCAATCTAATAAAAAAAAGGAAAGAAGAAAACCATATTAACAGTATCATAGATGAAAAGGTAGACCTCAACTCTAATGAAGAGGAAATTAAGGCAATCATTAAAAGATATTTTGCCCAATTACATGGCAACAAATATGGCTTTCTAGATGATATGGATGAATATTTACAAAAATATAAATTGCCTAGATTAACAGAAGAAGAAATAGAATATTTAAATAATCCCACATCATAAAAAGAAATTGAACAAGCCATCAAAGACTTCCCAAAGAAAAAAAATCATGAGGGCCTGATGAATTCATAAGTGAATTCTATCAAAGATTCAAAGAACAACTAATCCCAATATTACACAAATATTTGATATAATAATCACACAACAAACTAAATTCCTTTCATGGCACAAATATGCTACTGATCCCAAAGCCAGACAGGTCAAAAACAGAGAAAGAAAACTATAGGCTAATCTCCTTAATGAACATAGATACAAAAATATTTTTTTTTTGCTCTTCAATTCTTTTTTTTTAAATAGTATTTTATTTGATCATTTCCATGCATTATTCATTAAGACAAAGATCATTTTCTTTTCCTCCCTCCCACCCCCCCTTAGCCGACGCGTGATTCCACTGAGTATCACATGTGTTCTTGATTCGAACCCATTGCCATGTTGTTAGTATTTGCATTAGAGTGTTCGTTTAGAGTCTCTCCCCTGTCATTGTCCCCTCAGCCATTGTAGTCAGGCAGTTGCTTTTCCTCGGTGTTTCTACTCCCTCAGTTTGTCCTCTGCTTATGGATAGTGTTTTTTCTCCTAGATCCCTGCAGATTGTTCAGGGACATTACACTGCCACTAATGGAGAAGTCCATTACATTCGATTATACCACTGTGTATTAGTTTCTGTGTACAATGTTCTCCTGGTTCTGCTCCTCTCGCTCTGCATCACTTCCTGGAGGTCGTTCCAGTCTCCATGGAATTCCTCCACTTTATTATTCCTTTTTGCACAATAATATTCCATCACCAACATATACCACAATTTGTTCAGCCATTCCCCAATTGATGGGCATCCCCTCGTTTTCCAATTTTTGGCCACCACAAAGAGTGCAGCTATGAATATTTTTGTACAAGTCTTTTTGTCCATTATCTCTTTTGGGGTACAGACCCTGCAGTGCTATGGCTGGATCAAAGGGCAGACATTCTTTTATCGCCCTTTGTGCATAGTTCCAAATTGCCCTCCAGAATGGTTGGATCAATTCACAACTCCACCAGCAATGAATTAATGTCCCTACTTTGCCACATCCCCTCCAGCATTCATTACTTTCCATAACTGTCATGTTAGCCAATCTGCTAGGTGTGAGGTGATACCTCAGAGTTGTTTTGATTTGCATCTCTCTGATTATGAGAGATTTAGAACACTTCTTCATGTGCTTATTAATAGTTTTGATTTCTTTTTCTGAAAACTGCCTATCCATGTCCCTTGCCCATTTATCAATTGGAGAATGACTTGATTTTTTGTACAATTGATTTAGCTCTTTATAAATTTGAGTAATTAAACCTTTGTCAGAGGTTTCTATGAAGATTTTTTCCCAATTTGTTGTTTTCCTTCTGATTTTAGTTACATTGGTTTTGTTTGTACAAAAGCCTTTTAATTTGATGTAGTCGAAATTATTTATTTTACATTTTGTGATTCTTTCTATGTCTTGCTTGGTTTTAAAGTCTTTCCCCTCCCAAAGGTCTGACATGTATACTATTCTGTGTTTACCCAATTTACTTATGGTTTCCTTCTTTATGTTTAAGTCTTTCACCCATTTTGAATTTATCTTGGTGTAGGGTGTGAGGTGTTGATCAATTCCTAATCTCTCCCACATGATACAAAAATCTTAAGTAGAATAGTATCCAAAAGACTCCAGCAAGTGAACACATGGGTTATTCATTCCTGAGGTCCGTCCAGCAACCTCTCAGAGGGCCAGGGTCTTTCTGCCCAAGGATGATGTCACGGTTGGATACATGAGATGAGACACACCATGCATTCATCCCATATAAGCAGGCATCACACACAGTGCTGTGCTATGGTACATTTATTATATAGGTTTTTGGTACACATACATAATCAACTCTCTAGGTATGTGACATTCTACAGTTTGATTGAATATTATCAAATCACCTAAACAACACTCTTGTAATGTTACTACAACAAAGAATTCTGTGATCATTTACTAGGTTTCTACAACAGTCTGTGATATGATTATGGGAATAAAGCCATTTGTAGGTTAGTACCCCTTGACCTGCTGAGAGGGTCATTGTGCTTTTGGTCAGCTTTCACTCTCCATCATAATTGCTTGGGAGATGAACAACAAAACATTTTCGTATAAAGGTGTAAGGACTTTAGGTAGACCAATTTTGAGGTTTTCCTCAATTTACAAGTTCTGTTTTTCTTGTGTTACTTTGATATGCCGAGTGATGTCGCTGTGCTTCTGTTCCAACAAACTCATTCAAGTGCAGTAACTGTAGCACAAGGTTCATTATAGTATTTATTGTAGGGCTTTTGAGAGTATCTTGTGCTTGACAAGAGGGGTCATGGGCAGTAATTGTTGCGCTTTTATTCTGTAATTGCAATCTTTTGGGGGTAATAACCTAGAGGGCTTAAAGTAGGCTATATATTTATTAATCATATAAGTATTTGCTCTCATCTTATTTCTCCTATATTGGGGAAAGAAGAAAAATCAGAACAAGTCCACTAGTGAGGAAAATCTGCAGAAAGAGGTCACAAAGGGGAATCATCAGGGGGCCCTCATTCTGGAGTCTGCTTTGCTAACCTTCCTTCCTCGGACCGTGAACTTGTCAATAAGTTGGGGTATGATGGCCTCTGGCAATTCATTATGATCAGGTGGGATTTATACCAGGAATGCAAGGATGGTTCAATATTGGGAAACCCATCCATATAATTGACCATATTAACAATGAAACCAACAAAAATCACATGATTATATCTATAAATGCAGAAAAAGCCTTTGACAAAATACAACACTCATTCATATTGGAAACACTAAAAAGTGCCTTTCTTAAACATTAAGAACATCAAACAGTATATTTTTTAAAACCATCAGCAAACATCATCTGCAATGGGGATAAACTAGAAGTATTCCCAATAAGATCAGTAGTTAAACAAGGATGCCATCACCTCTATTATTTCACATTGTAATGAAAAGACTAGCAGTAGAAATTAGAGAAGAAAAAGAAATTGAACATATTGAAATTGATAATGTGGAGACCAAGCTATCACTCTTTGAAGATGATACGATGGTCTACTTAAAGAATACTAGAGAATGAACCAAAAAGCTAGTGAAAATAATCAATGACTTTAGCAAAATTGCAAGATACAAAATAAACCCACATAAGTCATCAGCATTTATATATATTTCCAACACATCTCAGCAGCAAGAATTAGAAAGAAAAATTCCATTTAAAATCACCCTAAACAATATAAAATACTTAGGAATCTATTTGCCGAGACAAACACAGGAAATATATGAATGCAACTACAAAACAGTCTCCACACAATTAAAACTAGATCTAAACAATTGGAGAAACATTGATTGCTCATGGGTAGGATGAGCTAACATAATAAAAATGACAATCCTATCCAAATTAATTTACTTATTTAGTGCCATACCCATCGAACGACCAAAAAAAAAAACTTTTTTACTAAATTAGAAGAAAACAACAAAATTCATTTGGAAGAACAAAAGATCAAGGATATCCAGGGAAAACATGAAAAATAAAATGCTAAGGAAGGTGGTCTTGCAGTTCCAGATTTCAAACTATACTATAAAGTAATGGTCATCAAAACAATATGGTACTGGCTAAGAGACAGAAAGGAGGATTAATGGAATAGGCTTGGGGTAAAATACCTCAGCAAGACAGTTATGAGAAGCCAAAAGATCCCAGCTTTTGGGACCAAAATCCACTATTCGATAAATACTGCTGGGAAAATTGGAAGACAGTATGGGAGAGATTAGGTTTGGAGGAATATCTCACATCCTACAAAAAGATAAATTCAGAATGGGTTAATTACTTGAATATAAAGAAGGAAACTATAAGTAAACTAGATGAATACAGAATAACATACTTGTTAGATCTTTGGGAAAGGAAAAACTTTAGGACCAAGCAAAATTTAGAAAAAATTACAAAATGTAAATAAATAATTTTGATTACATTAAATTGAAAACTTTTTGTACAATCAAAATCAATGCAACCAAAATAGAAAGTGAAGCAACAAATTTGGAAAATATTTTCATAACAAAAACCCTTGACAAATGTCTAATTACTCAAATTTATAGAGCTAAATTTTTTATACAAAAAAATCAGACCATTCCCCAATTAATAAATGGACAAGGGACATGAATAGGCTATTTTTGGATTAAAATCAAAACTATTAATAAGCACATGAAAAAGTGTCCTAAATCACTTATAATCAGAGAAATGTAAATTAACACAACTCTGAGGGACCACCTCACACCTAGCAGATTGGCTAACATGACAGCAAAGGAAAGTAATGAATGTTGGTGGGGATGTGGCAAAATTGGGATATTAATGTATTTCTGGTGGAGTTGTAAATTGATCCAACCTTTCTGGAGGGCAATTTGGAACTATGCCCAAAGTGCACTGCCCTTTGATCCAGCCATGGCACTGCTGGGTTTCTACCCCAAAGAGATAATAAGGAAAAAGAATTGTACAAGAGTATTCATAGCTGCGCCCTTTGTGGTAGCAATAAATTGGAAAATGAGGAGGTGTCCTTTGGGGAATGGCTGAACAAATTGTGGTATCTTTTGGTGATGGAATACTATTGTGCCCAAAGGAATAATAAACTGGAGTAATTCCATGTGACCTGGAATACCCTCCAGGAAGTAATGCAGAGTGAATGGAGCAGAACCAGGAGAACATTGTAAACTGTGGTACAATCGAACATAATGGACTTCTCATGCAATGATCTAGAACAATTCAGAGGAATTTATGAGGAAGAACACTATCCACATTCAGAGGAAAAACCGTGGGAGTAGAAACACAGAAGAAAAACAAGTGATTCATCACATGGGTAGATGGAGATATCATTGGGATATAGACTCTAAATGATCACTCTAGTACAAACATCAATAATATGGAAATAGGTTTTGATGAAGGACACATGTAAAACCCAGTGGAATTGTGCATTGGCTATGGAAGGAGGTGGGGGGAGGGGAGGAAAAGAATATGATTCTCATAACCAAGGAAAAATATTCTAAATTGACTAATTAAATAAAAATTTCAAAATAAAAAGAACACAGTATGACAATGAACATATTAAAATGTTATATATTATAACTCTATGGGAGAGATAAGGGGAGACTCATAAAAACATAATATATGAATGAAAAATTGCATGTAAGTGAACAGCTGAGTTTCTTTATAGGATCTGTGAAACAAAATTTAATTTGAAAAAAATGAAATAGAGATGTCAGTAAACTGCAATGAAAAGTGATAGTGTGATGTGGCCACCAGAAAAGCTAGCTAATGTGATAGTACTTTGTCTAAATAGAGATATTAAATCCAAATTGTCTTCATTTGATGTTATCTGGAGAACTTAGAGTTTTTATTAAGCTATAGAGACTAAATTTATAAATATAAATAGGAGAACATCCTGAGGAAGACAGTCAAGATGAGGGTGGCCCTGGAAAGCATGCTAAATGGAGATCAATTGATTGTTAGAAGGATACAAAGTTGATGGGTAGATAAAAATGACTTAGAAATACGATAACTCTCTACAATTCTTCAAATGCAAGATATGGAAGATTAATTAGACTTTGCTTTGTAGCATGCAACATAACTTATAGTAATGAGTATAAGTTTTGGAGTGATAGCAGTACTTGATGAAAAGAGTAGAAAAAAATCACATCCAGAAATGTCCAGAAATGAAATAAGCTTCCTTGAAGGGTAGAGGATGCCATATTAACAAGTTTCCTCAAAGAGAAACTGGACTGCTACTGGTAAGAGATGATACAAAGGGGATTCCTGTTTAGTCATTGTTTGGATTATATGAATTTTTAGTTCCTTCATGTTCTGTGATTCAATGGAGAGAATGAAAAAAGCGGAAATTGCTAGAGAGGGAAGACTGCTCTATTTTGGATGTGTTGAAGTAACAAACTAGTATTTTAAGTATAAGTACTATTGTCTGGATAGCTTCTTTCCTAATACGTTTGGGGAAGAGTTAATTCTTTAAATATTGCAAAATCTAAGAATTTTGGTTGAATAAATAATGGTCAGTTTTATAGAAGGAAAATAATATATTAAATATTGTTTTCTCAATACAATTAAATAATAATCAACTAGTTAGTTTTGTCAATCTAATCAAATAGCTAGACAACACTAGGAATTTTTAAAAAATCAGTTATCTATGAGTTTTCAAGATAAAAATATTTTTGGTTTGAATTTACTACTTATAAATCATGATAATAATAATGTTATATTTCATTTTAAGAAAGATCATTAAAAACAACTGACACTCAAGGAAACTTGTTTTAGTTCACAATCCCAAATGTTCAGAGACTTTAAAAGCAATTGATATTAGTAAGAACAGATTATGGAGACATCAAGTTCTTGTAGTTTTACTATTATTTACTCATCTTTTTCTTCCTTCTCTTCCACATCTACCTTTTCCTCTTCCATTTGTGTAAAAAATTCTGAGGAAAAAGTACCTTGGTTACTGAGAGTTTAAATGTTTTACCCATAGCCATGATCCTTCATTAGGACTCAGCAACACCTTACAGAGACATCATGGGAATTATTTTTAATTATTTCGAAGGATAACATCCATATAGAGTAAATGTCAATAAGCTGTTGTGTAGTTAGAATTTGTGCTTGTCAAAGTGACATAGTACATCTAGTACATCTGCATTTTCCCTTTCCAATCCTTAGTATTATTGTAGCAAGAAAATTTCCAGTGCTAATTTAACATAGAAACCTATACACATCTTTATCTGTGGCACTTAAAAATTACATTTTTCCCCCTGCAGTGACACATTATAATGATGTCAAGGTCTTGAAAAAAGAGCATGACATTAGCAAGATGGAAGGCTTACTTAATGGAAGTTCCATTGATAAAATGTCATCTTCCCAAAGCAAGTAATTGTTCTTTGGCTATTTTACTCTTACCAAAGAAGTCATATATCAGATGACTGCTCATTTAGGTACAACTCTATAGGAGTCTGAAAAGCTGCAGATTGTATATCACTAAACTATAGCATTAAAAGCAACTAACATTCATTAATTATTGTATCTCACTGACTAGTGTCAAGAATTATTACATGCACTTTAATCTTAAAAAGTATAGGTCATGTGAATATGTTTTTAGCTTATAAAATGAAATATTTTCTAAAATAAAAATTCCAGTCTCCTTTCATATACAAATTCAGTGAGCTCAAAAGAATGGATTGGGCTTGATAATGTGAGCACAATTCACCAGATACCCTAATTTGGTACTGACTTGGGAAAGAAGTAACTCCTTCCAAAAATTATTTAATTATTGCTTGCCTTCTCACTTTTAAAAATCTTTGATTCCTCAGTTTTGGGGTTATTATAAATATAGAAATTCTAATGTATATTTAAATGATATCCATATTGACCTCATGAAGACATTTTACTTTAAAAAATATGATGTAATTCTTATTGTTCATCTCTGCATCTGTAGTTTATAATCTAACAATGAAATTAGAGGCATTATGGACTTTGATGATCCCACAAGCTGTTTCTTACCATAATGCCTAGCTCATAGTAATCACTTAATAGATTTTTTCTCATTCATTCATTCATTCATTCATTCATTCATTCATTCATTCATCTGTCTTGACCATATGACTCCCATCAACTATTATAATATAAAAACTATCATCTCCATTCCAGGATAATTGCACATGACACTGCTTTCATTCATTAATGAAGGAAGTTATAAAGTGATTGAATTGGGGACAGCTGGGTGGCTCAGCAGATTGAGACAGAGGTCCAGAAACAGGGGGTCCTGGGTTCAGATCTGGACTCCGACATTTCCTAACTGTGTGACATGTAACTTCCATTGCCTAGTCCTTACTGCTCTTCTCCTTTGGAACCAGTACAAAGAATTAATTGTAAGATGGAAGGTAAGAGGTTTTTTTTTAACGGAATTATATTTAACAATTGAGTTTTAAACCCCAGTTGTATGAATTCTGAAAGACTTAAAGAAAAAAAATTACAACATCAGTGACAAAAACCTATACATGCCCAAATGAGAAGGTAAAGGAGAGGGCATAATGAGAGTAAGTGACTTTACAGTACCATAGATCTATCTAGACTCAGAAGGAAACTCATAGACCATCTAATCCAAATGCTTCTTTTTATAGTTTTAGAAATTGAGGCAAAGGGAAGCTAAGTTGCTTGACTAACACCACATTGTAGTAAATGATAGATTCAGAATTTGAATCTATGCTCACTCATTTCATCTTGTATTCTTACTCTATCAAATTGTCTCTCCTGAGGAGCATCCCTGAAAATCTTGACCAGAGCAATATCTCTTTAGAATTGTCCCTGGGTATTTTCTCTAGCAGGACAGCAAACTTTTTTCAGGTGAGAATCTGAGCTTTAGGACTGAGGACAAAGAAATTCACATAGTGCATTAGGTAATTAATAGAAATGGGGGTATTCTATTGAGAAATAAGAATCTGAACTTAAACTGACAAACTGTCCCCCCAAAAGCCTATGGCTTTTAGCTTGGTGATATGCCCAGTTTTCCAAGTGATGAACAGTCATTTTCAACTTCACCAAAATGCACATGAATCCTAAATTTCTACCTAAATATCTATAGACTAAAGCTATTTTGGAACTGAACAAGTCAAACCCATATGGCCAAAGATTATTAAATGTCTGGAAGATTCTCTTGAGAAGCTGTGCAGCTGAGTTTTATATTCACTGCAGCTAAAACTATTTTCTCAATAGTAAAATTAAAGAAGTGTAAATGGAAACAGATTAAAAGGTTTTATAACTGTCCCTTAATTAGTACACTTTATATTAATTTGGAACTTTGCAATTAAGATACCAAGTAATTTCAGTCATATCATGGGAAATAGATGGGTAAAAAAAGTGGACAAAACACTCAGCCAGTTTTTCAAAAGCTATACAAGTATATATAACTCTTAGCCAAGTGGCTAAGCACCCATCTGCTGGACAGATAATAATTCTGATTATGTGCAAAGACAGCAAATATCCAGGGCAAGACATTAACTTATTTATTAGCCTATATGGGTTGGCTTCTGTCCTGATTACATTAAAAAAATTATTGCAATGGAAGAGAGGCACTTTGCTAAATGTTCAGAACAATCTATTCTCTTGCCAAACCATTTCTTAGGAGGAACAGGAAGTTCTTTGAAGAAATAACCAAAAACTATAAAAAAAAAAACAAACATGACTCTTGGTTTTATAGTTAAATAAGCTATTGAGGATGACATTTATAATAAAGATACAATCTTATTTAAGAATGATGAAAAATTTAACTATATAATGAGATATTTGCCTGATATATTTATATAAGATGCTCATTCATTACATTGGAGTTTGGTGCATAAGTATAGTTCTAATTCAGGACACCTAGGTGGTGTGGTGGAGAGAATGCCAGGCCTAGAGTCAGGAACACATGAGTTCAAATTTGGCCTAAGACACTTACTAGATCTACAACCCAGGGTAAGTCACTTAAACTTGTTTACCTCAGTTTCCTCATCCATAAAATGAGCTGGAGAAGGAAATGGTAAACCACTCTAGTATTTTTGGCAAGGAAATCCCAAATGGGGTCATGAAGACTCAAAAACCCTGACATTTCTGAACAATAGTTCTAATAAGAAGGTGAGAGCAATAAGGACATTCTTGTATCTAGGCATAATGAAATATTTGTGGGATTTTTTTTAAAGGAACTCCCAGTGGTCTCCTTATCCTACTAATACCTGAAATAAATCCTCCCTATAAAATTCCAGACAAGGAATTTTTTTTTTATCTTTGGTTAATTCCTTGTGAGGAGAGGGAAGCTCCAATTCTCAAGGCAATTTATTCTACTTTTATTCTACTTCCTAGGAGCCCACTGACTTCCTGTTGTTACATAGTTCCTGTAGACAGGAGATATTAGGCTGGGACCTCTATGTGGAGCTTATCAATGTCCTTTTTCAACCTCAGTGCATAGAATGAGATATTATAATGGAACCCAAAGTGTCTGCCCAAAGCATAGGGTAGGGGTGCCTCCTTATTCCTAATAGATGCATGGTTCAATGGACCCCAAGATCTTATTTTCATTTTTGGCTGCTATGGTACATTGTATATCTTAATTTCAAATGTTTATAGTTTTAGAGAGCTCATAAGCAGTTATGGTGATGGTGGTAGTGGCACTGGCAACAGAGCTGGTGCACCCACTGACTGAGTTAGTGAATACTGAAAAGATCAGCCAGAGATGGCAAAGAAACATTTGAACCACCCTCCAAATGACCACAGAACAAAAACACCACAAAAACATATCAGAGCAACAGAACCACCAGGAGAAAGACTTATATACTGCTCTGGCACTAAGTAATGTGTAGACAGAAAGGAGTATTCATGCCACTGGGGCACAAGAACAGAGTAATGAGAAGAACTTAGTGGAACACAGATACCAGAAAGTGCAAATTGCAGGAAAAAGAGCACAGCTGGCTCAGTCCATTCCCAGTAGGGTAAGAGCAGGAAACTATTGCACAATTGCTATTGCACAATACAAAACAAGCAGCAATTAAAAGAAAGAAGCCCATCAAGGTCCAGTCTTGGTGGAATTAAGAAAAAACTCAAATGGGGCAGCTGAGCTGAACTGAACTGCTGGAAACCTCCACAAAACTTGCCAATTAGGCTGTCTCTGCAGAGTGCTCAATCTGAGACTCAGATAGCTGAGCTGATCCTAGGCACAGTACAAGCACCAGATAGTGTCCCTACAACCTAGGAAGGGAGCTAAGCCTCAGCATATAGACAAAATCAAGGGACTATAAACCTCAAATGAGCAAAAGTCAAAGGATAAGACTAATGCTAGAAAAAGATTTCAACACTAATGATGACAAAAACACAAGTTAGAAGAGGATAATATTAAAAAGTGAAAACATGTGACACCTCAAATGAAAATATGAAAGGATGTCAAATTCCAAATGAAACCATTAAATAATTTCCCAAAAGGTTAGAAAAACAAATAATAACGTATGTAAAAGAAAAATTAGAAAAGATAGAAGAAAATCAATAACTTAGAATAAAAGTTTACTAAAGAAAATAGTTTCCTAAAAATGAAATTACCTGCCTCAAACAGGAAAATAATACCCTAAGAAAAGAAGTATAATGCCTCAAAGAAGAAAATGGCTTCCTAAAAATTAGAATTGGACCAATGGAAGCTAATGACTTCACAAGACAGTAGGAAAAATAAGACAATTTCAAAGGAATGAAAAAATAGAAGAAAACTTGGAATCTTTTGCTGAACAAAAAGCAAGTGGCCTGGAATATAGATCCAGTATAGATCTTCACTAGATTGCCTGAAATCCATGATTAAAAAAGAAAACTGGACATTGTATTGAAAGAAATTATCAGGAAAAATTGCCCTGATATTCTTGAACAAAAAAGATAAAAGAAATTGAAAGAATTTACCAATCACTTCCTGAAAGAAATGCCAAATTTATAAATGTCATGATTATTGTAGCCAAATTCTAGAACCCCCAAGGCAAGGAAAAAAATACTATAAGCAGCAAGAAAAAATTCACATATTGTGGAACCACAATTACAATTAAACAAAACCTAAGAGTTTCTACATTAAAACATCAGTAAGCATGGGATATGGTATTCTGCATGGCAAAGGATGTAGGTCAATAACCAAAAATCATCTACCTAGCATAATATTACAGGGGAGGAGATGGGTATTTAATGAAATAAAGGAATTCCATGAATTCCTGATTAAATGACCAGACTTAAAAAGTAAATTTGAGACTCAAATTTGGTACTGAAAAGAAGCATAAAAATATAAATGGGAAAAACTCAAGGGAATCACTAAGGTTAAATTAATGACATCCTTGCATGGGAAAGTGGTGACTAGGATACTTAAGACTTCTATAGTATAAGAGATAACTAAAGTACTTAATACATATTAAGTAATCAAGGAAAAAAGGGATTAAACTGATTAACTTACTTGCATAGGAAAATGATAACTAGAATACTTAAGATAGTTATGGTATAGGGTATATTTAAAATATTTAAAATACTTTTAAGACAATCAAAGAAAATGAGATTAAATTATTATATTACCATGAAGAAGTTGAAAACTAAAATAATTAAAATATCTATGATACCTAAAGTGCCTAAGATATGTTAAAATATTTAGGATACTCAAAGTACTGAATATAGTTAAGAACTTTATCAGTATTAGGGCAATGGATAGGGGGCTATATAGACAGAGAGAAAGAAGTAAGTTGAATATTATGATATTTTATGATATTTTAAAATGACATTTTAAATTTAAAATATTTTTTAAAATCAAGAGATGAGAAAAAAAGGAATACACCTGGAAAATAGAAAAGGAGAAAAAGCTAGAGTAAATTGTCTCACATTAGTAGACATGTAAGAATCAATTTCGTGGAAGCAAACATGAGAGATATAGTGAGAAATGCTTAAATTCTACTCTCATCAGAACCATCAGAATTGGCACAACATAGGAATAATTACATCTAGGCTCAGGTATAGAAATCTATTGTTCAAAAAACTAAGAAAACTTATTTATATCAAGTTTTCCTCACAAAGACTTCATTTCTCAAATATATAGAGAACTGTGTAAAATTAATAAGAATATAAAACATCACCCAGTTGAAAATTAGTCAAAATATATGAACAAACAATTCTTAGATAAAAGAAATTAAAACTCTCTTTGGTCTTCTGACAAAATTCCCCAGATCAATATTGATTAAATAAATGTGAACTAAAAGTCTGATGTGGCATTCTACACCCTTTAGATGTGCTAATATGACAAAAAAAAAAGGAAAATGAAACACATTGGAGGAGATGTGGAAATATTGGGTCACTATACACTGCTAGTGGAGCTGCAAAATGTTAGGACCATTCTTAAGAGTAATCTGGAACCATGAAGATCTAATTTTGTCAGACCCTTTGATGTAGCCACTGCCATGGCTACATCTGTATCACAAAGATGTTAAAAATAATGTAAAATAACCTAGCTGTACAAAAATGTTTATAGGAGCTCTTATTGGAAACTGAGGCAATGTCCATCCACTGGGGAATGACTAAATAAGTTGTGGCATATGCTAGTAATGGAATACTACTGTGCTGAAAGTAATAACAAACAAGATAATCACAAAATTAAAAAACAAAACAAAACCTTGAAAGACCAATTTGAAGTGATGCAGAGTAAAGTGAGCAGAATCAGAAGAATGTTGTACAAAATAACAGTATCTAATGATGATCAACTGTGACTGACAACTGTTATCAACAAGGATCAAGGACAACTTTAAGAAACTCATGACAAAAAAAGGATATCCACCACCATAGAAGGAACAGGTGGAGTTCAAATGCAAAATGAAACATGCCATTTTTTTCTTTATTTTCTTCAGGAACTTTTCTCTAGGGTAGGCAATGTGTGTCTTCTTTCACAACATGACAAATATGGAAACATGTATTATATGTTAATAATTGTGGATCCTATATCGTATTGTCTGACTTCTTGGGGAGGGATAGAGGAATAAGAGAAAGATCATGGACTGCCAGATGTCAGAAAGCAATTTTAAAAAAGTTAGAGTGACATATAGTCTGGAAAAAATTAAAAAAAATATCATTAAAATGTTTATGGCTAATAGAAATGATGGATATCCAGCTGGTTCCAAGGTTAATTATGTCTTCTGTGTCTCTTCTGAATGTGTTACATTTATCTCTGTAAAAAAAAATACTATTATGATATATCCACATGGTGATGTTTTGAGAGCATCCTGTAGTCAAATGGAACTGTGTGTTTCATAGCAATCTGATTTCCCTGACTCTTCTCACCTACACAGTAGGTTAGAAATGATGACACTTTAAGGAGGGCCTCTTACATATTAACTAAAGTTGAAAAAAAAATTAAACAGTTCTTTGGGCCCCACACCCTGCCTAATTTACTTCAATGTGCCAAAGTAGTGTAGTTAATAAAAACTAAGATTAGAAACCCAACCTGTGCATTGCCATTAAGCTGATTACAGCTGAGATGTTTTGCCCTGTCTCTCATTTGCATAAAAAGAAACTTAAAAGCAACATTACAAAACAATACTGATGATTGCATTCAAATGATCCTGCAGACAGGCTATTGCCTGTTACAATGTTACAGCTTATTAGAAAATAGCAGAAAGCTAACAACCTATACCTCCAGGTCCTATTACTACTAAACAAGGATGTGATCATTGTCAGTGGACCTCCCAAGCTTATCCAGGAGTAAATGAAGAAAAGCCCTTTAAGCAATACATTCCAGACTTTCACAATATTTTCCCCTAAATATTCTAGGCAAAGTATTACAGCAGGGAAGCTATTGAGCTAAAAGCATTTTTCTCATTTGAATTTTTTTTTAGAATTCATTAAAATGATCAAAACAATCTTACTTTATTTTTTATTTCCTTTATTCCCCTCAAAACTATTGTTATGTCCTGATAGTGAGAAGTAATTAACCTTCCAGGTGTAGCTGTGAAACATCATATATGTCTGATAAATAAAACTCACACTAGAGGTTACAAAATTGGCTATGCCACAGTATTAGCACTATCTATGTCCCTGATAGCTCTGGAAAGGACCTCAGAGGGCAGAGCTACAACTCCCACATTTTACAGATTGAGGAAACTAAGGTTTCAAGTATAGAAGTAACTGACCTGATAATCAAGTAATAAATGAGTGAGCCAAGGCATGTTTAGAATTTCAGTCCTGTGACCGTTGATTCGTTTTTTTTTTTTTCTGCATAGCTTAACTGCAGCTGATTATCATCGAAGGAAAGACAAATCTCCCAGATTCCTTTTTGAAAATATATTGCTGACTAGCTAAGATGATTGATACAAAAGACGTCTTTTAGAGTATTTTTTTAAACCCTTACCTTCCATCTTGGAATCAATACTATGTGTTGGTTCCAAAGCAGAAGAGTGGTAAGGGCTAGGCAAAGGGGGTTAAATGACGTGCCCAGGGTCACACAGCTAGGAAGTGTCTGAGGCTGGATTTGAACCCAGGACCTCCCATCTCTAGACCTGACTCTCAACCCACTGAGCTATCCAGCTGCCCCCTTTTAGTGTACTTTCATAATTCGAAAATTATGGAAAAAGCAATTAATATTCTTATATTTCCATATCCTTGGGAAGTATGTAGGGCAGATATCCAAATTCAAATTTTAAAGATGAATTAGGTAGAGTCTGGCAGAGAACACAGAAAATAGTTATCATGACTGTAATCAGGTGCATATCCTGTGCCAATCTGGGGGTGATTCAGGACATTCATATTTTTCAGATAGAAGCTGCCTGTAAAGATTAAAATTAATATTCAAGAACTAAGTATTATATTTTAAAAGTTTTATTAATAATAACTAAAATAAAAGAACTACCTAAACCCCCAGCCCAGTTATGAGAGAGAGAGGGAGGACTTAGAAGATTTCTACATTTTTTTATTATTCCTTACATTCAGGGAGACACAATCATAAGACAGTGTGTCTCCCTGAATGTAAGGAATAATAAAAAAATGTAGAAATCTTCTAAGTCCACCATCAGTACTAGAAGTTAAATGCAAAAGATAATACATTATTTATGGATCAAAAAAGAAAAGAAAAGAATTTAAGGAAAATATAAAAATAACTCCATGTCTTCCTCTTCTCTATGGACATAAATAATATATAAACATACATCTATGTGTGTGTACATATACATACATGTGTACATATAGATTTATACTCCAAAATATGTATGTGTGTGTATTCATGAGTATGTGTGTGTTTTTCCCAGAGATGTGGGGAAAATGGACTCAGAGTAAGAAAAACCATGGCCTTGAAGATCTAAGCGCAAACGTAACCTCTAACATATCAGCCATGTATCTCCAGGCAAATCATTTCTCTCACTTTCTCAGAATTCTTTCTAAAAGCTATAATTGTAGAGAAATAACATCTCTGGACCAGTTGAGGAAGTAACTTTTGGGTCCATTTAATCCACACTCAGAGGAGAATATAAAGAGGTCATAGTAATGAAAAATCATTTGGAATATACTGTTTTGACCATGGAGCCCACAAACCAATTAAATCTTAAGTCCATAAAAAAGTATATATACTGTTATAAGGAAGAGATAAAGTTTACAAGGGGCAATGGCACCAGGTATATGGCAGCAAATCCCTCCAGGTATTTATAGTTAGCAAACCCGCAAGAGAGACTCACAGCTCTCCAGTTCTTAACTCAACCCTCCTTTCAAGATTCTAGAATCTTTCCCCGTTAGTCTCATACCACTGTCCCTTGCAAACCTTATCTCTTCCTTATAACAATAAACAGATATACACATAGATTTTTTAGTGTAACAGAAACATGAACTATATACATATACATGCATGTATGCACATATGCATTTATGTATAAATTGGTATGTTTTTAATGTGGATATATATTACATATGGATTAATATATGTATAAACTTATCTGAATGAGTAAAATATGCTATTATCCCAGTTTTAAGAGAAGGGTGACAGTCTGAGAACATTTAAGGCTACATGTCAAAAAACAGAAAAATCAATCTCAATTCAGAAATAGTTCACCAATTTGAAAATGATGACTGTAAATGAGAAAGGTTAGCAAATTGCTTCATAAAATTAAAAATACATATATTTGAGTTATTCATTCATTTAGTCTCTATTTATTGGCAATAAATTTGACATTTATGATCAATTTATATAAACACATACAGTATTTTCAAAAACTCTATTAAAGCTTGAAATTGCACTACTCTTTAGGAAATATATAATGCTATAACATTATCATGGAGCATACAAAGATATAAAAGCCTTGTCCCCTGCTGTGGATAAAAGTGCATTCCAGATGGAAAGATGAGCTATACAATGAAATGAAGGTAAACATCAATGAAAAATAGGCTATAATTATCAAATGATCACTAAAGACAATAAATGCTCCCTCCAGAAGTCTGCAGAGGCAATGGAGTTTTGTTTGTTTGTTTGTTTGTTTGAGTAGAGGAATGGCATAGTTAAACCTGTCCTTTGCAAATATTACTTTGGCAGTTGGGGAGGAGGAATGGGTATGTGTGTGATTAATTGATGAACTCTGGAGAAGGGGGAGTCTTGAAGAAAAAATAAATGATCCTATTGAAATAGAAAAAGAGTTGATGAAAGACTGACCTAGGAGAGTGGCTGTAAACAGAAAAATTAAGGAATACAAGAGATGTGGTGGAGACAAAAAGAGAAAGTCATGGCAATTGAGTAAATATGAAGCATGAAAGATAATGTAGAATTGAGGAAAACAGTGAATTTCTCATCCTGAATGATTGGAAGGATAGTGGTACCTTTAACAGTAAGATGAAATTTAGGAAAATAGGTGGGCTAAGGAGAAGGATGGTGAATTAGGTTTTGTACTTATTTTAGTTTGAGATTCCTATGAGATATACATTTGTAAATATTTGATAGATGGTTGGAAAAGTAAGACTACATCTCAAGAGAAAGGATAGAGCTGGAAATATTGCACTTAGTTAAAGGTGAAAAACTGGGGCATGTTTTTAGGCAGCATAAAAATTCAATAACAAAGGGAGATATCTAAGACTGAGAGAAGAGTGCTAGTAAAGGCAATATCTTGGAATGAAGCAGATCAAAATACATGTAAAAATACTACTTTGATAAGGTGAAGACCATTTTTTCATTTACTGGAATAAAGGAAGAAATGTTTAGAAATGAGAATGAGGAGTTGTTATGAAAATGGGTAAAGAGGGAATTTTCAGCAATAGACTTTTTTTAAGTATATGGCAAGAATGTCAACTAAGATTGATGGGGATGGAATGATATTTGAGATTTGAAGAGAGAACAGATTTGGAATAGACATTACTGAGACTGGAATAAAGAAGCATTTGAAGAGTAGAAGGATTGTCTTGCTTTAGTAAAGTCCCAATTGAGATTATGGAACCTGAATTTTGTAGTGAATCTAGTTAGTGAACTGATAAGAATTTCCTTTAGGTCCCTTCAATCGCATAGGGATAAGAACAGATAAAGAACAGAGTGGGAATAAGATAAGGGAGTAAAGGATTTGGAGGAGTCCTATACTATAGTCAGATGTTCATTCCTTCAGACGTGTCTGCCTTTTCCTGACCCTACCAATACTGTCCATGGGGTTTTCTTGGCAAAGATACTGGAGAAGTTTGCCATTTCAACTAGGTTAAGGAAATAGAGTGCCAAAGATGGCACACAAGGGGTCTCTCTGTGGTTATGTGGGCCAAGCTCCCCCTGACCCCAGTTCTTCCCTCCCCACCCAAGTTTGTTACTAGAAAGACAGAAGGACCCCATCTTTACTTCATCTGATGACATTTTTTTTTCACATCACTCATCTCTCTGCCCAGCAGCTCAATGGGAGGTCACAGAGAGTAAAGTGGGCAACTCACAGGTGTAAGAGCTGGTGGGGAGCAGAGCAATGGAACCACTCCCCTCCTCCTCTCCACACATGCCTCTTATTACCCGCCCATCTGCCCTGCAGCCCAATGGGAGCTCTTCCTCCCTCCCCTGTCTGGGGGAAGGCAGTTAGGGCATGGAATTCAGCCTCTAAAACATTTATTGTCACTGACTTTTACTACATGAATCTCAGTTTCCTGACCTATAAAAGATTTATACTAATGCCAATAATGCCTGGCGTACAGTGTTATTCTGAGACTCAAATCATATGACAAACTCTAAGAATTTGAGTTTAGATGTCAGTTATAATTGTTAGCGTCCATACTATATCAACTGTATAACACTAGATGAGTTGCTCACATTAGAGAATAAGGTGGCATAAGTCAATATGAAAAGAAATGGAGTTGTGTAAATACTTAAGAAAGGACTGATGCCATACTGATGCTAGGAAAGAGAAAGAGAAGTCAGAGTATTCACCCTCAAAGCCTTAACTGTAGGGCATTTTAGATTTAGATTCAGATTCAGATTAAGAACTGGAAATAAAAATTATTAGTGCTTTTCTAGTTCAACCTTCTAATTTTTCAAATAAGGAAATAGAGGCTAAGGACTCAAATTATTTCCATAGGATCCCATGAATATTAAGGAACTGAACTGAGATTCTGACCCAAATAAATTATTAGTCTCCCAATGGTGTGTTCCTTTGACTTTTCTGACCTGGGAAATTATAGTATTTTTGACAAGAAAAAGAAATTCCAAAAAAGTACCAAAGTGGTGGTGTTGTGACTGTTTTCATTATTATTGGTGGTGGGGGGAGGGGGGCCAGAGTTAGAAGGGAAATACTGATATATTTTTAAACATGCTATTTTAGATGATTAGGAGTCATTCAAGTGGACATTTTATTACTTCAGAATAAAAATCTACATATAGGCATCACAGAAAAAGGAAAATATTTTACCTATAAAATATTTATAGCAGCTTTTTTGGTAATTGCAAAAAAATTAAAACTGAGGGGATGCTCATCATTTGAGGAAAGGCTAAAGATAGTATGAAATATGAATGTCATAGAATACCATAGTGCTACAAGAAATTATGAAAGAGATCATTACAGAGAAACCTGGGGAGACCTGTATCAAATTAAAGATCAGGAGAAAAAATAATGCAATGCTAAAAATATTTAAACTATTATAAAAATGAAAAATTTGAAAAATGAAAAATTGTGTAAACTGGTACAGGTAGAAAAAGCAGAAGCAGGACAAGAATTCATGCCACTCCTCCCAAAAGAAAAAAAAAACAAAGAACTTTCAGATCTGGAGAATTCATTAATACAATAATTGATTCCACACTATGTACCTCCTGAAAAATAGCAGATAAAATCAGGGAGCAGAATGGAACAAAATTTTAACAGTCAATGAGGAAATGTGTTTTATTTGACTATGCAATTTTTTTCTGCAATAGTGTGAAAATGGGAAGTCAAGAAAATAAACTTATTCAAGAAAATGCATTAAAAATAATAATTGCATACATTTTACCTACATTGTGTTATTTGAGCCTCACAAAAACTGTTAGATAAGTAAATGAGTAAGATATTTAAGAGACATTCACAGGAAAAGAAGAAGAAATTATTTGAGAGACAAAAATGTATGAGTTCCCCATGAGGCTGGGGAAAGAGAAGGAATGAACTTTGAGTCATTAATCCATAATGGAATGGTAAGGAAAAACAGGGAAATGAAAAATTTCAACAAGAAGGAAGTGATTAATTATGTTAAGTGCTTAATAGAGGTCAAGGAGAATGGGAGCCCCAAACAAAAGACCAATGGATTAGACAATTAGGAGGTCATTGGTGACCTTTGAGAAGACATTTTCAGTAAAACAGCAAGGACAGGAGCTAGGTTAGAGAATGTAAAAGGATGAGTAGATGGTGAGAAAATAGAGGCAGAAGAAGGTTAACTCATGAAGTTTGATAATGATGTTCTTTTCTTTCGTGTAGCCCATAACTTTCCCATAATAAGCAAGGTGCTTAATAGATTTGTTTAACTGAATTACATAGCTAAACATTGGACCTGTGATTTTATTGCCCTTGGTTGCCTCTGGAAAATGAAACCTATCAGAGTAATTTGGCAACCTTTCTGCAATTTAGGAAGTTGCTTAGAGCACTAAGAAGTTTAGTGAATTTTCCATGGTCACAATGACACACAAGTCAGTATGTGACAGTACTTGAATTAAGGTCTTCCTGGCTTCAAGGCCAATTTTTTGTCCATCATGTCACAATTGCCTTTCATTAGACGCTATATTATATGAAGAAAAATAAATTTGAAATTTCAGCTTTTATACACGCTGTGTTGTTCTCTCTTTCCCAGGGAGCCTGGGTAGATTTAAACACAATATTTTCTCATTTAAAAAAAATTATGAGAAATAAAATAGGTAACTTTGATTACCCCAAATTAAAAAGTTTCTGCACAAATAAAACCAATGCTATGAAGATTAAAGGGGAAAACAGAATGTGGTAAGTATGACTCTGACAAAGACCTCATTTCTCAAATATATAAAGAATTGAGTCATACTCATAAGAATATAAGGTATTTACAATTGATAAATGGTCAAAGAATATGATTATGCAATTCTCAGATGAAGAAATTAAAACTACCTTTAGTCATGTGGAAAAAGCCCTTTCTAAATCACTATTAATTGGAGAAATGTAAATTAAAACAACTCTGAGGTGCCACTTTACTCCTATCAGGCTGACTTACATGACGAAAAGAAAAAAATGATGAATTTTGGAAGGTTTGGTGGAAAAACTGGGACACTAATACACTGTTGGTGAAACTGTAAACAGATCCTGTCATTATCAAAAGGAATTTGGAATCATGCACAAAGGTCCATAAAACTGTGCATACCCTATGACCCAGTAATACCACTACTAAGTCAAAGACAAGGGGTCAAAGCTAGGAGAAAAAGACTGACCTGTACAAAAATATTTATAGTAGCTTTCTTATGGTGGCAAAGAATTGAAGATGAAGAGATACAGAATGACTGAATAAGTTGGTAGTATATAATGATGAGCAAACCAATCACAAAAATAACCCAACCACAAATAAACCCTAGAAAAAACTTAAAAGAAGTGATGCAAAGTGAAATGAGAAGAATGCTGTATGCAATAATGACAATAAGCATATGATGATGATCAATTATGAATGACAATTAATATCAGCAATCCAAGGATCAAAGACAACACCAAGAGATTCATGACAAAAAGGTTATCTACTATCATGAAGGAACTGGAATTTGAATGCAAAATAGAGCAAATCAATTTTCACCTTATTTCCTTCATGAGATTTTTTTTCTTATATAAGCAATACATATCTTCTTTCACAATATGATAAATCATGAATTGCATGATAACAAATAAATAGTACACCCCAGTAACATATAATGTCCCTGGGTGCAGGGACTATTGTTTTCTCTCTCCATATTTTCTTTGTATTCCCAGTGCTTTGCATAGTATCTTACTAATAGGTTTCCAATAAATTCTGGTGGAATTTAATTGATTATAGACCCCAATCAAAGTGAAAGTAATATTTTGATGATCTAATTTTATAGTTATAGTAGCTACAATCATATCTAAACACAATCATATATAATATGATGATGAAAACTTATAGGAAGGGGAGAATTTTTTTATTTATAAAATGAGGATAATTAAAGAATTTATCTCAAGATTATTATGAGGATAAAAATAACAATAAAATAACAACAATAATAACACCTATATAAAACTTTAAGTTTTCAGAAGCACTCTATATATAATAAATCATTCGATATTCAATGAATGTATGTAAAGTAAAGCCCATTGCAAACCGTGAAGATTTGTTCAAATGTGGGTTATTTTTGGTTTAGTGTGAATTCTATTGCTGCTTTTATTTAAAAAATCAAAACAATAACTTTTGCTATTATTACCAGAAATAACATGTGTTTGGATTTCCCTAAATAAAGTTAAGAGAATGCTTAATTTATGTAAAATTTCTCTCTGCATATTCTAATTTAGTAAAAGGTAAAATGTAAATGGCATTTTTCTTACTCACTATAGTAAATTAATATGCTACAAAGAGTTCACAGGAGTCCATGAATAGATGCAGAGACATACAGCTCTCAAAAAATCTATTAGCTCCCCTCAGAAAGTAAGCAACTTATACAGAACATTGCCAGTACATCTATTTAAAATTCCATGGCAGGACAGGAAGGTTAGATTTCCTGACTGCAGCTTTAGAGGCCATATTTTTGGTATTCTATCTTCTCCAAAGAAGATTCTGTTGAAGAAATCCCCCTCCAGAACATTTGGTGCCCCAAACATCCTACTCATTAACATTTTTTTAAACCTTCTGTCTTGTATTGGTTTTAAGGCAGAAGGGCTTGGCAATGGATTTAAGTGACTTGCCCAGGGTCACATCTAAGAAGTGTCTGAGGTTCAGATTTGAACCCAGGACCTCCCATCTCTGGGCCTGACTCTTAATCCACTGAGTCACCCAGCTGCTCCCCTCATTTACTTTTAAAATTATAATTCGTCTGACTTATAATTACCTACAAGAAAATTGCCCAGATTGGAAACAAAACTGGAGAAATTTTCTAATTTCTGTTATATAGTAATTTGTAATTCCAGTGGAAATAAAGCACATGCAAAGGATCTATTTAATATACTACTTGTGCCCTTTTTTTCACCAAAGTGAAAAATAACAACAAATTTCTTGGCAAAATGGCACCCTGAAGGAAGAGCAGCAAACTAGAGCAGGTTCCAGATATGTATTCTCATAAAAATCTAAAATGTTTTTAATATTTAATAATTATTAGGAAATCAAAAGTTAAATTACAGTAAGGGTATTCATTCATTCTAGAATTTTAAAAAAGGCAGTCAGATTACTACAGAAAATAGGTGAGGTGACAGTCAACAAATTCATTGTTAATTCCATTAGTCAAGGTGGCAGAATGACAGACAAGTTAAAGACTTATGTAACCTGAAAGTCTCTTTTTCCAGATGTAGGAAGAATAGGTAGTCCTTGACAAAGCTTCAGGGTTGTAAGAAATCCAGAGCAACTAATCATCATGATTTGGGTCATCCCATGACTGGGATACACCAGGAAAGGCACTTTAAGATTTCTGGCAATTTACCTCAACAGTTCATAGAGAATCCTGAATATTTAAAATTCTGAAACTTAAAGATCTGGGGTAGGGAACAGGAGTAATTCCAGAAGTGTTAGGTCAAAAGAGGTGAAAAAAGGAAATAACTAAGACCTATAATCCTACCTAAAAGTTCAAAGAAATTATCTTGGTCCTATAATAAAGGCCTAATTCAGAAACTAAGAACAGAGATATAAGAAGACAATGAAAAGAAATGAAGAAATCAAGGAAGACATTGGATTCTATTTTTTTTTACTTGTAGATCTTGAGGTTTCAAAAATTCAACATAAAGGGAAAGCATAACTATATTAAAATTCAAGCAGAGATTAAAAATATTTCCATATGTACTATTTTAATTTACATTAATACATATAAGAAATTATACAAGAACTATAAATGAAATAAGTACTATGGTAGGAAATCTGAAGGAGAATAAATATTTTTGATCAGAAAACTGTAAAGACCACTCATGTAATGAACTCCCTGAAAATTATTATGAAAGAATCACAAACTATTAATGTCATTAAAGAAAGAATTGAAAGAATGCAGAAAAAAATTGACAAAATAATGCACTAATTCATATTAAAATGTTAGAAGCATATGAATCAGTGAAGACTTTATTAAATTCAAAAGAAGTGTTGATCTAAAACTAAGAGCAAGCATTGTTTGTATGTAGGAGTAACTTGAATCTCTCTGAATAAAATCAGAGGTAAAATAAAGATGTCCTTTATCATCATTATTATTCAGTATTGTACAAGAAATGCTACCTATTCCAATAAATAAGAAAAAATAAGCTGAAGGAATAAAAATAGGCAATGAGGAAACAAAATTATCCCTCAGCAGATATATGATGTTATATTTAGCTAATTCTAGATAATATACTGAAAACTAGTTGAAACAATTAAAAATCTAAAGTAATTAGATATAAAATAAACCTACACAAATCACTGACATATATATACATATATATATACATATATGTATAAATACATATGTGTGTTGCTTCCATTCTGATCTTCATTGCATTGGTTTTGTTTGTGCAAAATCTTTTAATTTAGCAATTTCTTTCTTCAGCTGATTTAAGAAATGAAGAAACTAAGCTAAACAGGGTTAAGTGACTTGCCTAGGTCACATAGCAAGTAAATGTCTAACAGGTAAATCTGGATTTTTATTCAGAAAGAGGGGAGAGATCTTTCTGATTCCAGACCTGGAACTCTAATCACCTAAGCATCTATCTGACCTTTTCTCTTTCAGGACTTGCCACATTGGATGCAAGACAGTTACATTCCTCATGTGTGCTTTTGGTTTATTGATCCATGATGAAAAGAAGTACTAGCACACTAGCAAGTAGGCCCATGGGATCCTGGTCATAGTTACAGAAGAGAAAAATATATATACGACTCAGATCATAGCACAACCAGGAAAATAGTAAAAATATTTTTCCTTAGATCATACTCCTTGGAAAAATTAAAAATACATACCGCCAAAATCATCTCTTAAAAGAGCAGCACAAAAAGTCTGAAAGGTGGGACCATGTTCTTTCCGCCCCAGGAGAAGAGTCCAATTTTAACATCAAGCTAAAAGTCAACCAGGCAGGAAAAATGAAGTAACAACAACAACAACAACAACAACAACAACAACAACAACAACAACAACAACAACAACAACAACAACAACAACAACAACAACAACAACAACAAAAAGAATTTAAACAGATTAAGCTACTGTGGTGACAAGAAAATCAAAATACAAATCAAAAGACAATAAAATCAAAATAGCTCCATATAAAGCCTCAAAGAAAATATGAATTGTCTCAAGCCCAAAAAGAAACCATTGAAGAATTCAAAAAGGATTTTAAAAATCAAATAGAAGAGGTAGAAAAAATTTGAGAAAAGGAAATAAGAGTGATGAGAAGATAATCATGAAAAAAAAAACAGTCAATAGCTTGGTGAAGGAGGCATAAAAATACTGAAGAAATTAATATCTTTAAAATTTTTCCAAATGGTAAAAAGAGGCACAAAAATCCTTTGAAGAGAATTCCATAAAAAGTAAATTTGGTCACATGGGAAAAAAAAAGATATACAAAAATCCACCAAAGTACATATGTACAAATTAAAATTCATTTCATGGATGTTAATGGCTCCATGAGACATTAGCAATAAAACCAATCAAAAGAAGAGAAAATAGAATAAAATGTAAAATCTCTCCACTGGGGGGAAAAATCTAGAAAATAGACGAAGTAAAGATAACATTAGAATTATTGGATTACCTGAAAGCCAAGATTAAGAAAAAAAACCCTAGACATTCTATTTTAAGAGATTATCAAGGAAAATCTTTAATGATATCCTAGAACTAGAAGGCAAAATAGAAGTAGAAAAAATCAACTAATCACCTACTAAAAGAGATCCTATATTGGAAATTCCTAGAAGTATTAAAGAAGCATAAAAATAATAGGGAAGAGAAATAATTTTGAATTATTTGGGATAAATCATAGAGAACTTTAAAATACATGCATCTAATTCCCTAAACGTAGAGAGAGAGTCTCAGAGAGGGGAAATTATAGGAAACGAAGGGAAGGAAAGAAAAAGGTAGGTAAAGGGAGGTGAGGAAAAGGGAGGTGAGGGGGAAGAGAGGAGAAAAAGATTGAAAACTAAGCACTGCTCATTAAATGAGGAACAGTTTAACGAACTATGTTATATTAATGTAATAAAATACAATATTACTGAGATATTATATATGAGACATTCAGAGCATCTTGGGAAATAGAACTTATAGAAGTAAAGTGAATAAATCTATCAGAATGGATTTTTACTAGGGCAAAAATATTTGTAGAACAATGAAATATTTTTGGAAGTCAAAAACTTTAATCAAAGCAATAATCAATCTCATCACCCAAAATTCTATAATTAATCTTGTTACCAATCTCCTACAGGGAGGTACAGAAAGAGGTAAAAATGTTTATATTTGGCTGTTTTATTTGTTTTCCCTGGTAGAGAAAGGCTGCATAACCCTAAAATCTACATTTTGAGAAGGAGAAATTTCAAAGACCCTGGAATTAGTTTGATCATTTTAATTGAAAGAGCATAATCAGTTGTACATACATATTGTACAGTTTTGTGTTTCTATATGTATACATATATATGGATCTGTATGTAGGTATAAGCATATACATATATAAGTATGTTATATGTGCATGTATGTACATACAAATGTATAAATATGTGGAAACTTTAGTAAGATCATAACAAAATATTTTTCATTTCCATTGCCAATGCCCTAAAGTATTTGGCTTGAATAAAAATATTTCTTATACTGAGGGCTTCTATGGCAATGGAAAGGTATAGTGAATAGTGATGCAGAAGAAAGAATATGAATAAAACTTTTCAAGTGTACATTTTTTAAGTCATTCAACAACTATTTATTAAATACCTAATTAATGTACAAAACAAAACTATCTACTAAATTCAATTGCAACTTCTCTTTGTCAAGATCTTAGTGCACTCTACATTCTAGCCTACTGAATATCCTGACTTTTGTTCATTGTACATGGTATTCCATTTTTTCCCTCAGCACTTTTATGGAGGCTGTCACTCATACATAGAACACTGTCCCTTTCTCCTGTCCACCACTAGAATCATCTCCTTTTCATGAACCTCCCCAATTAATATATTTCAACCTGACAGGTGGGTGGAATATAATTATATAGCCCTAGCAGGATATAATATTATTTATTCATCTCTAAACATATTTATTTATTTATTTCTAATAATATAAGCAAACTCAGGAAGAAATAATAATGTCTCTTTTATTTTTGCATTTGCACTGAATTCCTGAGCTTAATAAAAGTTTATTGCTTGTTTTTTAAAATTTATTCAATAGTTGGTGGAAATCTAAAAGAAAATGTACTGTGTATTAACCCTTCATTTTCATTTGAAACCAAAAGTATCTTCACAATGTAAATAAAAATGGAACGAAGGTGATTTCAGTTAGATCTTTCAGATTTACTTTTGACTAATAAATTTGCATCTCTCAGCATTTTGTTCAGCATCTGTTTCATGGGACCAAATTATAGAAATCTTTGATATTATTTTCCAATCTACAATTATCATTCTCTTAAAAAAAAAATCCACTTTTCTGATGTCCAAATAATTTCCTCCTCGAGTAAACCGAAAAGGAAAAAAAAAAGTCCTTTCCTTATCTGTTTTCAGTTGCTCAATTGCTGGTGTTTATTTAAGGAGTGAGTCAACCCTACTTATTATGTAGTGAATGCTTCATTCAGGAACTCCATGGGGGTGGGGGGCTGGGGGTGTATGTGTGTATTTTGGTAGTTGAGAGGAGTAGGTAGTAAAGTGGCAGAAGTCTCTTTAATCTCCAAAGAAACTTTTTTATCCAGAAACTCTTGATGGCAAGAGATATAGAATAATGTTAGTAGATCTGTACTCTGGTCCAGTCAGGTCTCATAATATTCACGGAAAAGATCTTGGATATAGGAGCATTAGTGATTTCCTTTCATCTAAAGTTGCAGGAATCAAAGTCACTAAATCGGCAAGATTTTTGGACAATAAAATATATATTTTCTTTGCGTGAAGCATTTTATACTGTCTATTATATGGAAGCTGTTATCTTGAATTGGAGGGGAGGGAAAGGAGAAATGACAAATCAGCTATATTTAGACTAATTACAATCCCTTTGCATCTTTCCACAAAAGTTTTTCTACCTTGGCAAAACAGCCCTGCATGCTGCTGCTGCTCCTGCAATGTTCACGAGGGGAAATGAGGGAAATGAGCTTGAAGACAAGTTCAGTGGCTGTGAGCTAGCATTGAATCAGTGCATAATAGTCAGGTCATTGTGATATATAGTATCAAACATCCATTTTTCCAAAGCACAGCTGTCCCTATTTTGAATGCTGGACTGGGTGCCTTGTGTGCTCTGAGGTTCTTTGTTCTTTACACAGTAACATAATTTCTATTCTTCCCTTTGCTAAATAGAGTCCACATAAAGTCTCAAACAAAAGAGGAACATTTCTGTGACTCATATTTGTTTTCTACGGTGGCATGGTACCCCCTTGGCTTTAAATTTTCTCCTTCTCAAGGAGATGCTATTGGTTTATTTCCAAGGGAATAAAAGGCCAACAGCTCTACAAAATGGCTGCCCAAGAAATTGTATATAAAAATAAAAAGGCACTTTAACTTTTACCTTGAAAAATTGGAAATCTTTTCCCTAGTCTGCTTCTGCCATATGCTTCTTCATCACCTAGGTGCTTGCTAGATCTGTAAGGCTTCATGTCTGTTTTATTCTTAAAGACGGTTGACCATAGTCACAACCCTCAGCATCACTTGCCTTCCATGTTATAGAAGAAAGATCTCCTTTATCCTTTTTGAATTGTGGGAAGTAAAAAAAAAATCTTTAATAGAAGCTGTCCATTGTAATTTCTTTTTATCTTTTCCTGTTGTTTATTCATAATTTTTCCATCTTTCCCCTTTCTTATTGCCTGTATTTTTGCTCCTCTGTTTATTTGCTAGCTCTGTGAGTTTGGGCTTTTCTGCCCTGTGGAGTTTTCTTCTCAGCACCATTGATAACCTGGATTAAGCCAGGTGAGCTGATCTATAGCTGTATGAGCCCTGAGGCCAAATTTCCAGAGACAGAGGACCAAAATGGAGGTGCTGAAGCCTGGGACCAGCCTGTCCTCTTCTCTACTTCTCTTCTTCTGCTGCCTCCTTTCCAGCTGTGGTAGAACCCTAATCTTTGCATGGTTATGGTAACAAGGCTCTCCTTCCAGGTTGGAGTTTTCACCCTGAGATCCCACTGACTGCAGGAGTCTCAGCACTGTAAGTGGAGGAAGGGCCCTGGGAACTTGGGTCCTTCTTTCCTTTTTTCTTTTCCTTAAAACAGAGAATTCAATCTTCTCTAGGTACCTTTTAAGTTGAATTGAGTAGGAGGATCCCTCAGGTCTGCCTTCTTATTGGATATGATTTTCTGTCCCCCTTGAAAAGCTTTGTTTTTGATTGGTGTAGGTTTTTCACAGAGAGCATCTTTTGCTGCTTCTAAACTGCCATCTTGACTTAAAAAAAATATTTAAAGAAAAAAAGATTGGATTATTCCATGAAAATTAAATATTCTCATGTGGGTTAAAACCATCCATTTTCATGAATTCTGGGTAGCTAAATACTTCCAAATAAAGAATTGAAAGTATGCTCTCAAACACAACTCAGCAATACCTAAAGAACTTAAAAACAATAACCTTAGTTGTTTTTACTATGAATCAGGACAAGAAAGTAGACTATGGATGAAATGGATTAAGATTATTTAACATTTTGAAAACAAAAGAAACATTCTATCTACTGTGGAGAGAGTAGTTTCTTCAGTGATGAGTTTTTTTAGTGGGGTAATATCTCCATAATGAGTTTCCCTGTATTTTTCATTTCAGGTTATTGTTTTGAGGACATTTAATTTATGCCAGAGGTACTGGAAACAGGATTTGAAGTAACAAGATACTACCTTGAATCCTGATTCTGACACCTGTGTGACCTTGGTCAAATTACTTTAATAAGATCTCAAAGTTTATTTTATTTACAAAGTAGTGAAATATCATATTCATGATAGAGTGCAAAATTTACTTCAAATTGAATAAATACTCTGCTAAAAATTAATCAGGAAATATGATTGTTCATTTAGTCACAAAATACACCCAACATGTATTGAAGGTAGGAAATGGAGATGCCTAAAGGGGGAAAATTGAGTATAAAAATCAAATAAATTAATCAATGAAATGCAAAGCTACTAGTTACTATGACAAGACAACAAAGACTACTTCTACTGCTGCTGCTATCGCTCCTCCTCCTTCTTAGAACTTAGAACTTAGGCTAACAATATGACCCATCCAATTTTGTTAAGCTATTTTATTGTCTCCTCTGAAGTATACCAACTAATATTCATTATGTTTGGCTTGAAATTCATCTATAAAGGACTCCTAAAAATATGGTTACACAAACATGCTTGGTGGAACCTCATTTAAAAAATTATAAATATTTGTAGAAAGGGCTAAGAGATGTTCTTATTGAATGAGAATCTAGAACCTTTGTTTTGGATATTGACTTGTTGATGCAATACACAAATATACAAATATACAACTACATATGCGTATGTATGGGAATATGCATTTGTGCATGTATTTATATGTGTATATAAATACCAATATAGACAAAGATTGATAAAGAGAAAGACAGTCAGAGAGACAGTCAGAGAGACAGTCAGATAGATGTGTACATTTGTATGTATATAGTCTGGCTATGTGAAAATGGGCTTCTCATTAGATGATAAGCTCCTTTGGGATAAGGATAGTTTTTTTTTTTACTGTTTTTTGCATCCTTAGTATTTGGCACCATTCCTGGCATTTAGCACACATTTAATACATTTTCATTGATTGATTAACTGATGTTAATTCTATGAGTATAAAGTTGTAAAGAAGATGCTTATACATACATTGGAGGTGGCAGTTGGTTATACCAATGAAGTCACAAGTCTAGGTCCTATTCCTGTCTCCTATTTTTGAGCTTTTTATTTTTTTTCCTTTTGGAAGTAGCTAGAAAGTACTGAGTCTAGAGTCAAAAAGCCCTGAGTTCAAATCCAGTCCCAAGACTTACTAATTATAAACCTGGGCAAATCATTGAACTTAAGTCTGTCTAAGTTTCCTCACCTGTAAAATGAGGGAAAAAAACCTCCCAGAAACATGAAAAAAAATGAAATGAGATTATATTTATAAAGCATTTAGCAAAATACTTAGTACATAGTAGGCACTTAATAAATGCATATTCCCTTCCTCTTTCTTTAAAGATCAATCAAATCCTTTTGAATTTACCATGTTTGGGTGGGCACATATACATTATGTGGTTACTATGATAAAATAACATGAAGATAAACAAAGTATACATATTATTCTTTTATAACGCACCAATGCTGCACAATCACAAAGGCAGAAAAATATACATTGCTGCATCAGAGCTGTTGCCAATGCAGAGTAACCAGGACTTTGCTTCAGAGTCCTGACACGGGGATGTATAGGAGTGTGTGGGGAAATGGCATTTCTATAAAGATGTGGAACACTTCCTTCCTATGCTGACTCATATATCTTGAATATTGGAATTCTGCAACCATAAAATTCATGTGCCCTTCTCCCAGGGCCTCTGGGGATAGGAGCACAACTCTTTGGAAGAAGGAGTGGTACCTTCTCCCAACCCAACTGCATCCATGGTCTGACTCTTCTTTGTTCCACTTGCTATTCCCTACCACCTACTAAATATACCTCAGGTGAGAGACCCTTGTAATAATGGTAACTTTCAGGGTTATAATAAAGGCACTTTCTCTTATACTTGATGGTGCCTTGATGGAGTGTATATCCATGGATAATTTATTTTGTTTCTTTATAGTATTAAGTATTTTATTTGTGTAATTATTATTTTGTGTATTTAAAAATATTGTTAAGGTTAAGAAGAAAATATTACAGGAACACTAGGAAAAATAGTTGAAATACTATGAAATTACAATCAGTATAACACAAGCTATAGAAGCTTTTATTTAAAGCAATGAAGAGCAAGGAAAACAATATTTTGAATAGCAAAGGAGTTGGGTTTACAACCGAAAATAATTTACCCCACACAGTTTAGTATCATCTTGAAAGAAAGGGGAAAAAGGTCATTTAATTAAAAAAAAAAGACTTTCAAATATTTTTGAAGACCAAAACTGAATGGAAAATTGTTCTGCAAGAATACATAAGAAGATAGCATGAAAGATCAATTATAAATTATTTAATAAAGTTTTTAAAAAGGCTATACACCACCAAAGAAGAAACTGATGGAGCCTGAATGCAGATTGAAAGAAACTATTCATTATTTCATGTTTTCATGAATTTTTCTCTAGTGTAAGTGAAATGTCTTTTCATATTATAACTAATATAGAAACCTATATCATAATATAAATATATTCATATATAATATATAAAATATAAAACCTATATCATAATACTCATCATTTTAGGGAGGGGAGAGACATGGAAGGGAGGGAGAAAACAGATAACAATATGACAGAAAATAATTGTTGAAAATTGTATCTATATGTAGTCTGGAAAAAAAATTAAAAATAAAAGAAAGAAACTAGGTCATCATGTCCCATTTAGGCCAATATACAACATACAAATCCTTACTCGTTTTCCATTTATGTGTTTTCTTCCACATGGAAAATATAATTTCCTTGAAATGGGGATTCTTTCTTCCTTTCATTTATATCATTAGTGTTTAACAGAATGCCTAGCATTTAGAAAGCAATTAATAACATTTTTAATTCTCTCTAATTTCCTAAGTACGTTCAATTACAAATAACACATTAACATAGCATTAAATGTATTTAATTATTGTTAATTCTCGAGGAAAATTTCTTGAATTGACCATGAAACTATGAATAATAACTCATAGTAATATAACAGTCTAATGTTTGAAAAGTTATTTTTTTAACAACAACACGAAGGGCATTGTATTCCTTGGGAGGTGGGGGTGTGGACCTGTAATTACATTGAGCTAGAACTCCATTTCTTCCTTTACCAACTTATATAATCTTAGTGGATTGCCTGATACAATGAGATGTCTTCATAATACTGAGTGTCTTGTCTTGGGTCACACAGTCACATCTGTCCAAAACAAAACTTGGATGCATACCTTGCTGATTGTGTGGTCCATGTTTTGACTCCTAAACTATTTACAAGTTAATATCTCCATTTTACAGATAAAGAAGTTGAGGCTAAAAGAGAATAAGCATCTTGCTAATACTCACATAGCCAGTATATATCAGAAGTAGGTTTTAAAACTTTGAAGCACTGATTTTTCCACGACACTTTCTGCATTCATTATTATGAGCACTTTACAGACAAAGAAGCTGATACTCTGAGTCCCATTATTACATAGGTACTAAATATCTGAACTGGGATATGAATTCGCGTTTTCTGATTCTGAATCCAATTCTCCATCTACTGTCATACTAATTCTAACTTGAAAATATGAATCATGTCAGTGCAAAGGAGTGTTGGGAGGGGCTCAAATTAGGGGATAGATTCCCCTAAGTTGTCATATTTTCATTGCACTATAGGTTGTACAAGTGTTACACTAATCATGAGTCAAAAAGTCAGGTTCTGATATAGCTATAGTAGAGAGCACAAGAGTTTCCTTGAACTATGTATGTCTACACATAGGTGTTAATATATATATGTGTAGCCATATAGAAAATATAGATGTATAGTCACAAATATAGATATATTTCTAGACAGCATAATAGCTATCAGCAGGGTAGATGTTTCTCCATTTGTGAATAAGTGTCACCAATATCTCTTAGCAAACTGCTTATGCTACTGATGTTTCAAAGCAGCCAAGTCGTTCTGGATTTTCAAATTTTGGAAAAGCACTTAATGAGTCTGATCTGAGTCATTTTCCAGTTTACATCATGATAATGTTATCTCTCAATCTGCACTTCCCCACCCTGACCATATGGCATGATAAAAATGACTCTGGAGCAAATATATCATGCCAACTCGATTTTAATTTCAATATAATGATAGTACTCCAGGACCAACTGTGGGGAGGTATAAAATGATCCATCATATCCCTTTATTAGCTTCTCTCAGATCATCCATTTATAATCATTATTCTCATCCGTTCTGGGTAGTCTCCACTGAATTTTCTCCTCTGGGTAATGCTTGTAACTGGGTGTCTAATGGGGATGTTAATGATTGACTGATACAATGCAATCCTGGGAAGGACTTGCCCAATGCTGTCTCATTAACCAGATGACCTCCAGACATTGTCAGCACAACCTAGCCAAGATGATTGATCACCAGAGAACAGAGGTTAGTAACTATCCCTCAGGTATTAATGTATAGCATCTTCACTTACCCCCCTCTCAGGCTTTTCCAGGAAAAGATTGATTTATTATGCTGCTTCAATGGGGATTTGTCAAACTCTTAATCAAGGGCTCCTACATTACCACAAGTAAATCAATGACACTTTCTGGTAAAAACAACTTTTATGGCACATGAAAACATGATTGTGTGGTGATTTTTTTTCCCTATAACAGCAAAATTCTTTCTTTGTAATAGTAAGGCACTTTTAAACTATAACACAGATGGGGTACACAAGATAGGAGAATCCCCACATTGCCTTTATGTTATACATCTAAATCCACCCCATTCTCCAGTGTAGAACATGTTAATTTAATGGAGACTAAGTTGCTAGCTTAATCAAATGACCTACTGTATGATTGATTCAGGCCACAAATACTTGGCATAAATGAATGAAAGTAAATAGAAATGATCACAGATTGAATACTAGGCAGCACCTTAAAGATAATCTATTCCAATCTGTTTATTTTGCTTTCTTATATATGTTGAACCTGAGGCTCAGAGAATGACCATTCAGAGACACAGAAGGAACAAATGGCAGAGTTTAAATGAGAACACAGGTATCTTTTCTCTCTCTCCACACACTTTCTCAGAGATCCCATTTTCTGTGATGTATCCATTTATCAGACCTATGATTTCCAGCTCTATAATCCCAGGTCTAGTCTCTTCCCTCACATTCAATCCTAAATTACCAATTGCCTGTTAGATTTTTCAAACTGGAGTCTCATAGGAATATTAAACTCAAAATATCCAAAATAAAATCTTTCTCTCTAATATATTCCTCCATTCCTTATCTCTATAAACAGCACTACCACTATCCTTATATAAGGTCACTAGGTTCAAAATTCTAGAGTTATTCTTTTCTCCTCATTTTTCCTTATACTACATGTCTAATCAAGTACCATCTTGTTTCTGTACCCACATTTTTCCGACCTTTCCCCTTTCCATTCTCATGGATATTACCCTAGTTTTAAGTCTTCATTGCTTCTTATCTAGAATATTGTAGTAGATTCCTATTTGTTCTTTTTACTTCAAATATCTTCACTTTCCATTCTATCTAGATGCCATAATAATACTCTTCACACATAGATCAATGACATACTACTCCCTTCTCAAATTCCAGTGGTTCCCTAGTAACTCTAGGATAAAATATAAACATATTGGCATTCCGATACCTTTACAACACGATCCAACCTGTCTTTCCAGGCTTATATCCTATCCTTCCTACTATCTTATAACATTTGCTTTACTCTTTCTACTCCAATATTCTAGCTCCTTCTCTGTTTCTCTTTCTAGTCTGCTCCCCACAATTGAATATAACTACCTCAGCTCTTCCTGTTAGAAGCCTTGGTTAATGCATAGGTAACCATGACTTTCTAAGGGAAGATTTTTCCTATTCCCTCAGCTGTAGTGTACCACTAAATTATTTTATCTTTTTTATATGCTTTAAATATACTTAGTTATATAGACATCATGGTTTATGTGGTGTCCCTTAATAAAATATAAAAGCTTTGAAATTTACATAGTGTTTAATTTATGGATTTATATCCCTGAGTGTGTAACACAGTGCCCGGCAAAAAAGGAGTCCTTAATAAATGTTTCTGTATTGACTGACTGATTGATTCTTCAGGCATTAGTCAAAAAGCCAAGAAACATGTATTAAGCACATATGATATTCCAGGCACTGGGCTTCTAAGCACTTGGAATATTAAAGAAAGACAAAAAAAGATGAGTCCATGTTCTTAGGGAGTTCAAAATTTAATGGTAGGAACAACACACTAATAAAATATATAAAAATAAAGCATAAAACAGCCTGAAATGTAGATAATCTTAGAGAAGAGACAATAAAATTAAGGACTAAGAAAGGCATCTTGACTTCCTGGGTTGGAGTTAAGATGGAGGAGTAACTACAATAGCAGGTATGTGTCACCATGAAAATCCTCCCTGACCAAGAGTAAAATATTGTCACAAAATGAATACAAGAGTGAAAGAAACAACAAGGAGACAGAGTGAAAAATTTTTGAAGAAAGAAAACATCTGGGGCACTGGAGTAAGAGGAGAACAGAGCCTCAGGATACTATAGCAAAGAGGGAAGAATAAGCCAAGATCAAGCCATACCACCACCCCACATCTGCTGTCACAAGTTCTGAATTTAATCCCAAGGTAAGTCAGACCCTGAGATTCTGCCAGGTAAATACTGGCCCAAGCCAACTAACACTCCCTGAAATTTCAAACCTGTGGAGAAGTCCAAAGTTCCAGCTCAGGGCAATGTGGGATGAAGGGAGGCTGACCCCTGTGGAACCATATTAAAGCCAGAAATCCCAGTCTGGATTTGGGGTAAGGATATAATCCACATTTTGGGGTGAGAGCACAGTTCACAGGGGGACCCCCCCTGATTTTTTGCTGAACACAATGGGTAGAGCTTCAAGACAGGGCAATCAGTGGTGTGCCTGATTGAATCAAGAACACAGAGACCAAAAATTTAAGCCTAAGCCTAAGGCTACAATTTCATCAGCCCCTTACCTGATTAAGTTCAGAGTGAGATCAAAAGCTTATACCCAAGCCTGAGGAAAGTCTAAGCTATCAGCATTTCAAGTGTCAATTTAATGAGCAGGAGGAAGGTGCTGTCTGTCCTCAGATCATCTGGTAAACTAGTAAGAACCCAAAAAATTATCTGAGAATAAAATCAAGGAAGCACTGAAGTTTAAGAGGGAACCCCAACTTCCCAGAAAATAGAGACTACCTATAATTAGAAAGGAAAAATTAGCAAACAAAAAAAAAACACCTAACTCTAAAGAATTTTTATGGAGACGGAGCAAGGTACAGACACAGAAGGGGAAAGCAAAAGCAAAGGAAACACCCACAAAGTCCAAAAGAAAAAATATGGATTGAACACAGAGTCTGGAAGAACTCAAAAAGGACTTCAAAAACCAATTAAGAGAGACAGAGGAAAAGTGGGGAAGAGAAATGAAAGTGATGCAAGAAGACATGGCTCAAATGAAAAAAGACAACTGTAAAGGATCATTTTAGCATTGTGACCTAAACTATATTAATTATTTGGTCACCATGGATATCCCAAATATAAAAAAATATCCATGTCAGCTGGAAATTTATGGTGATTTAATTAATATAGTGGAAAGTAATTAATAAGAAGGAAGAAGGAAAGGGTGTAGGATTTCTCCCACCTGGCTTGTGCCAGGAGGAAGACCAGAGGCTCTAGGAAGGTAAGGTTTTAGAGAGTAAAGGAGGAAGGCATCAGCCTGAACTCCAAGAGGGCTCAGCCAAGATGCCTGAACCTGAATCAGCTCAAGGGCAAACTTACCGCCAAAACCCAGACAAATAGATGCCACCAATGCCAAGATGTTGGAACACTTATCATGCTGCCAGCCAGAGCTGACTCTCTGGGGAAAGAGAACAAAGAGAGGAAGTGATGTGCCCTATATAGATGGTTTTATGTCATTTTCCTGTGTCTGATCTGTACCAATGTTAGCTTAGCTTGACTTAGGACAGCCCAGGGGTCTGTCAGCTGTTTTTGCACATGTCTGTTGAAGGCCATCTTCTTAGATACTTAATCCTTGAGTATGGGTGCAGACATTCCTGACCTTGTTAAACTAAGTAGGGTGGAGCAATGTAGAGTTCCCAAGACCTGATTCTGTTAGACTAAGCATCTACATTGTTACAAATCAGGAAATAGCTAAATCAAATCTTCTAAAGTACAGTCTGAGTAGGGTGGTGTAGTTTTAAAATTCACACAACCAAAAACTGACAGAGCAAAACCAGGTTGTAAAAATCAGAATTAAGCATCTAGAAACTAATGGTTTCATGAGAAATCAAGAAATAATAAAATAGAATCAAAGAAGTGAAAAAAAATAGTAAAACATGAAATATCTTCTTGAAAAAACAACTGACCTAGAAAAAAGATCGAGGAGAGACAATTTGAGAATTATTGGACTATTAAAATCCCTGATGAAGAAAAAACTTTGGGAATCATATTACAAAGAATTATCAAAGATAACTTCCCAGAGATCCTTGAACAAAAAAATGAAAATGAAATTTAAATAATTCATAGATTATCTTCACAAAGAAATCCTCAACTGACAACTTCCAGGAATGTAATAGCTAAATTCAAGCACCACCAAACCAAGGAAAAAATGTTTCCAACAGCCAGAAAGAAACTATTCAAATATAATGGAGCTACAACGATCACTCAGAACCTATTGGGCTCTACATTAAAGGAGCATGAGTCATGGAATATGATAGTAAAGAAGGAAAAAGATTTGGGGTTACAACCCAGAGTCACCTTACAAGCAAAACTGAGTGTATCTTTCAGGGGGGGGGAATGGTCATTGAAAAAGCTAGAAGATTTACAAGCATTCCTGAGAAAAAAACCAGACCTAAACAAAAAATTTGAAGTTCAAGCATGAGACACAAGAGAAGCCTCAAAAGGTAAATGAGAAAGAAAAAAATTAAGGGACTCATTAAGGTAAAAAATTTTATGTGTCTACTCAGAAAGAGGATATCTGTAATTCTCAAAAATTACTCATAGTAGTAGAGAATATAAAAGGAATTTACTCAGAAAGAAGGTGGAGAAGTAAACTGCTTATGATGATATGATGATATATGATGATATTATGTGTGTATAAATGTGATGATATGGACAATATGTATATAGGTATGATATGATATGTATGCATATGAATATGTAAAAAAATCAGGTTGTGAAAAAGGCTTGCTCTGAGAGAAAAGGAAAGGGGGAGATAGAATGGGGTAAATTATATAATATAAAAAGGCATGAAAAATTATTATAGAGAACAGAGGATAAGGATGGTGATGGGCAATGCTTAAACTTTATTGTCATTGTAACTGGCTCAGAATGGGTAAAACAAGCATTCTCAGTGGGGGTATAGAATTCCATCACCCTGCAGCAAAGTAAAAGGGGAATAAGACAATGGAAGGGGGAGGAAATTTAAGGTAGGGATAAGTAGGGGCTGATAAAAAAGCAAAATATTTGTAAGGAGGAATAGAGTGAAAGAGAATAGAGTAGGATCTAAAGGGGATCATATGATGGAAGGTAATACAGAGTTAGTAATAATAACTATGTAATAACACTGAATGTAAATGGAATAAACTTATCCATAAAATGGAAGTAGATAGCAGAGTGGATTAAAAACCAGAATCCTACTACTTGATGTTTACAAGAAACACATTTAAGGCAGGATAACACACACAGATTCAAGGTAAAAGGCTGGAGCAGAATTCATTATGCACCTTCTAAAGTTAAAAAAATAGTAAGATTAAAAAAAAAAAGCAAGATTAGGAATCAGGATACCAGAAAAAAGTCAATGTAGAAATTGATCTGATTAAAAAATATGAGGAAGGAAAATATATGTTTCTAAAGGGTATTATAAACAATGAGGTAATATCATTAATAAACATTTATTCACCAAATGACATAGAATCTAATTTTTAAAGGAAAAATCAAAGGAGCTCAAAGAGGAAATAGGTAGGAAGATCTCAAATTTCCCCTTTCAGAACCAGATGAAAAAATACATGAGAAAAAGTAAGGAAAGTGAATGAAATGTTAAAAAAATTAGAGCTAATAGATATCTGGAGAAAATTAAACTGATAAAAATGGATATACCTTCTTCTCAGCAGTACATATTACATGTACAAAAAAATTCACCATGTAGTAGGGCAAATAAATATTGCAAACAAATGCAGAAAAGCAGGAGAAGTAAATGACACTTTTTCAGATCATAAGGTGGTAAAACTTATCATTAACAAGGGTCTATGGAAAGGCAAATTTAAAGTTAATTGGAAACTAAATAATCTAATTCTTCAAAACAGGTGGGTCAAAGAAGAAATCATAGAAACAATTACAGGCTTTATTAAAAAGAATGACAATGAGGAGGCAACATATGGAAACCTATGGGATACAGTCAAAGCAGTACTCAGGGGAAATTTATTATATCTATCTCTGAGTACGTATAGCAACAAAATCAAAAGGGAGGAAATCAATGAATTGGGCTGGAAACAAAAAAAAATTAACAAAAGAACAAATTAAAAATCTCCAAATTAAAATAAAATTGGAAATCATAAAAATTAAAGGAGAAGTTAATCAAAATGAAAGTAAAAGAACTATTAAACTAATAAATAAGACTAAGAGCTAGTACTTTGAGAGAACAAATTAAATATATTAAGTACTGGTTAATCTAATAAAAAAGAAAGAAGAGAATCATATTAACAGTATCATAAATGAAAAGAATGATATCACCTCTAATGAAGAGGAAATTAAGATAACTATTAAAAACTATTTTGTCCAATTATATGGCAATAAGTATGGCAATCTAGGTGAAATGTGTAAACATTTATAAAAATATAAATTGCCTAGATTAACAAAAGAGGAAATAGAATACTTAAATAATTCCATCTCAGAAAAATAATTTGAACAAGTCATCAAGTATCTCCCCAAGAAAAAATCCTTAGGGCCAGATGGATTCACAAGTGAATTCTCTCAAACATTTAAAGAAAAATTGATCCCAATACTATACAGAATATTTGACACAATAAGCAAAGACACAAATATCATATTGATTCCAAAGCCAAGCAGACCAAAAACAGAAAGAAAACTATAAATCAATCTCCTTAATGAACATAGATGCAAAAATATTAAATAAAATACTAGCAAAAAGAACACAGCAAATTATCACAAGGATTTTTTTGTTATGCTTGGGATTTATGCCAGAAATATAAGAATTGTTTAATATTAGGAAAACCATCCACATAACTGACCATATCAATAATCAAACCAATAAAAATCACATGATTATCTCAATAGATGCAGAAAAAGCCTTTGAGAAAATACAACATGCATTCCTATTGAAAACACTAGAAATTATAAAAATAGAAGGGCCATTCATAAAAATGATAAAGAGTATATAGTTAATACTAAAATTATAATATAATAATATGAGAATATCATCTGCAATGGAGAAAAGTTAGAAGCCTTTCCAATAAGATCAGGAGTGAAGCAAGGATGCCTAGGATCATCTCTATTATTTAATATTGTGCTAGAAATGCTATCAATAGCAATTAGAGAAGAAAAAGAAATTGAAGGGATTAAAGTAGACAATGAAGAAATTAAACTATCAGTCTTTGCAGATGATACTATGATATACTTAAAAAATCCTAGAAAATCAACTAAAAGGCTAGTGGAAATAATCAACAACTTTAGCAAAGTTGCAGGATATAAGATAAACCCACATAAATCATCAGCATTTCTATATGTTTGCAAGAAAATTCAACAGTAGGAGTTAGAAAGGGAAACTGTTTAAAATCACTCTACATAACATAAAATATTTAGCAATCTATGTGCCAAGACAAACACAGGAATTTTATGAACACAACTACAAAACACTTTTAACACAATTAAAACTACATCTAAATAATTGGAAAAAATCATTAATTACTCATGGGTAGTGTAAGTGTCAAAGGTTTGGCTAAACATAAGATATAAATCTTTTATTTACAAAAGAGGTGGAAAGAGTGAAAGTAGAGAAATACAAAGAGGGTAGAGAAGACAATCTGTCTAACTAAATATTGTTTCAATACTTGGCTCAGTCAGGACTTGTTAACCTTCAACTGTAATTAAACCCTCTTCAGAAGACAGGAAGGGAAAGCCAGTTATCCACTTACCAAATTTCCCTCCAAGAGACAAGTCAAGACAATAACTGGAGTTGAAGCTAACTCCTGAAGCCAACTTTTTCTTTGACCCAACCTTTCTCCTGAAGCCAACTTCCTTCTTGGAGTCATCTCTCTTCTTGAAGTTCACCCTCCTAGCCTCAAAAATTCAGAGTCTTTTATAGTGGCTTTTTATCTCCTTCCCTCTTCACAGGGGCCAATCAGTTTCCAAATTGTCTGTCACTGCTCAGTGGACAATGTTTGTGGGAACCAGTTTTCACCTTCTAGAGGGGTAAATACTCATCAAAAGGGTTCACAGTTTCTGAGTGTGAACTCTTAAAAGAATTCACAAGTTTCTGACTGAGTTAGAAAAAAAGGATGAACCTCTCCATGTAATTTGCTGGCTTCTCACCTAGCACTAGGTAGGGTGTCAATTCACTAAGTGGTTTTCAAGCTCCTCCACCTAGTTCAACCTTGTGTTGATTCAATCAAAAGTAGACAAAGGAGAGTTAATCCTGTCTTCACACTCTAGTGAGGTAATTAAATTAGTGTTAACTCAAGGATAGACAGTAAATAATTGTCTTTCACAGTAGGACAAGCTAATATAATAAAAATGACAATCCTACCCAAATTAGTCTACTTACCTATCAAATTACCAAAATGAACTTTTTTTTAAAGAATTAGAAAAAATATAAAGAAGTTCAACTGGAAGAACAAAAGATCAAGAATATCAAGAGAAATAATGAAACAAAAATGTGAAGGATGGGGGACTAGTAGTACCAGATCTTAAACTATTCTATAAAGCAGTGGTCATCAAAACAATATATTACTGGCTAAGAGACAGAAAGGTGGACCAATGGAATATATTTGGGATAAATGACCTCAGCAAGCTAGTTTTCAATAAATCCAAAGATTCTGGCTTTTTGGACAAGAACTCACTTGTTGACAAAAACTGCTGGGAAAGTTGGAAAACAGTATGAGAGAGATTAGGTTTAGATCAACATCTTATACTCTATGCCAAGATAAATTCAAAATGGGCAAATGACTTAAATATAAAGAGTGAAATCATAAATAAGTTAGGTGAACATAGAATAGTATGCCTGTAAGATCTGTGGGAAAGGAAGGAATGTAAGACCAAGCAAGAGATAAAGAACATTCCAAAATGTAAAATGAATGATTTTGATTAAATAAAATTAAAAAAAATTGTATAAATAAAACCAATGCAACCAAAATTAGAAGGAAAGCAACAAACCGGGGGAAATTTTTTTAAACAAAATTCTCTGACAAAGATTTAATTTCCCAAATAGGTAAGTAACTAAGTCAAATAAACAAAAAAAAATAAGCCATTCCTTTATCAACAAATGGTCAAGGGACATGAATGAGAGTTTTTCACATGAAGAAATCAAAACCATCAATAAAATCTTGAAAAAAAAGTTTTCTAATTCGCTTCTGATTTAAGAAATGCAAATTAAATCAACATTGTGGTACTACTTAGCTATCAGATGGATCATATGGCAGCAAAGGAAAGTGGTAAATGTTGGAGGAAATGGTAAACTTGGGACACTAATACACTGCTGATGGAATTGTGAATTAATCCAACCATTCTGGAGGACAATTAGGAATTATGTGCAATGGACTTTAAAAGAATGATTGCCCTTTGATTCAGCCATACTACTACTAAGTCTGTACTTCAAAGATATAATAAGGAAAAATACTTGTACAGAATGTGGTGGCAAAAAAATTGGAAAATGAGGAGATATCCATTGATTGGAAAATGGCTAAATAAATAGTAATATTTGATAGTAATGGAACATTATTTTACTGAAAGGAATAATGAACAGGAGGGATTGCATGTGAACTGGAAAGACCTCCATGAATTGATGAAGAGCAAAAGGAGCAGAAACAAGAGAATGTTGTACACAGACATACACTGTGGCACAATCAAAAGTAATGGACTTCTCTACCAGCAGCAATGCAATGATCCAGGACAATCCAGAGGACCTTAAGAGAAAGAACTCTATCCATATCCAGAGAAAGAACTATTGGAGGAAAAATGCAAAAGAAAAACATAAGATCAATCACTGTTTTGATAGGAATATGATTATGCTTTTGATATTAAAAGATTATTCTATGGCAAATATGAGTAACATGGAAATTGGTTTTGAACAATGATACAGGTATAACCCAGTGAAACTGCTTGTCAGTTCCAGGAGGTGGAAGTGAAGAGGGGTGGGAAAAATTATGAATGATGTTACCATGGAAAAATATTCTAAATATTTTTTTTAAAAAAGGCATCTTGATTAAGGTGAAATTTATCTGAGGCTCTAAGGAAGCCAGAAAAGTCAGAAAGCAGAGAAAATGAGAAAGAAAATGTCATATACTGGGGGTTGATTTAAAGGGGAAAGAAGGTTTTTTTTTTTTTAGAAGGGTAATATGGAATATAGTCAGACCTGTGTCTTAGAAGATCAATTTAAAAGTTAAAGTATGAATGGGAAAGTAGAAAAACATGAATCAAAGAAAATGTTTGTTGTTCACTCTTTTCAGTTGTATTGAACTCTTTGTCTCTCCATTTTTGGGTGGGGGATTTCCTTAGGAAAGATACTGGAAAATGTTGCCATTTCCTTCTCAAGCTCATTTTACAGATGAAGAAACTGAGGCAAAAAGCATTAAGTGATTTTCCCAGGATCCCACAGCCAGGTAGGATCTGAGGTTGGATATGAACTCAGATTTCCTATACTACAGTCCTGACACTATTCATTGTACCACCAAAAAATAGAAAATATTTATCACATGTTAGAAATAGTCTAGGTGCAAAGAAATGAGAATCTCAATTATACTGGTCTGATTATCAAAGTAAAGAATGATGTATTACACCTGTGACATATTACAATGGAAGAATTTACAGAAACTAATAACTGGCTACACATGGGAAACAAAGAGAGATTAGAGCTGGACAAAACACTTGTGAGATTGATCTTCACAGAGATGATTAACAAAACTATTGGAACTTATTAGGTTATCAATTAACAGAGTATATATAGAAAGAGAGTCTAAGAAGAAGTCCTGAAGAACATCAATGATTAGCAGGCTTGACTTGGGTGAAGATCAAGAAAAGAAGACTGAAAATGACAAGACAGCTAGTAGAACTAGGAGATTTCACAAAAACTTGATAAGAAGAGCATATCAAGAAATAAAAATTGCTCATCAGTGTCAAAGGCTTGCAGAAGGGTCAAGAAGGATGAGTATTGAGAAAAGGCAAATAATAGATCTTTGGTAATATAAGAAACTTAGAAAGGAAAGTGATCTGGATTTTTAATGTAGTAAAGAAATCAGAAAGGGTGATACTAAAGAAAAAAATTATGAATGAAAATAAGAAATAAAAGAGAAAATATAGAAAGAACCTTATCAGAAAATTTTCCAATATTTCTACTGGTCAAGTATCTGTTTGCCATTTTAAATGTTGGGAAAGAACCATTTTATAATAAGGTTTTCATCCATTTTTTGAGGAATGCCACCAAAATGTTGAGGTCAGCGTACAGTGTATCCAATTGTGACTGATTAGTTCAAAATTAGTTCAGAAGGTTCTACCCCATCTCAGGCACAAGTATCCTATAATAAGATTTGGTAAAGAGATGTCTCCATATTTTGCCTCTCATTTTTCTTTTGTTCTACTGTGATTTTGCCCTGCTTATAGTCTTCTTTGATGCAGGACTGTCATGCTTGGAAGGAAAGGTCTTTCGCCATCATCTTCTGTGTCTCAGAATTGATGATAAAGTTTTTTTTCTGAGACACCTAGAATGTCCTTCTTCTACTTATTCTGACTTATGTGTAAGTGCTTACTTTGTGCAAATTCTCTATAAAACAGTTTTTTGGATAAAAATGTATTTTACATTCAGGCCTTATGGTCATCAGAGTTGTACTTTCTACAGTAGAGTTTGAATGCTCAGCAATTCAGCTTGAGGATCTTGGTGTTTGGTATTTTATCTTGCCAGGTAATCTTAAAAATCTTCCTGTGAAAATTCAGATAGAAGCATTTCAATGTTTTCTGACATGGCATTGGAACAATATTTAAGTTTCACAGTCCGATAACTATGAAGTCAGCAAAGTGACTCTGCAGACCTTCAGTTTGGTATACAGCCTAAAACTTCTTTCCTATACTTTCTTTTACAGCCTTCCAAATTCCGAATTAGCTCTGGCAATATGTATATGAACCTTATAATCTATGTGGACATCCACATACTGCTGAGGTAAATGAACATATGTATAATATTCAAATTTTCTCCATTTACTGTAAGCAATATATAGTTAGAGGTGATGGCTGGTGAATAATCTTTGTTTGTCAGACCAAAACTAGCACAAGTGGCAAATCTGTCCTATTGAATGCATAATCATCTATAAATAAAATTTCCACTTGAACTATCCCTACACTTAGGTATTAGCTTGTGATTTTTTTCAATTAGTTTATCAATAGTGTGATAGCTGACATTAGTTCCATTTTCATCCTCATTGAAGACATTTGACCATATATTCAAAACATCTTGCTAAAAAGCATTAGAGAAAGCACAAATTCCTGATATACTCCATTGGTGGCTGGGAAAGTGAGAAAGCATCATCCTTCACCCGGAACCCATGCAACCATGCCATTATGAAACTGGGATTCATTACTGAAAAACTTTTCTAGGCAATCACATTTCATTTCATGGGTTGACAGTACCAAAGGCTTTAGTCAGATCAACAAAGTAGTTTATAGATTGTAATTCTGCTCCTGGTATTTCTCATTGAATGTTGTTGGGACATAAACACCTGTCCTTTTCTGAAGCCACGGTGGCTCCAAGTTAGAAGACCATTTCTGGAGGTCATCATATCTCCACTGGCTGACAAGGTCACAGTTTGGGAAATGGGGGCTGCAAGCCCCCAGAGAATGAGGCAGGGAATGAGGCTCCCACTGATCCCCCTCTGTGACTTCTCTCTCTTTAACTTCCCTCACTAATGGATGATTATTGTTCTCTCTCCAATACAAAAGAAATAATATAAGAGCAAAGACTTATAGAATAAATATATATCCCACCTTAATCCCCCAGATTATTACCCAAAAAAGATTACATTCACAGAATTAAAACCTAAAGATCAATACCCATTACCTCCCTCCTTTCCCTCTTCACAGAGTTACATTCACTCCCATTACAAGCTAGGCAAGCCAAGAACATCAATCACCTTCAAGCCCAGATCAAAAGGACACACTTCACTGGTTTGTTATGTTACAGTAGCCAGAGCAACATCTCCAAGTACCTGAGTGAAACACAAGAAAAATGTGACTTGGAAATTGAGGGAAACCCCAAATCTGGTCTGTTATTAAATTACCTTCTAACCATTTACCTAACTACAAAACGTTTTGTTATCCATTTCCTAAGTAATTGTGATTGATTGTGAAAGCTGACCAAAAGTAACAATGATTCTCCTAGGTCAGGGAGAACTAACCTCTAGCTCACCCTGTTTATGTCATTCATCTATAGCTACAATGTTTCATTGACTATCTCCTTAGGGTACATGTCCTGTTGTTTAATTCCATGGAAACATATATGTAAAAATTTGCTTGTGTGCCAAGGAAGTGTAATCACAAACCTATATAATAAATGAGCCTCTGTGCTGTGAGAGAACACTGTGTTATGCCTATGTACATGGGCCTGAGCACACAGCATCTCTCATATCCATTACTCAACTGGATCATTACATCTAGTCAGAGTAAGTATGGACCTTCAGAGAGACTGCTGGAAGGATCTCAAAGGACCATCTTCCTGGTGAATGATCAGCCAATTAGAGAACTCTGGCAAGAATATTGCCAGCAATGACTGAGAGAACCCCTGATTTTCATAGGACAACATATTTCCTTTTTCTTAATAGAGATGGACAGTGGATGAACCCTTGATTTCTGGGGGATAACCTCCTCTTGCCATATACCCTGAATGATTTCAGTCACTTTCTGTAGAAGCAGACAAGATCCTGCCTTGTAAAACTACTGGAATATTACCTCTTATTCAGTTGGAAATTTGACTAGAAAGAGATAAGCTTCAACATGAGACATACAGTCAATAACTTCATCATTGGTTAATGGTATTCTGCTGAAAACACCATGAAAGGGTTCAGCCTGATTCTCTAGGACCATAACCTTATTATTAATCAGTGTGGCTCTGTCAGTGTTGGATAGTTGAAATGCACCAGAGACTTTTAGCATAAACAGAATCATAGAAATGGTTTGTATTGTTAATGTTGGAGTAAAAGTAAATTTCATCTGCCTTCTTACTAAGCCAAAAATCATCTCTCTCTCTAAGCTCAGCTTGTGCTTCACTTTTGATGGAGTTAAGTGCTACCTTCTTAAAGAGGAATAAACGGTGCTGCTGGCAAATCATGTAGAGTTCTCATTTCTCATTTAGCAGGTTCTAAATATCTCCATGGTTTTTTTCAAACCACTCCAGTGAAAAAATGTGGTATTGTATCCAAATCTCCAAAAGTTTCCTTTTCCTTTCTTCTTCCTCTGTTGCTGTATTCGGATTGCTTTCCCTCTAGTCAGCAATAAACTGTTCAAACATGGGGAAGTTTTCTAGTGTATTGATGCTAAGTGCCCTGCCAGTCATCTTGTTTTAAGACTCCTCCCCCTTTTAAAATATGAATGCTTATCTTAGGATAAGTATATAATTAGGAGACCCTTCTGGGTAAAGATATGGTTTCATTGTGAAAGAAATAACATGACTAGAGGTCTGCAGATTTCTATGCAATTCAGGACTTCAGACCCTAACCATTGACATTCACAGGTTTTTAGAGGCAAAAAAAGGAACTTACAGAATGGGGATCAAAGACTTATATGGTTCACTCTTAACATCAGTAATAGTGACTTATAGGTCATGGTTAGGTCATAATACTTTTGCCCTGGGCTGCTTTACAGGTCATTCTGACATAGAATATCTGACCCCTCCACCAGACTTCTAAGGGCTCTTGTCCTCTATGACTTTTGGGTGACCTTCTGATCCCAAATTTTAATTTTTAGATAACCATTTAAAATGACTCAAACATGTAGGCAGAGTCAAGATAGTGGCTTAGACTCAGCAAAAGTCCAGACCTCTCTGAATACTATTCCTTACCAATCAAAAACACAATGCATTGAGGGGACAGAAAATCAAATCTAATAACAGGACAGAGCTAGGAAACCCTCCTACTGGACTCGACATGAAAGGCATGCCCTCCCCCCCCAAAAAGCCTCAATTCTTGAACACTCATGTTTAAGGGGAAGGAAGAACAGAGGTCCTAGGACCCTTCTCCCATAAGCAATGCTGAGTTTCCAGCAGTGGCTAGAATCTCTGGGCTATTCCTGGGGGAGTACCTTGCTGGCACAGCTGTGCCAGGGTCAGGGTGCTGAACACAGGTGGTGGGGAGGCAACTGGAGGAGAAGTTCAGAGAAGGCAGCCTAGTCACAGCAGCCAAAACACTCCATCTCGACACCCCTCTTCTCAAAGTTTTGGCCTCAGGGCAGATCCAGTTCTGCAGATCAACTCCTCCCTGATTAATATTATCAATAAGATAGATAAGAAGCCTTCAGAGGGCAAGGAAGCACAAACTCCAACACCCCTCTCCCACAGACTGCTCTGAGAGTTTTGCTGACTGAACTCCAAGGGCAAGAGTTACAACCACTATAGGCTGCAACTTTGATAACAGAGTGGGAAGCCCAGCTCCTTTTTAGCTTCTGATGCCCACTGGGGAAGAACTGACCTCAGGGCTCATCAATACCATCAGTCTAACCTAACCTAATCAGCAGAGCATAGAAGAAGCCTCTTCAGGCTAGAACAACCCAAACCCACAGATCCAGCATATAATGAGAGGAGCAAGACTACAGGCAATTACAGGGTGAAAAGAAGGGGAAAAATATGAGTAAAAAACAACAACAAAAACAAAAAGAAATTACAATTGACAGCTTTTATCCATGTAATGAACAAAGAGCAAATGGAACAGAGAAGGAACAAGGAATATCAAGCAAAAACACAGAAACTCCAGCAAATTGGACACAAGTTTTGGAAGAACTCAAAATATAATTAAAAAAAACAAGTAGGAGAGGCTGAAGACAACTGGGAAAAGAACTTAAAAAGGAAAAAAAAGTCATCTGGGAATAGAAAATAATGTCTCGAAAGCCAAAATTAACCAGTTATAAAATGAGACAAAGGAGATGAAAGATGACCTACAAAGAAAATAAGATCAGAAGGAGAAGGATAACCAAAAGGCCGTGGGTGAAATTTAGTCTTTAAAAACTAGAATTCAACAACTAGAAGCAAATAAATTCACAAGGCAGCAGGAAGCTATAAAAGAAAATCAAAAGGATGAAAAAATTGAGGAAAATATGAAACACCTCAATCACAAAATAACAGGAGAGAGAATTTAAGAATTATTGGACTACTAAAAAAGCATAATAATTACATATATATATATATATATATATATATATAAACTAGAGGTAAAAAGTGGTAAAGAGATTAATACTAAGAAATGAGAAGAGAGACAAAATGGGGTAAATTTATGTGTCATAAAGAAGCACATGGTAAGAATGGGGGAGAACACCAATACACTGGAAGGGTAAAGAGGTTGGAGACAGGAAATATTTAATTCTTACAGGCATTGAAATTGACTCAAAGAGGGAAGAACATCCAGATCCATTTGAGGCAGAGAATTGATTCATGCCGTACAAAGAAGTAGAAGAGTAACAAACTGAGGGGAGGGGAGGAAAGTAATACAAGGGAGGGAGAGTGTGGGGTTAAAAGTAGTCAAAAGGACCTAAAGAAAAATAAAAGGGGAACAAAAAGGGAGGGGAGGTGAAGGGTAGCAAAATAAGAGTGGGATATAGGGGGACTGATTAAAAAAACAGTGGTGTAGAAGGAAATCGTTAAAGAAGAAAGGGCAGGACTAGGTGAAGATATCAAAATTTTGGGAAATACACAGCTGGTAATCATAACTCTAAATGTGAATGGAATTAACTCACCCATAAAATGGAAGCAAAGAGCAGAGTGTATTAAAAACCAAAATCCTACCATATGTTGTCTACAGGAAACACACATGAGGCAGGTAGACACAGGGTAAAGTTAAGTGGATGGAGCAAAATCTATTGGGCATCAACTGAGAAAAAGAAGGCAGGAGTCATAAACACAATATCTGACAAAACCAAAGTAAAAATAGACCTAGTTAAAAGAGATAAGGAAGGTAATTATATCCTGATAAAAGGCAGTATAGACAATGAGGAAATATCAGTACTCAACATGTATACATCAAATGGCATAGCACCCACATTTCTAAAGGAGAAACTAGTGAAGCTCAAGGATGAAATAGTAAAATTATACTAGTGGGAGATTGAGGCAATCAAACCAAAAAATAATTAAGAATGAGGTAAGAGACGTGAATGAAGTCTTAGAAAAATTAGTTAGTCGATATATGGAGAAAAATAAATATGGACAAAACAGAATACACCTTCTTTTCACCAGCACATAGTACATTCACAAAGACTGATCATGTAGTAGTGCATAAAAACATTGCAAACAAGTGCAAAAGAGCAGAACTAATAAATGCAACCTTCTCAGATCACAATGCAATAAAAATAATAATTAATAAGGGAGAGGCGAACCAAAAATTCATTGGATATTAAATAATATGATTCTTCAAAATCAGTTAGTCAAAGAACAAATCATAGAAACAATCAATAATTTTATTGAAGAAAATGACAATGATGAAACATCTTTTCAAAATCTATGGGATGTAGCCACAGTAGTACTCAGTGGGAAATTTATATCCTTGAGTTCATATATTAACAAATTAAGGAGAGCAGAGGTCAATGAATTGGGCATGCAAATTTAAAAAATAGAAAGTGAACAAGTTAAAAATCCTCAAATGAAAACAAAATTAGTGATTCTAAAAATTAAAAGAGAAATTATTAAAATGAAAAGTAAAAGAACTATTGAATTAATAAATAAAACTAGAAATGGGTACTTTGAAAAAACAAATAAAATAGACAAACTACTGGTTAATTGAATTTAAAAAAGGAAAGAAGAAAACCAAATTAACTGTATTGAAGATGAAAAGGCAGACCTCACCTCTAATGAAGAGTAAATTAAGGAAATGATTAAAAACTATTATTCCCTATTAAATGGCAAAGAATATGGCAATCTAGGTGATATGGATGAATATTTACAAAAAAATGAATTACCAAGATTAACAGAAGAAGAAATAGAATACCTAAATAATGCCATATGAGAAAAAGAAAATGAACAAGCCATCAAACAACTCCCTAAGAAAAAATCCCCAGGACAAGATGGATTCACAAATGTAATCTATCAAACATTCAAATAACAATTTATCCATCCCAATATTATACAAACTATTTGACAGGATAAGCAAAGAAGGAATTCTATTAAATTCCTTTTGTGACATAAATATAGTACTGATTCCAAAGCCAGGCAGGTCCAAAAATGGAGAAAGAAAACTACAGACCCATCTCCTTAATGAACATAGATGCAAACATCATAAATAAAATACTAGGAAAAAGACTCCAGTAAGTGATCACAAGGGTTATTCATAATGATCAGGTGGGATTTATACCAGGAATGCAAGGATGGTTCAATATTAGGACTACATCTACATAACTGATCATATCAACAAGCAAACTAACAAAAATCACATGATTGTCTCAATAGATGCAGCAAAAGCCTTTGACAAAAATACAACACTCATTCTTTTTGAAAACACTAGAAGGTATAGGAATAGAAGGACCACTCCTAAAAATAATAAATAGTATATATTTAAAACCATCAGCAGACATCATCTGCAATGTGGATAAACTAGATGCATTTCCAATAACATCAGGGTGAAATGGGGATGCTCATTATCATCTCTATTATTTAACATTGTACTAGAAATACTAGCAGTAGTAATTAGAGAAGAAAAAGAAATTCAAGGTATTAAAATAGTCAATGAGTCAATGAGGAGACCAAGCTATCACTCTTTGCAGAAGATACAATGGTCTCCTTAAAGAATTCTAGAGAATCAACTGAAAAGATAGTGGAAATAATCAACAACTTTAGGAAAGATGCAGGATACAAAATAAACTCACATAAGTCATCAGCATTTCTATATATTTCCAACACATCTCAGCAGCAAGAATTAGAAAGAGAAAGTCCATTTAAAATCAACCTAGACAATATAAAATACTTAGGAATATATCTACCAAGACAAACACAGGAACTATATGAACATAACTATAAAACACTCTCCACACAATTAAAACTATATCTAAATAATTGGGAAAACATTAATTGCTCATAGGTTGGAAGAGCTAACATAATAAAAATGACAATCCTACCCAAACTAATTTACTTGTTTACTGCTATACCCTTTGAACTACCAAGAAACATTTTTACTGAATTAGAAAAAAAATAACAAAGTTCATTTGGAAGAACAAAAGATCAAGGACATCAAGGGAAATAATGACAAAAAATGCAAAGGAAGGTGGCATAGCAGTACCAGATCTCTAAGTATCCTATAAAGCAGTGGTCATCAAAACAATATGGTACTGACTAAGTGACAGAAAGGAGGATCAGTAGAATAGTCTTGGGATAAATGTCCTCAGCAAGACAATCTATGACAAACTCAAAGATCCCAACTTTTTGACAAAAATCCACTATTTGACAAAAACTGCTGGAAAAAAAAAATGGAAGACAGTGTCTGAGAGATTAGGTTCAGATCAACATCTTATACCCTACACCAAGATAAACTCTGAATGAGCGAATGATTTGAATAGAAAGAAGGAAAATATAAGTAAATTAGGTGAACACAGAATAGTATACTAGTCAGATCTTTAGGAAAGGAAAGATTTTAAGAACAAACAAGAGTTAGAAAAAATTACAAATTTTAAAATAAATAATTTTGATTACATTAAATTAAAAAGGTTTTGAACAAACAAAAGGAATGCAATCAAAATTAGAAGGGAAGTAACAAATTGGGGAAAAATCTTTATAACAAAAACCTCCAACAATCATCTAATTTCTCAAATTTATAAGAAGCTAAATCAATTGTACAAAAAATCAAGTCATTCTCCAATTGATAAATAGGCAAGGGACATGAATAGGCAATTTTCAGATAAAAAAATCAAAACTATCAATAAGCACCTGAAAATTTTTTTCTAAATCTCTTGTTATTGGAAAAGTGCAACTCTGAGGTAACACCTAGCAGTTCGGCTAACATGATAGCAAAGGAAAGTAATGAATGCTGGAGGGGATGTGGCAAAATTGGGACATTAATGCCTTGATGGTTGAGTTGTGAATTGGTCTAACCATTCTGGAGGGCAATTTGGAACTATGTCCAAAGGGTGCCAAAAAACTCTCTGCCCTTTGATCCAGCCATAGCATTCCTGGGTTTATAACCCAAAGAGATAATAAGGGAAAAGGTCTTGTACAAGAATATTCACAGCTGTATTCTTTGTAGTGGCAAAATATTGGAAAATGAGGGAATGCCCTTTAATTGGGGAATGGCTGAGCATGTTCTGGTATATGGTGGTGATGGAACATTATTATGCTCAAAGGAATAATGAACTGGAAGAATTCCATGTGAACTGGAATGACCCCCAGGAATTGTTGCAGAGTGAGAGGAGCAGAACCAGGAGAACATTATACACAGAGACTGACACACTGTGGGACAATCAAATGTAATGGACTTCTCTTTGCAGTGATTCATAACATTTCAAAGGGATTTATGTGAAAGAACTCTATCTACATTCAGAGGAAAAACTGGAAGTAGAAACACAGAAGAAAAACAACTGCTTGATCACATGGGTCAATGGGGATATGATTGGGGAGGTAGACTCTAAATGATCACCCTAGTATAAACAATAATAATATGGAAATAGGTTTTGATCAAGGACACATGTAAAACCCATTGGAATTGTTTGTTGCCTATGGGAGGGGTTTAGGAAATGGGGGGGAATGAACATGATTCTTGTAACCAAGGAAAAATATTATAAATTGACTAATCAAATAAAATTTCCAAAAAATAAAATAAAATCACTAGAACGTCGTATATTTGAAATTATAACCCCGTTTTCATCCTGAGACTACATTTTTATTCTGGATACATACACAGACTCTGGTCATTACACACAGCTCCAAGATATCAAACAAACTAAAGAGGTTCTTAAGCTAAAACAAATAAGGGACAGATTAATTAACTTTATGTCTTGCATTTCCTAGTTAACAATTTAAAGTTGTAAGTTGAAGAATAGTTATTGATCTGCATTGGTAGAGGGTGTTTCCTCCAAAGGAAATGGATATAGTTCCCTAAATCCATCAAATCAAAAGTCAAGATATATGCCTTTGTGTAATATATTGCATTCAATATCTTTCTGTTCATATCTTTGATGTTCCTGTGAAATACACTAACATTTTTCTTTTCCCCCCAAAACCCACCCCACTTCCAAACTTTCCTACTTCCTATTCTGGGCACCAGTCTTCCAGTCACTCTGGTTCAAGAACCTGAGTGTCATTTCCATCCACTTTCTCTTGATCACGCTCATATAAAACCAGGTGTTAAGATTGTTGATTACATTGCCACAATATATTCTGTCTATCCCCTTTTCTTCACTCTTATAACCACAGGTCCACAATACTTCTTCCCTGTACATTGCAATAGCTTCCTAACGGCTTCAAATCTTTTCCCCCTTTCTGATTAATTCTTCACATAGCTGCCAGAATAATTTTTTCTAAAGCATGGGAACAAGAAAGCATATTGCTGTCTCCAGTGGGGTTAATGGAGCTTTGAATGACATACAAATTCCTGTTTGGCATTTAAAACCCTTAGCAACTTGGGTCCAAACTACCTTTTAAAATCCATTACACATTATCCTTATTATTGTATTCTATTGTGTTATTGTATAATCTAGTCATATTGCCTTTGCTATTCCTTAACTTATTTTCGCCCATCTCTGTGTGCTTGTGTGGGTAACCCATACCTAGAATCAATACCCATTTCTTGTTAAAAAATAATCCAGGGACTGGTTTGGGGGAAAGGATAACAATTTACTGATTAGGCTAGCCTCTAACCAATAAGTTAATAGGTCAATGATTCTATCAATAATCAGAGACCAGGATGTTTCTTCACTCTATAAAAACAACTTTGGGAATTTGCACATCTCAAGACATCTCTAATTGGCAAATAGCTGATAAGAAAATGAACTTGGGGACCTCAAATCCTCCATCATTGCTTCATCACAGGACAGGTGCATCTTTCCCTAAACAAGGATCACCTGGCCCACTATACAATTAAATGAGTCAAAGTTTATCTTGGCTGATCAGTCCTGTCTTTAATTCATTTAAGGTCTTATAAAAATATAAGACTACAGCCCAATTTGATATCTTGAGAGGCTGGGAAGTAGACTTTTTTAAACTGACCTTAGAAGTTAAGGAGAAAATTATATCACACCATGATATTACTAATAAGTAATACAGTTCAAAATTAATTTTCTTCATATTAGAATCCTGACCTCCTTTGAAAAATTTTCTTGAGCATGACCTCCTACATAAAGACTTTCCTGATTTTCCTCAAGTTCTTACTATTTGTCCCTAATGAAATTACCTTGTTTTTACTTTATATTATCTATATCTATAAGAATATGTGTGTGTGCATTCCTCAATATTATACAACCTTCTTGACCGTAAAGATGTTTTACTTTTGTCTTTGTATCCTTGATGTCCAGTGCACGGTAATAAATGTTTTTTGGTCTATTTCCTCATTAGGAAAGGAAATTAAACTAAATGATAGCTGATGTCTCTTCTAATACCAGAATTCTATTCTAGTTGATTTGTTGATTTTACATTGTACATTAGCCCACAGCCTAAGGTAATTGGAACACTATGAATAGATTTTATTTTATGAGGAGGAGGTAGCATTTCTCTCAACTTGGGAAAACAAACAGTAGAAAATAGAACAAGCAGCATGTGTTCCATTGTTTTAGAAGAAATTAAATAATAGAGAGGAATCAGAAATCTTAAAATATAGAATATGTGTTATATACAGTTTGATCTTGCAAAATTATGCATCACCTTCCTGAGTTTCTGTGCTGTGACCTGAATTCGTGATGCACACATTAGTATGATGAAACACTTCTCTTTTTCTGTACTGCAAAGATCCATTCTCCAGTTGAGAATATATACGACTGTTGACTATAACTATGATGGGGGTGATACCCTATCAGGTTAATCCACTGAAATTCAAACATTCATATGACTATGGGAGCTGTCTTTATATGAGCTCATTTTTACATTGCCATTAGAATAAAGAGGTTTTTTTTAAAAATATATTTGTTTGTTTGTTTTTTGCAACTAGGTTTCTTGTCTCTGGCCTAGAAGTCCCCACTGTAGAAATAGTTTCTAAGTTTGGTCACATATGACCTCTCAGTTCCTATGTACTTTTCTGGGTGAATAACAACCAGATAGAAGAAAGAATTGTGTTGATGCTGAAAGCCTTGTCCACTCCAACAATGGTTCATAGATCTATAGTTGTAAATATAATCTGTTTTTACAGATGATGAAATTGGAGCCTAGGGAGTTGAGGTCCTCTCAATCCAGAGTAAATGTTTCTTCTACTCTATTCTCTTACATTCTCTTTGAAATATTGGCCTCTTTTTGTTTATTTTATTTGATTTTTTGTCTTCAGGATGGATTTTTTAGGGTATCATTAGTGTAATGTGTGTGTGAGTGAACCTATCAAATGGACCTAAAAATATTAGTTGAGGACATCAATTGCCCTTTGAGATGCAAGCACCTGTGAATGTTAAATTGTTCTTGTCACCATTCCCTTCTAGGTGAAGGAAGAATCATTCTCAATCCATTTAAATATTGATGATATCCTAGGCTTAAATAAAAGCTAAGATTTTTAGATTTGTTTCTCATTCTTGATGGAAATAATGTATTCACAGTCCTTGTTCTTTAAAGAGTACTATTTTAGACACTGTAATCACTTACACATTTTACAATACAAGTCCAGTAAACGAGCAATCAAATTTGTTGCCCAAATATGAGATTTGGCAATCAGCAAGTGGCATTTCTAAGTATTAAGGAAAAAATTAAAATATGTGCTTACCAATGATGCATCTGTTTTAAAAAATCATTCAAGACAGACAGCTAAGTGGAGAAACAACTCAATTGCATAGTTAGCATGGATCCAGATGTAGCAAAGTGCCTGGTCTTTGAAAAGTTAAGACTCAAGATTCAAGGGCATATTGCTAAACTGCTAAAACATAATGGAAAATTTTTATTGTAAGAAAAATCTCATGGTAAAAAATAGTCTTTAAAGTAATTACATAAGATAGCAGAATAATTAAACCTTGACTATTTCAAGGACTCTTTACAATTACTTACTTGTTACCTCTTAACTGCCTTATGAACTTGTAGAATGAACATAGATAAGGCTGAATGTGGGAAGCATATAATTTCTCACCTGCAAAATAGTATGAAGTAGCTAGACTCCTGTTTTTGAACAGCATTTCCAAGTTTCTAATGATTCTTTAATGATAGTAGAATTTTGCAACATCAATATAATTTTGTATCCAAATATCCATTTTCCTTGCAAATACTTCTCTTCATCCCAAGCAATTTATATTAACTATTTGAGGAAATTATGTGGCTATTTCAAAAGAGCATCAAAATTTAAGACAAAAGCTTAATAAGCTTGACTGGTGTGGGCAAAAGAGGAAATAAAATTTAAAAATTATTTTTGTAAGAATATGTATTTCTCTAATTTTAGAGAAAAAATCTCAAGTTTCTTCATGACATTCTAAAAATAGCAAAATTTCTACTCTTTCTATAAGACTGATGTCCCTTACTATAGTACTGTTGGCAAAATTTTAAATTTTCATTTTATATAGATTTATTTGAATCTCACAACAATCACCTAAATAAATTAGGTCATACAGGAATCATTTTCACTTTAGCAATGAAGATATTGTTGTGATTCAGATTTTTCCATGGTGACACTAGAGTGTGATAGGTAGTACAAGTATTCTTTTTATATGTACTTTACATACAACATCACTCAAATTACAAATGTTTTCTTTCTATAGGAAAAAAAAAAAACAACTTAAGAATCTAGCTGAGAAAACCTGATAGTAAATTATATGATTTAATGCATGATCAAGATAAGAGTGTAAAGGATATGGAGATATGAGATAGTGATGGTATTTTTGGAGGAAGTAGGCTAGTGATTCTATTCACCCTTCCCTGATGCTATAATGATAACCAAATAGAATTAGAGGTCCCTGACAACAGTCAGACTCTTGCTGTAGAAAAAGAACCATCTATCCTAAAATCTACTTCTCATTAGATCCCACATTTTTATGTTCTTATATCTTGTGTGAGCTGAGATTCTGTTTTTAAGAAACATCTGACTCAGCCAGTCCATTGTTTCAAACTCAAGACTTAAAAACATTAAATAATCATAGACCATCCAAAATTTAGTAAAAAATAAGTTTTCTAAGTGGCATGAAAAGCCCTTTCATTGCTACAGGGTAATACATTTAGAAGGACGTTTTAGATCAGAAAGGTGTGTTTTTATTTTTATTTTAATATACTTGGTGCCCAGGAATTAATTTAAATAGCTTGGCCCTAGGACTCGTCCCTGATTTAGCACTTGATGAATCAAATTTTATAAATATCTTCCCTCTATCTTTAGGAGAAAAATAAATCTAGCCTAGAATATGACAGGGATTCTAGAAACAATGGCTTCTACCACACCTTATTCCAGAGTTTCTATATAGGTATGTCTCATGAAGGCTGTATTGTTATACTTCCTTGCCTGCTCAAGGGATGACTCAAACTGTGTATATCTTTTAATTTCTGTTTCCTAATCAAGATTATATTTTGGAAACGTCTGGAGTCTAGGAGAATATTGGACTTTCAGACACTTGGCAAATTGTCTATATTAACTTAAAGTATGATGTAAATTCACTTTTTATCTCTCTTGACATTGTGAATTTTTACTCTTATTTTGAATGATAGAATTGTTCTGATGCTTTCTTTTTTTGAATCACTTAAAAAATAGTAAATTTTGTTCCAGCCACTCATTGTCATCCTATATATACAGCCTTGGATAGCAGAAATATTTGGGGATTTGGAGTCAGGACACCTGGGTTCAGATTCCAGCTTTGCAATATACAACCTGTTAGACCATAGATAAGTTTTTGTATACCTCTTCCATGCTCATTTTCTTCATCTGAAAGATGCTTTTGTTGAAATGAAAGATTTTAAAGTCTTAATCTATGATGACAACAAAAGTATTTATTATAAGTCATCTTCCTCTGTGGTATTAACTATTATTGTTTACTTAGTGATTCTTTGTATTTTAACTTTTTTACTAGAATATATGCTTATTTTGGTGAACATGCCAACTTTAAAACATGTTGAAATGATAAGTGTTTATGGAAATACTGTAATTACAAAAGCAAGTAATGACAGCTAATGGATAGGGAACCAAGTCAACTCAACTAGTTAGAATCACAAATCCTCACACTACCTAGACAAATTACCTTTTCCCCTAAGCATCTATATCTATACCAATATAGAAATAACTATATCAATATTTCTAAGCCTATATTTATCTCTATTTTTATTGACAACTATGTTAACTCTATCTCTTTATCTTACCTTGACCATGAATTATATCATTTACCATTAGGTTTTCTCAGCTAAATTCTTTAGTCTTTTCTCTCTAGATGGAAAACTTTTTTTTTTTAATTTGAGTGATGTTATAGGTAAAGTACATATAAAAATAATTCTTGTACTGCCTTTCACCATGGAAAGATCTCTCTGAGTCACAATTTCATCATTTCTAAAATGAAAATGATTCCTGCATAATCCAATTCACTAAGTTGGTTGTTGTGAAGTTCAAATAAGGTAGTCTATATAAAATGAAAATTTTAAATTTTGACAATGGTACTATATATAGAGAGCAATTTATATCAATATCTCTCTACAATTATATCATATATCACATTTCAGACTCTAGGATGGATATCTTTCTGTAAATAGAGACAAAGCTAAGATATAAAAGTTCACTGATGCTCTGATACCATAAACACTCTTTGTGACCATTTCCTCAGAGCTTCTACTCCAATGGAGCACTTGTAAATAAGTGTACATCCAAGACTAGCAATCATTGTCACCTGATGGGTAAAGGTTTTTCCCATTATAATTTATTTTTCATAAAGTTTATTAAGTTCTATATATTAGAGAGAATTATTGTATATTCTTATGTCTGGGATCTGAGTCAGATATACTATCTAGTGTGCTGCTATTTGTGTTTTCTTTGTCCTTGGAATTCCCAAGAAAAATATTCCTTTTTTAATAGAATTTGGTTAATAAATGAAGACGGAAAGGATTCTTTCCTGCATACATATTCTGTCTACCTGTGGAAGCTTGTATAACATTTTTGAAATTTTAATATAAATCAATTAATATTTTAATAATGATTTACCATCTCCTTGCTTTAAATAATCCAAATTAATTTAGAAGGCCATGATATCATTTTAATAAGGCAACTTAATAATACCTGATATTTGTAAGATCAAAAAGAATCAATTTAGAGAAGGACAATATTATTTCCATAGGTTTCTAAGAAGGGAACAGTGATTAGAAGAGTTTCAAATGAATAAATTAGAGGTAAAAATTCCCACCAAACATTGTCACCCAAAATACTTCATTGATTTTCTTTCCATCAATCCTCCTCTAACATAGGATTTCTCTTCTTAGAGTAGATCTTCTTGTGAGGCCAATTAAATATGGGCAAAGCACTGTCCCAATCTAAGTGTTTTTATAGCTCAAGGCAACAGTGATTTGACAAGGTGACATGAAAATCGGACTCCTGTGGTCGATTACTCTTTCTAGCCTTCAAAATACATACAGGAAATAGCTAGAAGAGGGATATTTAGTTGGTATTTTAAATTGTGCCCTTTACATGAGCTATTTCAGGGATGGTGTGGCTAGACATGCCAGCCTGGCAAGAATCATTTAGCTTTTAGTACTCTTGTCTCCCTAGGGACCAGTTAGCTTCACTCTGTTCCCCAGCCCCACAGTAAAGCTTTAACCATATACAGCCATTTCACATATGTGTGTCATTGGTCAGAAAGGGATCAGGTAAGAGAGGATAACCATAATAGAGGAAATTTATGAAAACTGAAAGATTCATCCTCCTTTGGAGGAGGAAAGAAGAGCCTGCAACAGGATCATATGGCATGGACAATAGTTTTTCTTTGTGTTTTTATTAAGGATCCAGAAAAAAAAAAACATACAGACACCATGTTGCCTTGGACAATTTTTTAGAGCTGCATGGGACCAGGCCTCTAGATCAAGGAATAATTTTATCTGGGCATGGGAAATGTTAAACTCTTTAAATGAATGAAAGAAGCAACTTCTCTAAGGAAAAAGAAAAGACTTGTTTATTTTTTTAAGAATCCACAATATATAGTATTCTATAAAGTAAAAACAATACGAGTACAAATGTATTAATGTCTCACAGGAAACATGACAGATTTAACATTATGTAAAAGCTACAATTGTAGAAATGTATTCTCTTCCGTTGCTATGAATTTAAAAGGAAAGGGTGAAAAATTCCCTTTTCTTCCATTTATTTCTAAAAGAACAGCAATTAGTTATTTCCTTTAACTGGGAAAATGCCTTCCCCTTTCCCCTATGAAATGGAAAATGTAGATGACAAATTACATATTCACATCCATTAATGGTGTAACCCTGCTCTTGCTGTTTGTCTTTTCTCTTAGGTAATGCTATCTGACATCCTATAATAATTTTAAGTCTGGAGGAAATTATTTAAAATAATTACTTGGGAGTGAGAAATCTCAAGAATCTATTACAGAACAACCCATTAGTGAATTTATATACTGTTATAAAATACTTCACTTTCCTCTGCAACCACATAAAACTGGAAATACAGTAAAATCCCAGATGAATTTTCAAAATTACACTTTTTCCTCCCTACATGAGAATTAAGAGCTCATATATATAAGTTAAATATATATGTTTATATATGTATATTCTTATATATATATATGCATAATATTTGTATGTATATGCATGTCTTTATCAATTCCAGATCTTGTAATGGGTTTGGATCAGTTTACATTGAGAACTGTTTTCTTTCCCTTCCTCATTTATAGATAGATTGTTATAGATTAGTTAGTTAGATAAAAAGAAAGAAAAAGAGAGATAGAAAGAAAAGAAAGAAAGAAAGAAAGAAAGAAAGAAAGAAAGAAAGAAAGAAAGAAAGAAAGAAAGAAAGAAAGAAAGATAGAAAGAAAGAAAGAAAGAAAGAAAGATAGAAAGAAAGAAAGAAAGAAAGAAAGAAAGAAAGAAAGAAAGAAAGAAAGAAAGAAAGAAAGAAAGAAAGAAAGAAAGAAAGAAAGAAAGAAAGAAAGAAAGAAAGAAAGAAAGAAAGAAAGAAAGAAAGAAAGAAAGAAAGAAAGAAAGAAAGAAAGAAAGAAAGAAAGAAAGAAAGAAAGAAAGAAAGAAAGAAAGAAAGAAAGAAAGAAAGAAAGAAAGAAAGAAAGAAAGAAAGAAAGGAAGGAAGGAAGGAAGGAAGGAAGGAAGAAAGGAAGAAAGGTAGGAAGGAAGGAAGGAAGAAAGGAAGAAAGGAAGAAAGGTAGGAAGAAAGAAAGAAAGAAAGAAAGAAAGAAAGAAAGAAAGAAAGAAAGAAAGAAAGAAAGAAAGAGAGAGAGAGAAAGAGAGAAAGAGAGAAAGAAAGAGAGAAAGAAAGAAAGAAAGAAAGAAAGAAAGAAAGAAAGAAAGAAAGAAAGAGAGAGAGAGAAAGAGAGAAAGAGAGAGAGAAAGAGAGAAAGAGAGAAAGAAAGAAAGAAAGAAAGAAAGAAAGAAAGAAAGAAAGAAAGAAAGAAAGAAAGAAAGAAAGAAAGAAAGAAAGAAAGAAAGGTAGGAAGGAAGAAAAGGAAGGGACAAAGGAAGGAAGGATGGGAGGAGGGAATAAAGGGACATAAAAAAGAAGAGAAAGACATAGATCAACAGAAAAGGATGTCAAGAAAATCAATAAGCATTTATTTACATTTACTATGTTCCAAGTTTTGGTGATACAAAGAAAGAAAAAGATATTCTTTGCCCTCAATAGTTTATGCAGGGAAATAATGTGCAACCAACTATGTATAAAAAACAAGGTGTATAGGATAAATCTTAGGTGGTCTCAGAAGGAAGGCACTAGCATTAAGGAAGACTAAGAAGGAACTCTACCTAATCAGTAGGTTAACTGTATTTTGGGAAATTAGTTGATTGAAGTAAAAAATTATTCTTCTCTACTAAATTGAATGGAGTGAGTTCATAATATATAATAAAAATAATGACTATAACTAGAAGTAACTGAAAGAATTTCAATATGGAGTAGTACAATCAATAAATCCTTAGGCTAAACCCAAGAGAAGCTTAGAAATTATCACCTTCTGAATCAGCTTCATTTTGAGGGATTGAGGAGTCCTCTTGCTCTTTTTTGTCCTTCTTCCCTCATTTTGCCTCCCTTCAGAGGGGCAGCAGTACTGTGACCCAGTGGAGGAAAAAGAGCTATAGGAGGCGATATAGGAGCAGCAGAATATTACTATGGTTAATGCCATAGAGAGAAACCAGGATATCAAAGAACATGCTGCTTTTGAGATGCCCAGTTTTTGAGGTGCAAATGCTGTTTTGTGTGTTAGTTGTAGTCAGAATTAGACTTCAATTAGTGGACAGAAAGACTAATGCAACTGAGAGCAGAACCAACTTTCATGAATTTGTTTAGCCCACTTACCAGAATCTCAACTCCTTGGCTGAATTGGCATCCAAAGTATAAGTTTTGTATCTTTTCTCTGCAATGTTTTACTGTATAAGAAGAGCAAGTCTAATATTGTGTGGGTATGGTAGTGTGGTGCTATGGGAAGAGCCCAGGATTTGGAATCAGAGATCATCTGACAAATTTCATATCATGCCTAGGTAGCCACAGGTAAGGCCTTTAACCCTCTGAGCTTCAGTTTCCAACTTATCTTTAAAACATGAATTTTTAAGTAATTGATTACAGACTGAAACATAACAGAACAATCTTTTCCTTTTTCATTTCCCTTTTGGCAAAACTAAGAACTAAGATGAAAAATTATTCTCTATAGTCTCTTCCTCAGTTTCCCAATTAGTTCTGATCTAGGGCTCTTACTTTTATGTGGATTAATTGTAAGTATAACTTACCTTTAATTTTTCCTTTTACTCTGCTGATTTTGCTAAGATACATATGTACACACATCTATATAGTAGTAGTAGTCTCTCGGTAACCAAGGATGACGTTTGTCTTTGTGCGTTTTCACCTATGGCGTATAGATGAGTATGCACAAAGACACTTGTGTGTGAAGGAGCTTTAAGTGGAAAAGTTGATGCACAGAGACAGTCCCACTTGGCATTGGAAGCCTGGGTCCAGTGGCACGAAAAGTCGTTACGTCTGGAGACTTCCTCAGCTGCATTGGATGGCCGTGTTTGTCTTTTGTGCTCCAACATGCCCTGAGCACTCCACAGTGCTTTGCTGCGTCGCCATCTCAGCCTTTGAACCTTCTTATTGGTTTCTTCCGTCTGTTCAGCCGAAGCAGTCTTCACATGCTTGTTCCATTTGGGAAACTGGATAAAGGTGTCCTGAGGCAAGTCGGAATTCCACTAGGAATAGAAAACTGACCAGCATAAAAAGTTGGGAAAGACAGGCTAGAATTATTAACGCTCCAAACTTCATGGCTTCCCAAATTATTCGGCACTGCAGCATCCAAATTCAATGGGAACATTGACCAGTCTTTGAGCATAACTGACCCAAGGGTTAAATTGGAAATCAAACCCTTAAAGTCATTGATGTCCTGTCCATAGTCGATTCTCCCCAGGTTTTCTACAAGCACATCCAGAATGTCACCAGCTTTTCCAGTTATATTTATAGAGATCACCTTATTTCTCTCAAGAACTCTTTGGGGGCCCCCATTCACAGAAACATAAGCTCGGTCATGGATTCCATTGAGGGGTGAAGAAAGGGGCACTGGTTCACTGCAGTTTTTAGGAAGTGTTGTTCTGTAGAGCACAAATCCAAAATACTGTTTCACTTTGATAAATGTCAAGGGATAAGTGCTATTTATTGGCCCTTCAGAAAGCAAAACATCAAGAGACTCTTCCAGTGTATTTACCTTCTTCATAGCAACTTTTCCATAGGCAAACTTGGGGGTTGTTAGAGGAATAAGTGCCTTGGAACTTCCATGAGCCCCTTACCGGGGTGTATCGGTTCTCTGATGATTACGATTTGGAGTATTTCCTCCAGCTTGCTCATGAGATTGGACTATTAGTTATCCTGAGGCCAGGACCATACATCTGTGCAGAGTGGGACATGGATGGCTTACCTGCTTGGCTTTTGACGAAAAAGTCAATTGTTCTCCGTTCTTCTGATCCCGATTACCTCGTCGAGACTGAGAAGTGGTTGGGAGTCCTTCTGCCCAAGATGAAACCTTATCTCTATCAAAATGAAGGGCCAATTATAACAGTCCAGGTTGAAAACGAATATGGAAGCTACTTTACTTGTGATTATAACTAACTTCGTTTTCTCCAACAACTCTTCCACAAACACCTTGGGGAAGAAGTGGTTCTCTTCACTACTGATGGGGCCAGTGAGGATTACTTAAAGTGTGGGACTCTGCAGGGTCTCTATGCTATGGTGGACTTTGGAACAAGTCGTAACATTACAGAAGCCTTTCAGTCCCAGAGGAAGACCGAACCCAAAGAACCCTTGGTCAATTCAGAGTTCTACACTGGATGGTTAGACCACTGGGGTGAAGCTCACGAAACAGTTGATACCAAAGCAATCATCTCTTCTCTCAATGACATGCTTTCTCAAGGTGCTAATGTTAACATGTATATATATGTTCATCGGTGGGACCAATTTTGACTTCTGGAATGGAGCCAAAACACCTTACTCAGCACAGCCTACCAGCTATGACTATGATGCCCCATTGAGTGAAGCAGGGGACCTCACAGAGAAATACTTTGCTCTGAGAGAACTTATTAGAAACACACCTATATATACCACTCTAAATGCCATCTAATTTAAATACAGAAAGAAACATTCCTTATTGATGTGGAAATGTATAGACTCTTTTGTGTATTAACACACACTTATATAAACAAATACTATGGGTGATATTTGTATTTTGGGGGGAAAGCAGTAGGAAATCAATATATTATGTTGTGATTAGAATTTTGCTTTTTTTTTAATGGGAAGATATTATTATGTCATTTAATTCCTGAAAAATCCAAGAGTTATGAGCATTCTGAACCTAAGTCATCCTGGTTACTAAGTAAAAGCATTTCTGGTCACTGATTTCACTCTATCCTTATATTTACAGGTAAGGTTTTTAAAGAATAGGGGATAATGTCTGACCCTATACAGGTATTTGAGATGATTCATGACATCAAATGCAAAGAGATGCACAAGAATCCCATTTCGGAAGAACAGTATCATATTATAGGATCAACCAATCAACATTAGAAGACTGTAGTCTCCTTCCAGTAACAGCACATTAGGAAATCACATACATATATACTGGTGTTGTGAATGGTGCCGGAAAGCATTCAAATGGCCTTACAGCTCATAATGTGGTCTCCCTGGCCTGAGGCCTAGAAGAAATTAGGTTTGACTTAAAAGAAATTACATCACATGTCACACATTATTGTAATAAAGAATTTTAAATATGGCCCACTTCAGGAATGCTGTAAATTGGTGGTTTATTGGTGGCATGATTGTAGATCTGAAATTATGGGAAGTACTAATAAACCATGCTGAGATTTGAAGATAAACCCCAAAAGCAAAATGAAAATGGCTTTCTGTGTAGGCTACTCTTAACAAAGTTACTTAATCAGTCTCTGAGAAAAGATTTTTTAAAGGTCAACAATAAGAGTAAAAAGTTTGCTTTCTAGACTTAATAAATTGGAATAAATATATTTAATAAAGAAAAGAACCTCGATGATTTGTTCCCAAACACACAACACACAAATCTTTTCTTTTCATTTCTTTCTCTTTCACTTTATAATTTTATAATTGGCCCAATTTTATTTAAATATTAGATAAAATCTCATGAGTTCTATTTTCTTTTAACTGTAATGATTTATACATAGGAATTTGGGGCTAATGGGACCCAAGAAAAGTGGGGCACAGAAAATGTAGAATTTTTTTTTTAGAGAGAATAGATTTTTCTCTTTCCATCAATGTCACTGACTGGCTGAATTGTCAGCTTCTATCAAGACACTAGCAGCTCCATTAATTGGTTGTTACACTATTGCTGGCTGTTGACCTGGTAATGATTGATACCTCAGCCATCCAGTGACAGAGGGCATAGGAGTCCTGGAGGACATGGGGCATGTCTTCATCATCTCCAATCCTCCTGTTAGTCAAAAGAAACTATTTATGGTTAAAACAGAAATGCTGGAACAACTAGAGATACTACCAGGGATTAAAGTTCTCTTTAATTTTTTTATAATTAACTGGAGAATAAGGCTGGAAGAATTTGTAAATGTTCCATATTCAAGTGGGAAAATAGTACTGATATGTTTAAGGCCTTGATTATAGCTAGCTTCTGTGTAGAGAATGTTCATTGATCTAGCTAAGCAGTCAAATATAGATGGGTTTATCTAAATCAGATTAAGTATATTCATCATTAGTGGCAGTCTGACATATAGCTGAAGTTTTATCATTTCCTAATTTAATAATGAAATCTCATTGGGTTTGACTTTGCTAATATTTCTTTAACTGCAGCTGTTGGGATAAAGATCCATATGGAAAATCAGTTTTGATACATTATTTTTCTTCTGTTTTTTTTTCTTTTTCTTTTTTTCCTGGGGGAAGGAAAAGAGACATTCCAATCATGATTTGTGATGTCACTGTGGAAGGAGCACCGTGCACTGTGGAAACATTTTAGACTGATCCATACTGGAAATTTGTTTGTAGCTTATGGCAGTTGTCTCTCCATGATTTTTCTGTAATCATGAACTCTTATCAATTAAAAATAAAATGAGTGCAGACCTCCATCCCATACATGTTGCTAACAATGGTGTCATGTTATACTTCTGGCAAGGTATTATTGGGAGGGATGACATTTTTTCCCTAGCCTGGATATACTCCAATACCACATGGACATCTGGGTCTACATCCTTTGTTTCCACTTCCTGATTTAAAGCCATGATTTTCTTTTTAGCCAATACTCTTAATCCCATGACTCAGGGGCATGAACCTCCTAATAAACCTTCTAACAGATGGAACAATGGGAAAGAGGGAAAATACCAGAGGATCTACCTTATGAACTAGACACACTCTCCACCAAACTGTTAGGTTCATACTGTGTCTAGGATGATCCAGATTCACTTGTTCTTCTCTAAATTTGGTAATATATACATTTTTTATAAATAACAAAAATTAGCTTGAGACCTAGAGGAGGAAATCTATCAGTCTTTGCAATTAGATAGATTGCTAAATAGAACTAGAGATAGCTTTATAAACATATACATATAAAAATTGTATGGCTTAATTTAATCTCCTGGTAACAGCATAAATCAGTAATATAATGAATTATATCTTAGGAAAACCAGTGTATTTTAAAACAAATGGGAGAATAGAAACCAAACTCTTAAAAAAAAAACCCTTACCTTCTGTCTTAAAATCAATATTAAGTATTGGTTCCAAGTCGGGAGAGCAGTAAGGGCTAGGTAGTTGGGGTTAGGTGATTTACCCAGGGTCACACAGCTAGGAAATGTCTGACAGAAAGCAAATTCTTAAAAGAAACAAAGATATGAGGGCATGGAACAAAGTTTAGGATTTTTTTTTTAATTCCTAAAAAGAGCTCAAAAATTGGAGTGGAGGAAGGAATGGGAAAATCCAAATATTATTCTTAATACCACTTACTCAGCATCTCTTTCTTGTGACTGGCTTCCTTATATTTTCTCCTCCTGTGCTTCTTATCTCATCAGTCACCTCAGTCATAGCAACGAGAAGCAAAAGGACGATAGTCTGACCAACCTTTTCTTCTACATTCTCCCTTCCTAATATGTCTCTTTACTTCTCATAAACTATGATTAGTCTTCAGTTTCTTTTGTTTCTTTTTGAAAATTTTATTTAATTAGTTAATTTAGAATATTTTTCCATGGTTACAAGAATCATGTTCTTTCCCTCCCCTCCCCCAAACACCCTCCCATAGCTGACACAATTCCACTAGGTTTTACATGTGTCATTGATCAAGACCTATTTATATATTATTAATATTTGCACTAGGATGATCATTTAGAGTCTATATCCCCAATCATATCCCCATAAACTCATGTAATCAAGCTGTTGTTTTTCTTCTGTGTTTCTGCTCCCACAGTTCTTTCTCTGAATGTTTTTCTTCCCTTAGATTCCTTTGCCAGATACTGCTCCAGGACATCCTTTCTAACTATAGGCCTGTCAAAGGGCTAGGTAGGCAGGTAGGCTATAGGAGGGGGCTAAATTATGAATGGCTTGAAATATCAGCATTTTTATTTGATCCTGGAAAGCATAGGGTTCAACTGTACTTTATTGCATATGGGAGAAAAATCACTTTAGTGGATGAATGGAGGACAGATTAGGAGTGGTGAGAGACTTGAGGCAGACAGACCCACCAACAGGCTATTCCAATAGTCCAATTTGAGGCTATTACAATGGCCTTTCTACCAGCTTAGAGATGGAGGATGAGAGACATGAGGGAATTCAGAATGACTCTTGGGTGATAAGCCTGAGGGACTGAGACTGTGGTATTGACCTCTAAAGTATTAGGAAAGGTGGGAGAAGAGGATTTAGGAGGAAGGATAGAGTTCTGTTTTAGACATAGTGAGTTTAAGATATCTACTGGATATCCCTGAAGAAGTTACCTGCTTGATCTAACCCAGCTTTGACTTAATCTGGGCTCTTAGTAACCTGTAAGCAAGAAAGTGACTATATTCAACCCAGAAGTGAACTAATTAGTACACATTTTTGGTAGGGTAGTCATCACTTTACTTTTTAGTCCACTTTCCCTAGGGAACTAAATGAGTATAGAAGAGAAACTGTTTCTTCCATCAGGGTAATATTTTTGTACTTCTTTTATTACTATACTGATTCTCTCTCTCTCTCTCTCTCTCTCTCTCTCTCTCTCTCTCTCTCTCTCTCTCTCTCTCTCTCTGTCTCTCTGTCTCTCTGTCTCTCTGTCTCTCTGTCTGTCTGTCTGTCTGTCTCTGTCTGTCTGTCTGTCTCTCCTCTCTCTCTCTCTCTCTCTCTCTCTCTCTCTCTCTCTCTCTCTCTCTCTCTCTCTCTCTCTCTGTGTGTGTGTCTCTCTGTGTCTCTCTGTCTCTCTCTGTCTGTCTCTGTCCCTGTCTCTCTCTCTCTCTCTCTCTCTCTCTCTCTCTCTCTCTCTCTCTCTCTCTCTCTCTCTCTTCTTTCTCTCAATATAAACAGTATATATGCCTGCTGTCAAGGCTTGTTGATTTTTCACTTTTGGAACATCTCTTGAACATGCTTCCCTTTTCTCCTCTGACACAACCACCACTGACTGCAGTGCTGACCCTTATCACCTCAACCCTGTATTATTTGAAATAGCCTGCTGGCAGGTCTGCCTGCCTCACCTTCCATTTTGCCACTAAAATGATTGTTACTGAAAGTGCAGGTTTAATCATGTCACCCTCTTACTCAACAAATTTCAGTGCCTCCCTATTGCCTCCAGGATCAAATACAAAACACAATGTTTGGCATTCAGAACCCTTCAGGAATGAAATTCTCTCTTACATTTCCAGTTCTCTTTCCTGTTTTTTTTTTTCCAGGATTGTCACACTGGCCTCCTGGCTGTTACATTAATAAAGCACTCCATCTCTTGGCACTGAGCATTTTCTCTGACTTTCCACCATGCCAAGAGCTCACTTCCTCTTCCACTTTGACAAATTATCTTCTGGATTCAAGTCCCAAATAAAATCTGAAGTTTATGGGAAACCTACCTCAATTCTTCTTAATTCTAATGCCTTCGATCTGTTTAGTAATATCTTATTATCTTTTCTTGTCATTTGTGCTTTTTGTATTCATAATACTTAGCATAGTTCCTGAGATATAGTAGGTGTTTAATAAATACTGACTGAGTAAATATTCATCTGTAAAAGTTTTTTTTTAAAACAACATATAACTCATCTTTCAGGGTCTAGCTAAAAAATTATCTCATATTCCCCTATCCCCCTGAAAACACATTATTTGTTTTCCTATAAATCCTCAAAATACATTATGGTTCTCATCATAATCTACCTTGTATCAGAGTCACTTGTGTACTTAGCCAATTTTTTTCTATTAGATAATTTTTTCTTTTGTGGGCAGCAATAGTGTATTTTTCAACTTCATTCAATATCTCAAACAATATACATCATTTCTGGAACAGTTTGTAGCATATAGAATACATTCTAAATGATTGCTCAAATAATGAGTGAGCAAATCAATTATCAACAATCATTTATTAAGCTTTTTTACTTTTTGTGCGACATTGTTTTATGTGACAGAGATACAAAGAAGGTAAAAATCACTTCTTGCCCTTGAAGAGCCAACATTCTTCATGTGATATTGGCAGAACAAAGAGAAAGAAAACTCTTTACCCGCCAGAATCATGTTATCAGTTAGATACATTGGGACCCGCATTCCAAAGCTATGCTATTTTGCCCAAATCTCTGACATCTATTTAAACATCATTTTGACAGTTCCAATAATGTACTTCCTTAACACTTTTGCTAGTGTGAAATTATCAAAAGGTCTGTGATTTTTGAGAGAAATATATTTTCAGTTTATTAGGATCAGACACTAGAAGAAGAATTTAAATGCATCTCACACACTACAGCCATGATGATCATCAATGCTCATATTTAACCTAAATGATTTTATGCAGCCCAAATTAGTTACAGATTGAAAGGATAATGAATCCATGTTTTGAGCTGTTGCTCCTGTGTTTTTCTTGTTAAGTCAATGGGTATTGGCTTTCCCATCATTAAAACTCATATTATATCAAGCCTAAAAAGAGAATCATTTTTTTCCCATTTTACAGTGCACATGGTTTGCATGGATCTATCGTCATTACTAATAAGCACTTGAGAAATGAAAATACACCATCAAGACTAATGCTTTTCAGAAAAATAATTTTGTCAGGTATAGCATAGCTCATCTGGTATGAAGAATATTAATTTTCATTAAATCAAAAGCCTTGGTATTTGAAAATATAGAGGCTTTTTAAAAGATATCTTCTTATCAATTCAAAACTATAGGGTCTATAAGATGTTATCTGACATTGTCTTTTGGAAGATTGCCTGATTTTAGGTATGCTATCCTGTAATTAAGCATTTAGTGAAACAAGTTATTCTAATTATAAAAAGTTATATGTTTTGAAATTCAAGTTAAATGACAATAGGCTGATGCAAGATTGGATGAGTTCCATTTGGATAGGAAATTCCAAAGGCCTAAGCTTTCTTCAATAGTCAGAAGGAGATCTATTTCCTAGAATAATCTAGTGAAAATGAGTCTAGAAAGTAAGAATGAAATTAGGAAATTTGTCCTCGGAAAAAAAAGGATAGGAAGAGTAAAGTAATATAATCAGGGACAAATGTAGATTTCAAGGGTTAGTACTTCAAACAGGCAGAGGAAGACATGATATAGGGAGAGGCACTAGGACACTAAAATAGTCCTCTATCATCCTCCCAGTTACCTAAGCTTGGGCTTTCAGAAAAATTCTTAATTCTTCACTATGACTAATGCCACATGTTCAATCTATTGAAAAATCTTGTCAATTCTACCTTTAAAACATCTTTTGAATCTATTTCTTTCTCTTTATTCATATAGCCACAATCTTGGTTCAGGCCTTCATCACCTCTTACCTAGACTAATGCAAAGAAACTTCATTTGTCTTTTTGTTTCAATTTTATCCCCATTCCAATCTCTTTTCCTTTTAGCTTCAAAGGTGATTTCTTCTAATGTTTAGATCTATCCATGACACCCCAGCTCAAAGAACTCCAGTAGCTACCAATTACATGAAAAGTCAAATATAACCTCTGTGTAGATATTTAACAAATGGCTCTCTATAGGTGGTGGAGAATTGCATGCCTAACATTTTTTTTCCTTTTTTAATTTAGAATATTTTCCATGGTTATATGATTAATGATTCCCCACCCCCACTACCCCCATTCCACTCTTCCTTCCCCTCTCCCAGAGCTAATGAGAAATTCCACTGGGTTATACATGTATCATTGTTTAACACTTATTTCCATGTTATTCATATTTGAAGTAGAGTGATCCTTTAACATCAAAACACTTATAATATCCATATTGAACTATATGTTTTTTCTTCTGCATTTCTACTTCCACAGTTCTTTCTCTGGATGTGGCTAATGTTCTTTCTCATAAGTCCCTCTGGATTGTCCTGGGTCATTGCATTGCTGCTAGTAGAAAAGTCTCTTACATTTGATTGTGCCATAATGTATCAGTCTCTGTGTACAATGTTCTCCTGGTTCTGTTTCTTTCGCTCTACATCAATTCCTGAAGATCATTCCAGTTGACATGGAATTCCTCCAGTTCATCCTTCCTATAAGCACAAGAGTATTCCATTTCCATCAGATACTACAATTTGTTCAGTCATTCCTGTAGAGCCCTGATAAGCAGGGTCTACAAGAGGGGGTTGTCCTTTGTGGTAGGGACCTGAGGAGAGGTAGGGAATCGTGGAACCAGGGTGAAGAATGACAGACACAGACAAGTTAGTGATTGAATAGGGCAGGCAAACCCCTATGATTTTCTTCTTGGGAGGAAAGCATGAGGATCAATGGAATACGAGGTCGAGAAGGAGATTAGGGTGGAGAGTGCAAGCCGACAGGGGCTGGAGACTCAGGGGAGGAAGAGATTCAGATAGAGAGAGAGAAAGAGGGAGAGAGGATTAGGAGCAGAGTGGAGCTCCAAGAAAGGGGGGAGGAATTTCAAGAGGAAGTTCAAAAGGATCTATCATAAGGTTGCCTTTGCTTTTATTCCCATCTGGTCTGGGCTGTACTCCCAAGCACGTAGTGATCACATCATTAAGCATTGACAAATAAGATTGGTCGGTAAGGTAGAGGTAATACCTCTGGGCGTGTAGATTACAAACCTCGCTTTCCGGGGGAATTGACTTCGAACATGTTAATGACTTTGTCCTAGGCATGGGCCGCATGGCCAGGTCAAGGTTACATTCACAAACATCATTGGTATAGCCTTATGCTTGGAGACACAGTAACCATAAAATCATTTATATTTCATAGATGTGAATATGCTTGGAATGCTACAATTCCCCAATCAATGGGCATCCCCTTGTTTTCCAATTTTTTTTGCCACCTCAAAGATCGCAGCTATAAATATTTTTTTTACAATTCTGTTTCCTTATTATCTCTCTCGGTGTCCGAGAATGACAATTGTCTTTGTGCAGTTTCACCTACGGTGTACCCTCATGTGGCTTTGAAGTCCAAAGGCTGAGGCGCACAGTTTGTAGCACATGGGGCATGGGACGCCAGTTGTTACAGGAGGTGTGGTTTTGGCCCTGTGTTGGCGTTCATGCGAAGCGGCAAGACGTCGACGTCGTTCATCTTCAAAGGTGGCGGCGGCCTGGTGAATGTGGGTTCACCAGCTGCTTCTGTCAGAGGCAGCGAGTTCTAGTTGCTTTGGTGTGATGCCAGCCCACTTCAAGTTGGACTTTAGCTGATCCTTGAATCTTCTCTTTGGTTGACCTTGTTTCCTGAGTCCAGCTGACAGTTCACCATAGAATACCTGTCTTGGTATTCGCTGTGGGTCCATGCGGATGACGTGTCCAGACCATCGTAGCTGGGTTTTGAGGACCAGGACTTCGATGCTGGTGGAGTTGGCTCTATCGAGGACTTCCTGGTTGGTGATTCGGTCCTGCCATCGGATCCTCATGATTGACCGGAGAGAGCATTGGTGGAATTGCTCCAGCTGTTTCATGTGCTTCCGGTACAGTGTCCATGTCTCGCAACCGTACAGGAGCGAGCTGAGGACCACTGCATTGTACACTTTGAGCTTCGTCACAGTGCTTACACCTCTGTGTTGGAGGACTTTGCAGCGCAGCCGCCCGAGTGCCTGGCTGGCCTTTTGGATCCTGGCATTAATCTCATGGTCTAGGGACCCGTCGTTGGCGATGGTGCTGCCCAGGTACTTGAAAGTGTTGACGTTAGAAAGCTGCATGCCGTTGATTGTAATGCACGGCTGGTTTGTTGGCCTCCCTGGTGCAGGTTGAAACCTCTGTTTTGCTGAGGCTGATAGTCAGGCCAAACAGTTTTGTTGTGGTGGAGAACCTGTCCACAATGGTTTGGAGATGATTTTCTTGGTGGGCCATGGCAGCACAGTCATCTGCGAAGAGACCTTCCAGGATGAGTCTCTCTGTTGTCTTTGTTTTTGCAGTCAGGCAGCGAAGGTCAAATAGTGAGCCATCCAGTCGGTATTTGATGTAGACGCCCAGGTCTAGATCCATCACAGCATGTCATAATACTTGGGTGAAAAATAGGTTGAATAGCACCGGAGCGAGGACACAGCCTTGTTTCACACCATTGGAGATGTTGAAAAAATCGGAAGTCTCTCCACCAGATAGGACTTTCCCTGTCATGTTGACATGAAAGAGTTGGATCAGTTTGATGAATTTTGCTGGGCAACCGAGCTTGCTAAGGAGCACCCACAATGCGTCCCTGTTCATTGTGTCGAACGCCTTCGTCAGGTCTATGAAGACTATGTAGAGACTCAGGTTCTGCTCAAGGCATTTTTCCTGCATTTGCCTCACCGTGAAGACCATGTCGATGTTGCTGCGATCTGGTCAGAAGCCACATTGTGATTCAGGCAGGTTCTGCTCTGAAACAGATGACAGGAGTCTGTTGAGTATAACATGGGTGAGGATCTTTCAGGCAGTGGAGAGTAGTGAGATGCCTCTGTAGTTGTCACAGGCTGATCGTGTGCCTTTGTTCTTGTATAGGGCTATAATGGAGGCATCCCTGAGTTCTGGGGGCATGTCTTCCTCGTCCCATATGCTGGTCAGCACTATGTGGAATGCCTGAAGCACCTTTCCCTTTAAGGCCTTGTACACCTTGGTTGGGATCCCGTCTTTATTGGGTGCCTTGCCTGTACTCATTTGTTTAATGGCTTCTTGGACTTCTTCTATTGAAGGAGGAACGTCAAGTTGTTCAATGGTGCGGTTTTGGGGGATCTGGTCAAGGGCACTTTGGTCGACTGAAGAGGGTTGGCTGAGAACCTGACTGAAGTGTTCTTTCCACCTGTTGCTGATGCCTTTTTTATCTTTTATGAAGTGTCACCATCTCTTTGGGGTACAAACCCAGCAATGGCATGACTGGATCAAAGGGCAGGCATTCTTTTAAAGCCTGTTGTGCATAGTTGCAAATAGCCCTCCAGAATGGTTGGATGAACTAAAGTTCATAATAAATAAAGTTCATAATAATAAAGAGAACCATAACACATTTATTTTGTATGCATACTGTTATGCTGAAGCGGACTGCCCCCTAATTGGCTTTTTGTCAATGTGCCTAATAATCATTGGTTTTGTTCTCTTTCCCTTTTATCACCAAAGTATTGTAATTTATAAGTTGATTATGTTTACAAGATCTATTGGGGAGTCTAGTCTTCCAAAGGATCTCAGGGGGAATTGTATAATTAGAATCTGTTGCCCTAAAAACTATGATCCCCAGCAAAACTACAATTCCCAACAAAGCTACAATCTCCAGAACCCCACTCACTTCCTGTTATTACATGCTGACATAGACAGGATATAAATTGGGTGGAGGTCTCTCTGATCTTTTTCCTTCCTGTCGAAGCTTTTGTAGAGGGGGACTTTTGAGCAGGTAGAAAAAACTTAGTAATGTGGTTCTATTTTGTTAGATAATGAACTTTTTAAAATAATACTTGAAACATTACACATTAATTTAAATCTTACTGTCAAGTATACAGAACAATTTAAAAAAATTTTAAATGTATTTATTGAATTAATTTAGAATATTTTCCCATGATTACATGACTCATGTTATTTTCCTCCCCTTCTAACCACCCTCTCCCATAGCCAATGAGAAATTCCACTGGGTTTTACATGTATCATTGATCAAGACCTATTTCCTTTTTATTGATAATTGCATTAGGGTGATCATTTAGAGTCCACATCCCCCATCATATCCCTATTGAACCATGTGATCAAGCAGACATTTTTCTCCTATGTTTCTATTCCCACAGTTCTTTCTCTGGATGTGGATAGTGTTCTTTCTCATAAGTCCCTCCCAAATGTCCTACCCAGGACAATTTCTAAAGGAAATAAGCTTTACTCAGGGAGTGGAAGGCCACTGTAGCTTATTGCATTTAGAATTTGGGGAAGAGATATGAGCAGCAGCTTCATAGATCTGGCCTAAAATATAAAATGAAAGTAAATCCAAAGGTGAACAGCATTTTAGATTTTTTGAAACATAATCTTTTTTTCTCTAAAATATAGAGCAACAATCTTTCATTTTAAGTGGCAAGTGTATTGTTGATGAGGGTGGAGATATTTCTGAAGATCTAAAATCTTGTTAATCTAACACAATTAACTGTCATTATTTTTCATTAAATGTGATTTGGTATTCTCAAAAACTTCTGAAAGTGGCAGAAGTTACAATAAACTCCATCACAGCTGTTTTCATTTTAAAGTTTAAAATCTCATGGATAAAGTTAGAACAGAGGTGAGGGGAATACAATAGAAAACTAGTATCATTCTTCCTTTACTTAAGAAAATACTGAAGACATGCATCTTAGAACATTTCTGTGGTTTGGGGCTGAATAAATCATTCAGCTGTTATTTCAAGAAAAATATTGACTTCTTTGCAAGTGTTTAAAATAAAATCTGTGAGCAGTAAGAATCCAAGCTCTCTAAGAAGCAGAGGTATTGATACAGGCATACACCTAGAAGCAAGCTATGATTGATGTAAGCTACAGTTTACATTACTTTCTCCTATACTGATTAAAAAATCAATAGATTCTTTTATCTTATCTTTAATCTAAAGTTTTAAAAAACAAGTCAATTGATGGATAATGATAGGAATTATTTGTATACAATATTTTCTCATAGAAAAATTGATGTGATTATATAGGTTAGTCTTTAAAATCATTATTTCTTTAAGCATTTATTTATTCATTAATCTCTTGATATTTATATACATGTAAACATATATGTGTACGTGTATATGTATACATGCATATGGGTGCATATATGTGTATGTGTATATGTATACATGCATAGGGGTGTATTGGGTATTCAGGGAGGGGTAGTCTCTCTGGTATGGAGGGCTTGTCGGGCCCTTCTAGGTCAGCTCTCCAGCCTCTGACCCTCACCTGATACCCAGCTCTCACTTGTGGCTCCCAGTAGCTGCTAGCATGTGGCAGGGGCCACACCCCAGGCAACGGATTCAACAGGTCGGCTAAACCTTGGGAGGGTAGCCATCGGGTCATAGACCCCTGGTGAACCAGGGCTTTGCTCACCCAGCATGTGAAGACTGCTTAGGCGGAACAGATGGAAGAAACCAATAATAAGGTTCAACGGCTGAGATGGCAACACAGCAAGGCACTATGGAGTGCTTAGGGTGTGTTGGAGCACAAAAGACAACACAGCCATCCAATGCAGCTGAGGAAGTCTCCAGATGTAACGACTTTTCATGCCAATGGACCCAGGCTTCCAACGCCGAGAGAGTGGGACTGTCTCTGTGCATCGACTTTTCCACTTAAATCTTCATGCACAAGTGTCTTTGTGCACAAAAACTCACAAAAAACAATAGTCATCCTCAGTTACCGAGAGACAACTACTACTACTATACATGCATATATGTGAGTATAATACCTTCACCATTTCCACCCAGTATTGTGTCATTATATCCTAAAGCCTAGGAAAAGTAATTAGCTATATTTTTTGCCTCAAAAATAATTTCAATGTAATGGATTGTATCTCGGAATCAGGAAGACCTAAATTTGGTCCCTACTTCAGGCATGAACCAGTTATATAACCATAACTCTATGCCTCAATTTCCTCATCTATAAATGAGGACATAATTAGACATAAGTTCTATGTTTCCTTCAAGTCAGATTGCATAACTCTATGAATCATAAATGTCTTAAGTGTATGTTTAAATGGATTATATTGGAAGTAGAGCCAAGATGGAAAAGTAGAGAAAACAGTCAGCTGAACTTTCACAATATTCCTAAAGAAATAACTTTAAAAAATAATGCCTCAAATTGAATTCTGGAGTAGAAGCAGCCAAAAAGTCAAGTTTAGACATTCTTCCAACCTAAAACAATATAGGAGGTCAGAAAGTTAGATCTGTGACATGACCTTCAAGAATCTGGTCTGGACCTTATGTGGATTAAAAACACTATTGGTGAGATAAGGTGGTGATAAAAGAAGCAGAAATAGTTTCAAGAACTTTAAATTAGAAAAGGTAATTGCATCTGGCAACTGGTAAACGAGAGATTATTGAGTACCTTGTTGAAAATTGTTGAAAAGCAAAAAAAAAAATTACTTACACTGAGTGATATTTCAAGGGCAGAGAAGAAAAATTTTAGACAAGAGGTAAAGGAAGCTTTGAGGGGCAGTATTACTTCTAGTCTCAAGGGATCAAGTATTCTGAGAAAAAACATGGTTTATGGTCCCAAGTGATAAGAGACCCTGAGGTCTGTCTGTATGTATGTACTGATGACAATTCCCAAGGATAAGGGGGCCTTCCTGTATAAGGAAGGACCAGAGTTCAGACCAAGAGAGCAGTAACCACACCTCTCTCCAGACCATTTCACCTTCGAAGCACCAAAATATTACAAATTCTCAGAAATTATTCTGAAAATAACAGGGCAAAAACGTCTAAGGGTTGGATAGTGTTCCCTCAGTGTGCTCAGAAGCAAAACCCAAATTTGAGACAAAGGTAAAATTCACAAAAAAAAAAGACTATATAAAGAATTTGGTCATAAAAAATTACTATGGTGACAAGGAAGATCAAAACACAAACTCAGGAGAATGTCACAAGATGGCAGCTTAGAGGCAGCGAAAGTTCAGACCTTGGAAAATCCTTCCTTACCGATCACAAACTGAATGCTCCTAGGACATTGAAATTCAAACTGAACAACAGGACAGACTCAGGGAACCCTCCTCCTGGACCTGGATCAAAAGGTATGCCCTGCCAAAGCCAGAACCCTAGATCACTCAGATCTAAGGGGTAGGCAGAAGGAAGGTCCCAGGACCCATCCCTGCCCCCCCCCCCAACCCAGAGTGCTGAGTCTGCAGCAGCAGCGGGAACCTCAGGGCCTGCAAAAGGGCCACAGGGCTGGCTATTCTTAAGGATTCACTTTGAAAATAACCTGAGCCAGTCTCTGGGGTGCCCAACACAAACAGCAGGGAAACATAGAGATAAGGGGGAACCCTGTAGCCCCCTGGATGGGTCCTTCCATCTGAGTCTCAAGGGAGGTTCCAGCTTTAGGGCACCAGCAGAACCCAATCCCATCAGGAGCTCTCAGAGCTTCTGAAAAGACAGAAACTGGAAATCAGGGCCGGCAAAGGGGATGCTCCAAATGGCTTACCTTGAAAGTAACCTGGGCCAGTCTCCGGGCATTCAACACAAACTTTAGAGGAGGAGATTTTTTTGGTTCGGGGATCATTCGGCCCACACCAGAGGAACTTAACCCCATCAGGAGCCCTCAGAACCCAGGGAGGCCATGACCCATCCCCCCTTAGAGAGCAGGGTCTTCTGAAAGAACAGAAACCTCAGGACTGGCAAAGGCACTGAGATGCCTTATGGACAGTGCTGTGCAAGGCCCAGAGCATGGAAGTAAGGCAGTGGAGAAGCAACTGGAGGGAACTGAGAGCAGTAACTCCCGAAACACCAGCAGGCAGGGGAGAACAGACCCTGGGCCTCCCCGGGAAGACAGAACAGCTGCGGAGAAAGAACAATCTGCCTGGGGCTAAAGCCTCGGACCATCAGACAGATACATGAAGAGCCAGTCCTCCTCACTCAGATAGAGATGGCAAACAGTACAGAAGTACAAAAACCTCCTAACACCAAGAAAAGCAAGAATTAATAAAGCAAAGCCAAAAGACAAGAAATTAGAAGAGAACATAAAATATCTCACTGACAAGGTGATAGACTTGGAAAATGGAGGAAGGAGAGACAATCTGAGAATAATTGGCCTTCCAGAGCAACAAGAAATAAATAATAATCTAGACATTATAATACAAGATATCGTAAAAGAAAACTGCCCAGAGATTTTAGAACAAGCGGGCAATACAGGCATTGAAAGAATTCATAGAACAACCTCTACACTAAATCCCCAAAAGACAATTCCCAGGAATGTAATTGCCAAATTCCAAAGCTTTCAAGCAAAAGAAAAAATCTTACAAGAAGCCAGAAAAAGACAATTTAGATATAAAGGAATGCCAATCAGGGTCACATAAGACCTTGCAATTTCCACTCTGAATGACCGTAAGGCATGGAACATGATTTTCAGAAAGGCAAGAGAGCTGGGTCTTCAAACAAGAATCAACTATCCATCAAAACTGACTATATACTTCCAGGGAAAAGTTTGGGCATTCAGCAAAATAGAAGATTTCCAAATTTTGCAAAGAAAAGACCCGAGCACTGTGGAAAGTTTGATATCAAAAAATAAAGAGCATGGAATACCTGAAAAGGTAAATATGAAGGAAAGGGAAAAGGAAAAAAATGTCATCTTTTTTCTTTTATTCAAACTCTCTTCTATAAGGACTACATTTATATCAAATTATATATATTAATATGTGGGGAAAATGTAATGTGTAACTCTCAAAAATTATTTGCATCATCAGAGTAGTAAGAAGAATCACGCATAGGGAATGTATGGGGCATCAAGATGATATGAAGAAAGGGAGGATAGAAAGGAAAAGGGAGAGGGGAATCTTTGAAGGTACTAAGATATACTCCAACAAATAGGGGGAAGGGGGAGAAAAAAAACAAAATTAAATAGAATAATCTTTCTCACACAAAGGTACACATGGGAAGGGGAGGGGAAGAAAACTCCTATAAGAAGGAGAGGAAGAGAGTTTTTACTTATACCTTACTCTCAGTGAAATCAATTCTGAGAGGGAAGAACATCCAGATCCATTGGGATCTTGAATTCTATCTTATCCAACAGAGGTAGGGAGAAGGGATAACCAAGGGGGGTAGTGGGGGAGGGAACATAAAAAGGGAGGGAAGGAGAGGGGGGAGGGGGAGGGAACAAAAGGAGGGGCTAGAAAGGGAAACCTATCAAGGGAGAGGTCTAAGGGGACTGATTTAAAGTAAATCACTGGCTTAAAAGGTTATAGCTAAAGAAGAAAGGTCATAATTAGGGGAGGATATCAAAATGCCAGGGAGCCCACAAGTGGATTGAGAGCCAGACTTAGAGATGGGAGGTCCTAGGCTCAAATCTGGCCTCAGCCACTTCCCTGACCTTGACCCTGGGCAAGTCACTTGACCCCCATTGCCTAGCCCTTACCATGCTTCTGCCTTGGAACCAATACACAGTATTGATTCCAAGATGGAAGGTAAGGGTTTTAAAAAAAAATGCTGGAATGCATAGGAATAAATGGAGCTCTACTTAACATGATAAATAATATCCATATAAAATAATCATTAAGCATTATTTGTTATGGGAATAAGCTTGAAGCATTTGTAATGAGATCAAGAGTGAAGCAAGGATGTCCATCATCATTTTTGTTCAATATTGTACTAGAAATGTTGGCTACAGGAAATAAGATGAAGAATGGTATGCTTCAATCTGCATTTGGAATCTGCCTGTTCCTTCTGTGGTAGTGGATAGCCTTTTTCATCTTGGGTTCTTTGGAGTTGTCCTGGATTTTTGACTTTTTAATTATTCACAGTTGATCATTGTATATTGTTGCTGGTTCTCTGCAATATTCTCCTGGTTCTGCTCACTTCCCTTTGTATTACTTCATATAAATATTTTCATGTAATTGGGAAAAATAAAATATTGAAATATTTTTAAAAATCATTTAACAGCTTGGTAAAAGAAGCACAATAAAATCCTGAAGAAAATAAGTAACACCTTAAAAAAATAGTTTGCCAAACAGAAAAAGTATACCATTCACTGATGAAAACAATTCATTTAAAAGCACAATCGGTCAAATAGGAAAAAAAAAAGAAGTATAAATGTTTACTTAAGAACACAATTCCTTAAAAATTAGGTCCACTGAAAGCTAATCATAATGAGAGACATCAAGAAATATTAAAATAAAAATAAAAATAATGAAATAGAACAATTATGAAATATCGTATGTAAAAAAATTACCTTGATAGTAGTTCAAGAACTAACTCATGAATTATTGGATTATCTGAAAGACATGACTGAAGAAAGAGCCCAGACACTGTATTTCAAGAAATGATCAAGGAGAAATGCCCTGAAACTAGGAACTAGACAGTGAAATTAAAATTAAAAGAATCCACTGATCACCACCTAAATAAGATTCTAAAATAAAAATTCCCAAAAATATTATGGCCAAATTCCAAAACTCTCAGGTCAAAGAAAAATATTTGATACATCATATCATCTATATATTTTTGGTTAAGAAAACAAAGTAAGGTATAATTATTTTAAATCAAATTTAGGAAACAATGGGAAAAAAAAACAAAAAAAAACAGTGAAAAGTTTGAAAGAGTTAGATGACAATCAACAGCCCACATCTTCAAATGAGAAGAGAATTTTGCACCTTTATACATTCATTCCCCATCCCCAAATATCAAAGAAGGAACAAAGAAATTTAAACTCTTAATGAGTTCATTAAAAGAGCAAAGAGAGAGAGAGAGAGAGAGAGAGAGAGAGAGAGAGAGAGAGAGAGAGAGAGAGAGAGAGAGAGAGAGAGAGAGAGAGAGAGAGAAATTTTGGAATAAAATGAGGACAGAAAAACAATTTTCCATAAATGTATCTTGTCAAGGGATGAGTATACAAAAAGAGTAGGTAGTGGTAGGATAGAAGACTGGGCGTCTCATGAACATGCTTATCAGAGCTGGACAAATAAAAATGGGAGAAAAATAATATAAAGTGTGTTTATACTGTATAGAGTAAATTGAGAACTTCACTAAGATTATTTAGAAAATGAAATATTTAATAAAATGGTCAAATTTAGGAAAAGAGAAACAAAACAAAATTTGATTACAGTTGAGTTATATTACTTACTTATCGGATTATGGGCTGACAGAAAGTTGTTAAAGGACAAAGATTCTGAGATTTACTTAGTTTTTGAATTCCAATTTTAATATTCTTTTTTCAAATAGTAGCAACATAATGTCATGTGAAAAGTCTGATCTCAGAGTAAGAGACTTAAAGTTCTACTTATGACACATATTGACTTTGAGACCTTGGACAATAGTTAATCTCTCAATTTGTTCAACTAAATTTGTAAGATTATAATTTGTAGATATGATTAATATTCCATCTCTTACTGGTAGTCTTCACCAAACCCTCTAAATTCTACTTCCTACCTCTCATCTGTTAATCATTTTCTATTTATCAATGATATAGTTTGTTTTGCACATATTTATTTACATGTGCCCCACATTAGATGAGAAACTCTTTGAAGGCAGGGACTACATTTTTTTCCTCCTCGCATCCACCAAAACTTAGCCTAATGCCTGGTACATAGTAATGGTTTAATAAATATTTACTGAATTGAATTGATAGACATACGTAGAGGTAATTCATTCAAATATGGAAATTTCTTTTTTTTAAAATATATTTTATTTGATCGTTTCCAAGCATTATTCGTTAAAGACATAGATCATTTTCTTTTCCTCCCCCCCACCCCCCATAGCCGACGCATAAGTCCACTGGGCATTAGATGTTTTCTTGATTTGAACCCATTGCTTTGTTGATAGTATTTGCATTAGAGTGTTCATTTAGAGTCTCTCCTCTGTCATGTCCCCTCAACCTCTGTATTCAGGCAGTTGCTTTTCCTCTCCAGTGTTTCCACTCCATTGTTTATCCTTTGCTTATGAATGGGGTTTTTTTCTCCTGGATCCCTGCAAGTTGTTCAGGGACATTACACGGCCACTAATGGAGAAGTCCATTACGTTCGATTATACCACAGTGTATCAGTCTCTGTGTACAATGTTCTCCTGGTTCTGCTCCTCTCGCTCTGCATCACTTCCTGGAGGTTGTTCCAGTCTCCATGGAATTCCTCCACTTTATTATTCCTTTGAGCACAATAGTATTCCATCACCAACATATACCACAGGACTTTCACTGAGACTTGGATAGCAGGATCCAGCCCGTGAGGCTGTCTTGCCAGCCCTGAGGGTTGCTGTTGTTTCGACCCTGCTCTCTGCGGGGGGAGCTCCGAGGGCAGTGACTTTCACCTGGACTCGGATAGAAGGCCCTGAGGGTTGCTGTTGTTTCCGCTGACCCTGCTCTCTGAGGCGGGCCGGGCTGCGGCTTCCGGGAGCCTTGGACTCTGCGCTCCTACCCCTTAGGTCCGAGTGATCTCGGGTTCTGGCTTTTGAGGGGGGCCGTACCTTTTGATCCGGGTCCCGGTCCAGGAGGAGGGTTCCCAGGGTCTATGCTGTTGATCGTCTTGAATTTCGGCACCTTAGGAGCTTATAGTTTGAGATAGGTCGGGAAGGGTTTTCCGGAGATCTGAACTTTAGCTTTCTCTAAGCCGCCATCTTGACCGGAAGACCAAATATTGAAATTTCAAGAAATTTATTATTATTAATCATAGTTCCATTGCTCAATTATTTTCCAACTCATGATGATCACAATACTATATAGATTAGTGAATAATATCTTGACAGATATCATCTAGAAAACAAATTTTCAGTTTAAAAAATCACGTCAAAAACTCCAGGACTGGTCATATAAGGCAAATTTACTACAAACACAAATAAATGTATTTAAGATATGAATAAACCTCTATAATAAATGAAATGGAGTATTTAATAAACAACTGATATTTCTCAGTAGAGCCTTTGAAATCCATAAAACAGTTCTTGCTGATTTCCCCCATAACAATGCCTATCTGAACTTCAGTAGACCATCTTAGATGGATCTGAAACAAATTTCCCTAATCTCAGCTATCAAGTTCCTGGCTGTCAATGGCAATCAGACACTGTCTACATAATATTGTAACAGTCAGGCTGCAAATCACCATTTATCGAGTCATCAAGCAGCTTTCAGTCAGCATCTCTCAGCATTCTAAAAAGCACTGTGAAAGCATGCAAAAGAGGAAAGTAGCCCTTTTCCTTAAGAAACTCACAATATAATTAGTCTCATTTTCTCCTTTGTGTGCAATTTGGGGTTTTCTGTTATGTTTCTTTCTTTTTGGCTTTGTTTTCTAAGGGCTTTTAGAATACCAGCTTTTTTGGGTCATGTTTAAACTTTGAAATATAGTAATCAAATGCTATTGTGATAAATGAGATACCAAAAAGTCTACAGCAAATAAACAAACAACACAAAACAAACTAAATATGGAATCATAAAACCAGGGTTCTTCTCTTTTTTTAATAGTTATATAAACTTGGGGAAAAATTAATTTTTCCCAGTTTCCACCTGCAAATGCTTTGGAAGTTCTCTCTTTGAAAGTTGTTTGTTTTTATCTTTTGATTATTTGTCTGTGAGGTCCTGAACTTTTCTGTCAATTCTCACTATGTAATATATCAGATTTTATTTTATATTTTAAATACTTATGTAATTTTAATTACATGTAAAAACAATTTTAAATCCATTTATTAAAATTTTAGTTGCAAATTGTCTCCTTCCCTCTTCTCCTTAAGGTTTCAATTTGATAAAAATGATACATGCAGAATAATGTAAAATATATTTCCACATTAGTCATTTTGAGAAATAAAACACAGAAAAGAAAGAAAAGAGCAATAAGTATACTTTAATCAGCTTTAAAGTTGCCATTGGATCTTATTCTAAAGATGGATAGCTTTTTTGTCTTAAGTCCTTCAGAATTTATACTGATCATTGTATTGTTGAGAATAGCTGTCATTCATAATTGACCGTTATAAAGTATTACTATTATAGTGTACAGCATTGTCCCAGTTCTGCTCATTTCATTTTGCATCAGTTCATAAAATTTTCCCAAGGTTTTTCAGAAACCATCCTGGTCAGCATTTCTTACAGCATAATAATATTGTCTCAATAATATACAACTTGTTCAGCTATTTTCCAATTGATAACCAGCCTCTCAATTCCCCATTTATTGCCCAAAATAAAAAGAACTACTATAAAGTGAAGAATGTGTGGGAATTAATTTTTTATATATTGTATTAATTCCTATATATTAGGGAGAATCACTGTGTATTCTTTTGTCTGGGATTTAGATGAGAGATATGATTTAGTCTGCTGCTTTTTGCATTTTCTGTGTCCTGGGGAATCACAAAGAATATCTTTCTTTTTAACAGAATTGGGTTAATAAATGAAGGAGACAAAGGTTCTTTTCCTGTGGATCTAACTGTCCACTTTGCAAGGGTTAAAGTGGAGTTTTGACAAAGTAAGAGGGCAGCTTTTAATAATTTAAGTTTAATGAGAACATAGTAGAGTTGTAAATTAATATTATCTCTTTAAGCCAAAGGAGGGTGGTGGTGGGGGGAACAATAATTGTTTTTAACAATTAACAATTTAATTTAGTACCTAAAAATGTCTATGTTTATTTAGAACTGGTTATAACTCTGCTGTTAGAGGAAGTCCAACTAATCACCCTTCAGCTCAGCTCATAAGGCAGAATATATATATATATATATAATATACCAACTACTGGCTAATCACTAACCCACACCACCAGCAACCAATTCCCAATGACCAACTCATGTCTAGCAGCCAACTTCCCCTCCACTGCCAGCCCCAACTATTAGCAACTGACAGACCAACCAACTGATGCTGGCAGCCTTTTATACATTTTCTCTCCCTCACTTCCTGTCTCTATGGTTCTTCCTTCCTGTCACTGTGGGATGATTAATCCCTACACATCTCTATGGTAAGAGGACCTCCAGGTCCCCTCTTCAATTAAAGGAATTAAAGAATTCCTTTTAACAACCTCTCAGTTTGGGGAAAGGCTGAGGTTTTAAGGGATTACCTCTTAATTGACTATCACCAACTAAAGATGTCTTGGGATGGTTACAGGAAGATCTGAATAATAAGCTTCTAAAAATCTTTTTATCAGGTTTCTTGACCTAGCTCAGGCCATCCCTCATCATAAGATACAACCATGGAGTTGATCTAATCAATAAACCTGATATGATCAATACTTATATTCTTACCTCAAAAATTAGTCTCAAGATAATTTTAATCATAATAGTTTTGGCAACCATGAAGGGATTATAGAATCCTCTTTATGGTTACAAGAGAAAGTTTCATTTCCACATTTGGCCCACCTGGGAGCTTTTCAACCTCAGAGTGATTCCTTTTCCAATGAGTAAAAAAGGTAGAGAAAATTCATCCTGTTCCTGATGAGATCTTTTTGGGTAAAAATTATATCTTTTGTGTATGATAAATGTATCATTTTTGTAAGATCTATATGTCTTATATGTTAGGTATATATTTGTCAAATGTACCATTTTGTAAGTATTGCGAACTCCAGAGTTCATTCATTGAGAATCTCAGGGTGGATTAACCTAGAGCAGTGATGGCAAACCTTTTAAAGACTTTAGAGACCTTGTACCCAGAGTGCAACCCTCATGCTGCATGTGAGCCCCCTACCTTACCTTAGGCAGGCAAGGGAGGAAGTGTTCCATTGGGCTGCTGGGTAAAGGGGTGGGTCATGTGAGAAATGTTCTCAGGCACATGTGGAGAGAGGGAAAGGAACAGCCCCCTTCAGCATGCTCTAGCAGGCAGGTTTGCCAACACGAATCTAGAGTAAAAGAAATGGATGGGGAGTTTTTCTTGAGTAAATAATTGTGTATTTTGATGGGCATTAAACTGAGATTCTATGTTGACTTCTCCAAGTAAGTCTTTGTTTTTTTTTTTTTCCAAGAAAAATAGGTTCTTGAGAATTGGGGATGCCATTCAGAAAATGGATGCAGCCAGTATGCCCTGAATCTCCTAGTTGGAGTGAGTAAGGCCATGTGGAATCTCTTGTATGAGGTTTAGTTCTCAAGAAATGTCCTAAGAAGAGGGGAAGACCTTTTCAATTAATTACATTAGTGCCAATTTTGTGCAACTTGTGGTTTTTCTTGTTTTGGTGTGTGTAGGTATGGTATGGGTGTGGTTGTGTCTGTTTGTGAAGTGAGATAAGGGAAGGCAAGACTAAGAAGTCAGGTTTAAATGAGCCAGAGTGATAAGGAAGAGAGAGGGGTTTTTCTGCTCTGGTTTCTTACTTTGCTAGAATAAAAGACTTCAATTGGGATTTAAAAAAACAACAACAACTTGCTCTGGATTTAGGCAAGCAAACTTAAATTTGAAAAACCTGGGTCCAGGAAACTATTTAAATCTTTATCTTAAAGTAAGTTCAGAATATATTCTACTTTTGTATTTTTTAAGGCCTGATATTGAGTCATGTTATATAATTCTGTAGTAACTTCAGCTAAAACTTTGTTTCAATTTTTAATTTATTTTTGAAAAAAAATTTAAGCTAAAGACATTTAATATTTTTAATGTGGCATTTACCATCATTGCAAATTTATAAATTTGTTTCTTCTATTGTATTGTCTATATCTACTTTTTTAAGTTTTATTAGTTTCTTTGTGAAATATAGAAGTCTTTGTTTTATATTTCCATTTGTATATAATAAACAAATTGTTTTGTTCTTCCTCTCTGGTATTTCCAGATAGTGGCTAATAACTTTGGATTACTGGGAATATATTTTTAAAAATTTAGATACTTATATGGTTTAATAAAAATTTTCTAAATTATGATATCACAATTTTGGGCAAGTGATTCCAACATAGAGGTGAAAATTATGTAAGCAGATAAAAAAGCTAGATTTGATTTGGTTAATAGCTATTTTAGTTTGAAGTGATCCTAATGATATATTTAGGATAAATCAAACTTGTTATTTTAAATTAAGGTGTTGGGTGGAATTGAAGGTGAAGCTAAGTAATGACAAGAGGAGGGTTTCTGAGTCTCTTTAGAGATTCAAGTTCCAGTAAAATTGAAATGTGCTTCTTACTTTGCAATGATATCTCCTCTTTCCCAAAGCCAGTTCTGGGTTAACTAAGATGTACATTAATTTTTGGTAGGCATGGTGAGAATGGAGGATAAAGCATATTTCCTGGTGTCTACTCCTTTCCTCTCCTCCTGACAGGTATTTTAGTTGGGCCCTGCTCTGCAAATATGCCAGCTTGGGGAAGTGAACTTGAGATTACTATAAATAAGAGACCTTTTCAGGGTTGATTAAAAGGGCAACAGAATTGATTGACTTTTATGTAGGTAACAAAAAATTGATCTAACTCTTTGAAAGAAGAGGAAGCTAAAATTTTCAATCTGAGTTTTGAAAGTGAGTTCCCTTATTGGGTTATAATTGTATTGAATCAGAACTCAATGTAAAGAATAATAATAATGATAAATATACTGTTTATTATTATTAATTCTTTAATGAAATATAATTATTATTTTAAATGGAATGTTAACGCTATTGGATAATTCAATGTAGGATTTTAAATGTGATAAAACAATTCTGTTTGACCATTTAAAAATTTGATAATTTTGTTTCATATTTTAAATTCTTAAATATTGCCTATGATAAAATGCAATTTGGAAAACAATTATAAAGATGTTAAAATTAGTTTTCTACCTTAGACATTATAAAATTATGAACCACACTTTTAAAAGAAATCATATATATTTGGAAAAGTTGTGATATATTTTGTCAACTTGGAAAAGCAAAGAAATACCAAAATAGTCACACCTTTAATCAGGACAAGAGAGACAGTTCTTATGGTCATCCCACAGAATCATAAACATATACCACACAGAGCCAAACTCTGGTACTCTGGGAACAATGTCTCTGGAAAAATACACCTGGAATGGGAATGTCTATTTTGAAGATTTCCAATGAACTGAAGAACTTGAGATCTTATATACACTTTAGGAAAATAAAGGAAAGGAAGGACAAATCATTTATCTACATGGAGAGAAAGGAAGGACCTGGGAAAGGCCTAAATACAACATGAGAAACATCTGTTTTTTTGTTATTTCTAAGTAACATCTTAACTTGTCATTAATATATATATATACATATATACACACACACATATGTATATATATAATCCATTTCTAATAGTTTTTAAGGAATTGAGCATGTTCTAATGCCAAACTGAAAAATTGGGGTATATATCGACTTTGTTCCTTTTATTTTATTATTGGTGGTTTTCCAAAGCAGATAACTGGTTCAGACAGAAGTAACAAAGAGCAAAAATTATAGGAAATGTAAATTCTTTAGCACAGAGGTTCACAATTGGAAATCCTTTATATTAATGAAATTGGAATTCAAAGGTTTGAATTAGCTCCAATCATCTGACTTAACTATTGGTAATGCAAAATTTTAGTGAGAGTTTTAAATTGTATAACATCTATTTTTCCAGCATCTATAGGGAAAAGGTTATCAGTGACCCCCTGCACCAATAGAAAGAAGATCTGCCAGAGGAGCCACTCTGAGGACCATCATGGACAGACAATAGCAGAGGACTTGAGAAATCAGATTATTGCATCATGAGTTTTTGAGTCCTTGTATATAATAGACTGGACAGTGAGGGTTGGGTTACACATCCCTTTCACATCTCTCCCATGCACTGTTATTTTGTTTTTAAGACTTTTATTCCAAAAGGGGAGTGTTCCCTTAGTGGCTCCCTATCAATGTGTCTATCAATTATTTTTGATATCATGTTATATAACATCCAAATATCATAGTTAGGCCTTGCATGCAATGTATAGTCATCATATTTGGGGTGCTTCATTAGAGTTACTGAATCTCAGCTTCCCCAAGAAGCAGAGGGAGGGATCATGACAATTTATTTTTTCACATGCAGTTTTAATTCTTGTATATTCAAGAGAATCTCTGTTTTTTCCTTTGTCTGGAATTAGGGTCAGAGATATCACTTTATAGGCTATTTTTTGCATTTTCTTTGTCCTTGGGAATCCCAAAGAATGTCTTCATTTTTAAGACAAATAGGTTAATAAATGAAGGAAACAGGAGTACTTTTCCTGTGGATCTGACTGCTCACCTGTCAGCTTGGGGAAGGGCTAAGGTTCTGATGGATCACCTCTTATTTAGCTATCATCAATTTAAAAATGTCTTGGGATGGTCAAAGGTGGTTTTAAATAATGAGCTCTTAAAAAATCTATTTATCAGACTGTCTTATCCAGCTCAGGTCATCACTGGCTATTAGAGGCATTCATGGATACCTACATCACTTTATTGGTTATGATGCTAGTCTAACCAATAAACATGAAATAATCAATAAAGTTATATTCTTATCCCCAAATCAGTATATTGACATAATTTTAATAATAACAAATGATATGTTGCAATCTGCATTCAGATTCTATCAGTTCCTTCTATGGCAGCAGATAGCCTTTATCATCAGGCTTTTTTGTTTGTTATTGTTTTGTTCATCATTTCTTATGGCACAATGATAGTTCATTGCAATCATATACCACAACTTGTTCAACCACTGCTCAATTGACAGAGATGCTTTCAGTTTTCAGTTCTTTGCCTAAGCAAAGAGCTGCTATAAATATAGTTGTACTAGTATAGTAAGTCCTTTTCCTTTATTTGGATCTCTTTGGAATACAGAACTAGTTGGGATATTGCTAGGTCAAAGGGTATATGAAATTTGATGGCCCTTTGGATGTGGTTCCAGAATAGTTGAATGAGTTCACAGCTCCACTGATAGTATATTAGTATCCCAAGTTTTCAACATTCCCTCAAACACTTACAATTTTCCTTTTCTGCCATATTAGCCACTCTAATGGATATGAAGTTGTTTTAATTTGCACTTCTCTAATTAGTAGTGATTTGGAGGTTTTTTATATGACTAAATAGAGTTTAAATTTTTCATCAAAAAATGTCTAGCTTTTGACTATTTGTTAATTGGGAATTGTTTTTTAATCTTATAAATTTGACTTCCTTTTCTATAAAACTGAGAAATGAAGCCTCTATCAGAGACATTTATTATAATTTTCCCCAGTTTGTTATTTCCTCTCAAGTCTTGGTTACATTGGTTTTGTTTGTGCAAAAACATTTTAACTTAATATGGTCAGTTATCTATTTCACATCTTACAAGTTTCTCTGTGTTCTGTTGGGGCAAAAATGATTCTCTCATCCATAGATCTGACAGGTAAACTATTCCACATTCTCCAATTTCTTTATGGTATCACCTTGTATTTCTAAATCATGTATCCAATTCGACTTCACCTTGACATATGGCATAAGATGTTAGTCTGTCCCTTGTTTTTGCCATATACTTTTCCAGTTTTCCCAAATTGAATTTTAGATTTTGTCAAATACCAGGCAATTATTGTCATTTACTGTGTGTTGAGTCCCTGATCTATTCCATTGCTCCACTGTTCTATTTCCTAGTTGCCACCAGATTATTTTGATGGTTGCTGCTTTACAATACAATGAGATCCAGAATAACTAAGCTACCTTCCTTCATGGTTTTTTTTTTTCATTAATTTTCTTGACATTCATTGAATGCCTTTTGTTCTTCAATAATAACAATATTATTGTTGTTTCTACCTCTGTGACATAAACTTTGATAGTTATGACTTCTCACTTTGTAATCTTGACTCCATCCCCAACTATTGAGTTTTATTTCCCCTTATGGAAGCAAAGAGGATTGTGATTGGATCATTGTCTCTCAGTAGGGCTTGCTGGGAGCAGTTGGTGAAGACCCTTATTGGTTATCTGACTCCATTTGCTATAACTTTCCATTCATCGCCCCCCCCCCCATATTGTACTGAAACCAGTACCATACAGAACCTTCAATGGGGGAAAAGAATATAGGAAAAAGATATGAAGGATCTTGGTGTTGTATGAAATTAATATAAATATATAACTCATAGTTGGCACATCCATATTAAGGTAGGACATGGAGTAAAAGTGTAGTTTCTGACTTCCAGAAGCTCCCTTGCATGTCTGTGGTGTCATTATGTCAGGTCACATGACCCAGACTGTCCAATCAAAAGCAAACTAGGTGAAACATCATAGGCGGTAAGGCTCTGATGCCTTCCTGAATTCAAGTCCTCTCCTTGACTGGCCTTAATTTCTTTGGTCCAATTATATGTAGGATGGGCCCCTGGCCACTTGTAAAGTGGTTCAGGCAGATTGGGAATATAGGACTGGATGAATCAGCAGTACAGCTTTAGGTATGTAAGTTGGTAATACCTTCTTCTTTCTTTTTCTCTTTACTAATAAATACTTATAAATTAATATGAAATCTCCAAGATTCATTTTTATTTATTACAGTGTTCAACAAGGATCTCATGAGACTGTCTGCCCCACATTCTTTCACTACTGGAGCCTTTGTCTCAGGAAACACTCTGTCTGGGACCCAAGATAGCCATGAATAGTAAGTCCACACTAATTGTGACAAAGACTTGGTGCCTAGTAAATGCATCTACTAATTATCCCTACATTGGAAATTCCCTTCAATCTGCATTTCCTGGAGAGTTTACCAGGATCCTGGGACCCACTGTGAGGAGAGAAAACATTTGGCATGAGTATCTCCTGTTGAAAACTATTTGTATTTCAATAGAGGTTACACTATGGGGATAGTTTTTTTTTTCATCTTTTTCCAATTCTTGTTATTTTTCTTCTTCTGAATCATATCTTACCATTTTTAGAATAGTGATAAAGAGCAGAAATGTATGGGGAGCATTTCTCTGCCATTTCACTGAAAATTCTCTTATGCAGTAGCAAATCCCCCTCATCAAAAGCACAGCTAAGACTGACAGCCATAGGCCAGACAGATATCAGGAAAACTGATTTTACTTTTTCTCCACAAACTCAATAGTTGGACAACAGTAAAAGAAAATTATAATTGGAGTTATATATATATATATATATATATATATATATATATAGTAAAAACTCATTATGACAATGTGTCATGATTCTGCAAATATTTAAAATACTGTTTTTAAGTCTTTAGAACCAAAATAATGATGTTTAAAATACGTATCCAAAATATGCCACTGAAACTACTTCCAATTATCCAAAGTAGTTATTTAAGAGTTGTATGATATACAAAATTTCAGTACATAAATAAAGTGAGTGATATAGTGGATAGAGTGATGAACTTGGATTTAGGAAAACAAAATTTCAAATTTTCTCTTAGGGACCCTAAACAAATCAATTTGCTTTTCTCTACTTGTTTCCTTTCTAATAAAATGGGGAAAATAATAGCAACTATGTCACAAAATAGTTCTAAGGATTGTGGAATGCAGCAGCTGATAATAAGCATGTCCTGGATGGTGGCCATCTAGCTGAATTTTTCTTTCCCACAGCCAAGAACTACCTGGGAGCAAGTACCACTCCCAGCCCTACCTTTCCCATCTATGGACTTTGAGTTGTTAAGTAAAACAATTTATGGATCCATTGTCAAGGCTCTGCCTTCCAAATCTATTTAAACATCTATTTCTATACCTTCTGTCCTTCACTTCCACTATTTAATAGATAGTACCTTGTGAAATACCAATAATTTCAATATGGAATGTAAACAATTCAAAATAATTACTTCTGTGAATAATAATGTATCTCAAAAATTTGCCTTCTATATATGACATTACTGTGAAGAAATTAGATTGTTTAGTTGATATTAACACAGGTAAAACAGTGATAACTAAGCAAGTATTACAATTAGTATTCTAAAGTTCTGGAAGAATAAATTAATTTCATACAAGATATAGACTGCCTAACCCCTTCTCCAGAAATCACATATGCAATGATAATTAAGTGATATTTTAAAAGAATCTTTAAATATTTTTAAAAAACTAAATTTGAAAAATAATTGACTTCAAAAAAATTCTGGGGGCTGAGTCAAGATGGCAGCATAGAGGCAGTGAAAGTTCAGACCTCTAAAAACCCTTCCTTACCAATTACAAACTAAATGCTCCTAGGGGACTGAATATCAAACCAAACAACTAGACAGAGCCAAGTAACCCTCCTGCTGGACTCAAAAGGTATGCCCCCAAAAGCCAGAATTCGAGAACACTTGGAAGGAAGAAGAAAGTTCCCAGGACCCCTCCCCCACATAGAGCGCTAAGTCTCTGAGTGGGCCAGGGTAGCTGGTCTTGAGGGAGTACCTTATGGGCAAAGCTGTGCTAGGCTCAGAGCATCAAACAGGTAGTAGGAAAGCAGTTAGAGAAGAACCACAGAGAGGGCAGCCTAGTTGAAGCAGTAGAGACACTCCATATTGCACCTCCATGAGGTTTTGGCCTCAGGACATATTCAGCTCTGCAATACAGCTGGACTTAATCCCATCAAGGCCTCCAGAGCACAGGGAAGCTCAAGCTCCAACACCCCTCCCCCATAGACTGCACTGACAGATTTGCTGACAAAATTCCAATGGTAAAGGCTGACAGAAAAGTCCAAACCAACAAAAAAAAAAAAATTAGAGGAGCAAAAGCTCAGGCAACTGCAGAGAGTACATGAGCAAAAAACAGAAAAAGAAAAAAAAAATACAATTGACAGCTTCTATACAGGCAATGAACAAAGACCAAACAGAACAGAGAAAGATGAAGGAACATCAAGCAAAAACACAGAAACTCCTGCGAACTGGATACAGGCTTCGGAAGAACTCAAATTACAATTCAAAACACAATTAAGAAAGGCTGAAGAAAACTGGGAAAAGAACTTAAAAAGTAAGATAAGTCATCTGGAAACAGAAAACAGTGTCTTGAAAGCCAAAGTTAATCAGCTTGAAAATGAGGCAAAGGAGACAAAAAATGAGGCAAAGAAGATGAAAGATGAGACAAAGAAAATGAAATATGAGGCAGAGAAGATGAAAGATGAAGCAAAAGAGAGGAAAGATGGGGCAAAGAAAATGAAAGATGAGGCAGAGAATATGAAAGATGAACTTCAAAGAAAATCAGACCAGAAGAAGGATGATCAAAAAACCAGGGAAAGAAATCCAATCTTTAATATCCAAATACAAAAACTAGAAGCAAGTGATTTACAAGGCAGCAGGACACTATAAAACTAAAGCAAAAGAATAAAAAAATGAGGAAACTATGAAGCACCTCATTCACAAAACAGAATATTTAGAAAATTCTTCCCAGGAGAGACAACTTAAGAATCATTGGTCTACCTGAAAACCATGACAAAAGAAAATTCCTGGACAACATACTACAGGAAATTATACAAGAAAATTGCCCCAATATTCTAGAACAAGAGGGAAAAGTGGAGATTGAAAGAATCCAAAGACTACCTCCTGTACTTAACCCCCAAGAAAAAACAGCCAGGAATGTTATAGCCAAATTCAATAACTATCAGACCAAGCTGCTAAGAAGTCATCTAGATACCATGGAACCACAGTGAGGATAACACAGGATCTGACTGCATCTACACTGAAAGACCGAAAGACATGGAATATGATATTCCAGAAAGCAAGGGAACTAGGTATATAAACAAGAATCAATTACTCAACAAAACTGACCATATTCTTACTGGGGAAAGTATGGACATTTAACAAAATAGAAGAATTCCAAGCATATGTAAAGAAAAGACCAGACATGAACAGAAAATTTGATGCCCAAGCACAGAACTCAAGAGAAAAAAAATTAAATATAGAAAGTACTGGTCAATCTAATTGGAAAAGGAAAGAAGAAAATCAAATTGACAGTATCCAAAATGAAAATGTCAACCTTGCCTCTAATGAAGAGGAAATTAAGGCAACAATTAAAAAGTATTATGCCCAACTATATGGCAATACATATGGCAATCTAGGCGATATGGTTGAATATTTACAAAAATATAAATTGCCTAGACTAACAGAGGAAGAAATAGAATACCTAACTAATGCCATATCAGAAAAAGAAATTGAACAAGCCATCAAACAACTCCCTAAGAAAAAATCCCCAGGACGAGATGGATTCACAAATGTATTCTATCAAACATTCAAAGAACAACTAATCCCAATATTATACAAACTATTTGACAGAATAAGCAAAGAAGGAGTGCTACCAAATTCCTTTCACAACACATATATGGTACTGATTCCAAAGCCAGACAGGTCAAAAACAGAGAAAGAAAACTGCAGACCAATATCCTTAATGAATATAGATGCAAAAATCTTAAATAGAATACTAGCAAAAAGACTCCAGCAAGTGATCAGAAGGGTCATCCACTATGACCAGGTAGGATTCATACCAGGATCGCAAGGATGGTTCAGTATTAGGAAAACCATCCACATAATTGACCATCTTAACAAGCAAACTGACAAAAATCACGTGATTATTTCCATAGATGCAGAAAAAGCCTTTGACAAAATACAACACTCATTCCTATTGAAAACACAAGAAATTATAGGAATGGAAGGGCCTTTCCTAAAAACAATAAACAATATATATCTAAAACCATCAGCAAACATTATCTACAATGGGGACAAAAAGCTTCCAATAAGATCAGGAGTGAAACAAGGATGCTCATTATCACCTGTAGTATTTAACATTGTACTAGAAACACTAGAAGTAGCAATTAGAGAAGAAAAAAAATTAAAAGTATTAAAATAGGCAATGAGGAGGCCAAGCTATCACTCTTTGTGGATGATATGATGGTCTACTTAAAGAATCCTAGAGAATGAACCAAAAAGCTAGTCGAAATTATGAATGACTTTAGCAAAGTTGCTGGATACAAAATAAACCCACATGTCATCAGCATTTCTATATATCTCCAATCCATCTCAGCAGCAAGAATTAGAAAGAGAAATTCCATTTAAAATCACCCTAGACAACATAAAATTCTTAGGAATCTATTTGCCGAGACAAACACAGGAAATATATGAATGCAACTACAAAACAGTCTCCACACAATTAAAACTAGATCTAAACAATTGGAGGAACATTGATTGCTCATGGGTAGGATGAACTAACATAATAGAAATGACAATCTTACCCAAAATAATTTACTTATTTAGTGCCATGCCCATTGAAGTACCAAAACACTTTTTTACTGAATTAGAAAAAAAAAGAAACACATGAAGTTCATTTGGAAGAACAAAAGATCAAGGTTACCTAGGGAAGTCATGAAAAAAAAATGCAAAGGAAGGAGGACTTACAGTTCCATATCTCAAACTATCCTATAAAGCAGTGGTCATCAAATCAATTTGGTTCTGGCTAAGAGACAGAAAAGAGGATCAATGGAATAGACTTGGGGAAAGTGACCTCATCAAGACAGTCTATAATAAACCCAAAGATCCCAGCTATTGGGACCAAAATCCACTATTTGATAAAACTGCTGGAAAAATTGGAAGACAATATGGGAGAGATTAGGTTTGGATCATATAAAGAAGGAAACTATAAGCAAATTAGGTGAACACAGAATAGTATACTTGTCAGATCTTTGGGAAAGGAAAGACTTTAAAACCAAGCAAGAGGTAGAAAAAAATCACAAAATGTGCAATCAATAATTTTGATTACATCAAATTAAAAAGTTTATTTACAAACAAAAGCAATGCAACCAAAATTAGAATGGAAGCAACAAATTGGGAAACAATCTTCAAAACAAAAACCTTTGACATATGTCTACTCAAATTTATAAAGAGATAAATAAATTGTACAAACAATCAAGCCATTCTCCAATTGATAAATGGGCAAGGGACATGAATAGGCAATTTTCAGTTAAAGAAATCAAAAATATTAGTAAGCACATGAAAAAGTGTTCTAAATCTCTTATAATCAGAGAGATGCAAATCAAAACAACTCTGAGTTATCACCTCACACCTAGCAGATTGGCTAACATAACAGCTATGGAAAGTAATGAATGCTGGTTAATTCATTGCTGGTGGAGTTGTGAACTGATCCAACCATTCTGGAGGGCAATTTGGAATTATGCCCAAAGGACACTAAGAGACTGTGCCCTTTGATCCAACTATAGCACTGTTGGGTTTGTACCCCAAAGAGATAACAAGGAAAAAGACTTGTACAATAATATTCATAGCTGCACTCTTTGTGGTGGCAAAAAATTGGAAAATGAGGGGATGCCCTTTAAATGGGGAATGACTGAACAAATTGTGGTACATGTTTGTGATGGAATACTATTGTGGTCAAAGGAATAATAAACTGGAGGAATTCCATGTGAACTGGAACAACCTCCAGGAATTGATGCAGAGTGAAAGGACCACAGCCAGGAGAACATTGTACTCAGAAACTGATACACTGTGCTACAATCGATTGTAATGTAATTTGTAATGTAATTTGTAATTGTAATTTGTAATTGATTGTAATGCCATTAGTGGCAATGCAGTGAGCTTGAACAATATGGAGTGATCTAAGAGAAAAAAACACTATCCACATTCAGAGGAAAAACTGTGGGAGCAGACTCACAGAAGAAAAACAATTGCTTGAATCCATGGGTTGAGGGGATATGATTGGTGATCTAGACTCTAAATGAATATCCTAATGCAAACACCAACAACATGGAAATAGGTTTTGATCAAGGACGTATATAATATCCAGTGAAATTGTGCACCAGCTAAGGGAAGAGTGGGAGAAGGGGAGTGAGGGAAAAGATATGATTCTTGTAACCAGGAAATAATGTTATAAATTGACTAAATAAATTAATTAAAATTTTAAAAAAATTCTGGTTTCAAAGTATTGTGAAAAAACATTTATTTTGGGAAGGAATTCAATGCTTGCTTGTTGGGGGGTGATGAGTTATTTCATTAATAAAATAGGAACAGCAGGAAGACACTAATGAATACCTAGAACTTGCATACCAAATTTGTTCCACTAGGGGGAAAAAGTTAACTTGAATATTTGGCAAACTAAAGGATTCCACAATTGCAGATTTTGATAGCATATGAACAGTGTATTATGTAACACCACGAGTAATTTTTTAAAAAAGCTTAATTACTTTGCTGCTTGCTATATTATTTGTAAACTTTTGTCTAAAAATAAATTAAATCCTTTCCATATGAATTGCCTAAGGTCATGCATTCCATAAGTGAGAGTAACTTTGGGTTTTGAGGTACCATATAGCTTGACTTGGAAAGGTCAAGTTTTCTTAAAAGACTTGGATGTCTTAGCTTTTTAAATTAAATTTATATTTGAATGAAAGCATGTGACACCATTAGACTTACAAAGCTGAAATGCTGAAGAGAAAATGATAGGATCATTGAAATATGAAGGATGAAAGCTTTTCTGAAGTAAACATTGAAGACTTTAGAATTGAAGACCTTAGAAAGGATCTGACGTTCTAATTTCTCAGGTGAGCACCAAAAAAGGCAACCTTTTCCCCAAAGGCATTCATGCACAAGTGTCCAGTGGAAATCTGGGAGATATATCAAACTGATCACCATATATAAGGGTATGGCACTTACTGGACTATGAAGAATTGTCATGCTATAGTATGATCTTTCTAGATCTTTCTTATTTCCTGCCTGAACATGACAAACTTTGGAGCTAAAGAGTGCTATACTACTTTGGCTAAAAATTGCATCATAACACCCAATTGAAACAAAGACTGGAGGCAGTTGATATTATAGCAGTCCATCAAAGAGGAAATTTTAGGAAATGTCCAGTAGAGACATGGAACTCAGTCCACCAGTTGACTGACTTACAGCAACAACCCAGAAGCTGAGTGAACTATCTGGAAAAGTTCAGCAATAGCTGCTTAGGGAATGAGCAAATCATCTTCATCTAGTATCTGGGTGACCTGTCTAGATCTGACTGGCTGAATTCATCTGGCCACAGAATAACTTGCCTGTCCTAGATCAGTGTAGCTAAGAAAAACTATTTGACCAAACCTAGCCAGAAATTTACCCTTCCAGTCAATATATCATACCCTAAAAGGAGCAGGTTATTTTGAACCACCCATTCAGCGGAGTCATATTGCCCAGTTAAGAGCCCTGTATACCTACAGGAGAAGAAGCCAGTCCATAATGAGAACCAGTGCCCTGCTCAGTTGTAAACTTAATGAGGACTCTACAGAGAAAGAATGGACATTTCAACTCTATTTTTCCAGAGTTGCAAGTGGTCTTGGACAGAAATGTTCCTTATGTATGCATATTTATACCATTTTATTTTAATTTTTTGATAATTATCCTCAAAGCATCCTGTAAGCTTTTGGGAGAATGTCAGGGAAAATACCTTTGGGCAGCTATTTTTCCTCCAATGATGTTTTAGTTTTCTAACAACAAATTGAGTCTATTGACTGTCTATTAATGAGAAATGTATTTGTGGAGGCTCAGAACCTACAATATTGGAAGGCTAGACATGGTTAGGGTCAGTTATCCCCAAAGCCCTGAGGAGTTGTCACCCTCTGCCAATGTGTCAAGCAGGTGTGGGAAATGAGCCTTGATTACTATAAAAGGTATTTTGAAATGTCTTTTGAAATGCTTGGAAAAATACAAAATGTGCTGGGATCAGACATTAGGAACAGATTTCAAATATTAATTTTACAAATGATAAAACTGAAGGTTAGAGACTTTAGCTGAATCAACCTATCTTGTGGGTAAAAACAAGAAGAGAAGAATTTGATCCCCAATCCCTTTACCTCTTTCTTATTTTCTCTCTACTTCATTTGTCTTTCAACAAAACAGAAAGTTGGTTAGTCAACATCCTAGAAAAAAAGTGGACTATTTACTTAAAAGGAGCTTTCTGGCCCAGGAGAGCCAAAGACCTCCAGAGCAAACACACACACACACACACACACACACACACACACACACACACACACATATATATATATTATATATATATATTTAATATATATATATATTTAATATATATATATATAATATTTTACATGATATTGGAGCTGCATTTCATAATTTGCCTGATATAATTTTCAAAAAGAAGAAAGGGAAAAAGAAAATTGCAGTTGGGGTGATTACACAATTCTTACATAGACTAGAAGCAGCCATGCAGTGCCCCTCCAGGAATGTATGGGATATAACCCTATGTGGCAATCGGTCTCTTGATTGCCTGTACATCCTCCGACATCCTAATGCAAGAAGTAAGGGCTTCCCTGATTGAGTGACATTTAATTATCCAAGAAAGAAATTTTTAAAGGACCATGTGATACAAACTAAATCACTCTGACAGCTTCATTATAAAGCTGACATATGGAGAAGAGAAGTGGACCACTGGGCTAAAGATATATTCTAAGTCACTTTCTAAACAACTGTGATGTCTAAGAAGAGGAAATCCAAAATTTGATGATGGAGGTAAAGCCCCTAATACCATATCATGGGAGAAACTAAATTTTCCACATATTATCAAGATTAATGCCTTTGAAAACATTGGTTTGCCAAATGTTTTTGTCTCTGACCCATGAAAAATCATCTTTAATTAAAAAAAAATTTTTTACTTGATACTATCTAAATACCATCAAAGGTCTGAGCAGTTGCCATTTTATTAGTGTCTCAAATATTTATATAGTATATTGTTATATAGATTCTTCAAGTGATTCAGGGTTCAACATGTACATACTATAATCAGTGTTTTAGGATTTATAAAGCAATTTAGAGATATTATCTTATTATCTCATCTCACATAACCCTGGAAAATAAGTGGTATTATTATCCCATTTTAATAAATGAGGAAATTGACTTAGACAGAGGTAAAGTGACTTACCCAGTGTCATATAGCTAGTAAGAATCTGAGGTTGGATTTGAATTCAGGTCTTCCTGGCTCCAGACCTAGAACTATTCACGGTGTTATCTCTCCATTGAAAGCTGACATGTAAATAATTTTCTCTTTGAGTATTTCAATGACTCTTTGATCTTATCTATGTCAACTAAAAGATGCTGATTTCCATGATAAATTATTTTCTAAATTGGATAGTTCCCCACCACTCCACTATTTCAAAAGTCCTATTACATCATAGCATGTTAGTTTCAATTTTTCAACTTCCATTAGAGTTTTTATTTTGATAATATGCAGACACTGAAGGTCCACACAAAGAGGATACAAAGATATATCAACCAATAAGCTTCAAGGACCACCTTGTTTCTCAGTTATCTACTTTTGTGCCTGACATAGTTCCAAATAACTGAGCCATGAATTCTAGTTCTGGCTCTAACATATTATGTAGTTTTGTCTCTTTTATCCATTCTGGATTTTAGTTTACTTATCTATAGAATTAAACAATTAGATCAAATATCAAAAGTCCACCCTGGACTGAAATTTTGAGTTAATTTGTTGTTTTGTTTTAGTTGTTTCAGTCATGTATGACTCTTAGTGACCCCATTTAAGGTTTTTCTTGGCAAAGATATTGATGTGGTTTGCCATTTTCTTCATCAGCTCATTTTACAGATGAAAGAACTGAGGCAAGCAGGATTAAATTATTTGGCCAGGATCACTTTGAGACTGGATTTAAAGTCATGTATTCTTGACTCCAGGCCAAGTCCTTCATCTAATACATCACATAGCTGGTAGCTGATCCTATGAGTATGTAGTTAATAACATGTAGTTAATAATAGGGGACATTTGTCATCCTTCACATTACTGAGTTAACTGTTGTTCCAGTATTTTATATTTATTCTTCCAGTCATGAAGGAATATTTATTTGTTCTTTCTTTCTCTATAATAAACATTTATTAAATATATATTAGGTGGCAGGGATTGTTGCTAGGACCTAGAGACAAAAACTAAAATTGTCTCCAAAACAAAAAGCACATGGGAAATAAATTAAATGAAAAATTACATCCATAATAATGCCTGAGCCATATTAGCAACTTGGGAGACTAGGACCAGCTTTTAAAAAGAGTTGCCACTTGACCCAAGTTTTGAAAAAGGTTACAAATTCCACAGGTGTGGGAGAAAGGGGAGTGGAGAAGTATTTTGACAGAATAGGTAATTGCAATTGCATATATTTGAAAAAAAAAAGCAGCTCAGTTTGTCAGGTATATCATTTAATTATGTGAATATTTGTTGACCTTCCTTCACCAAAACAGACAACACATATTTCCATGTCCTATTAAATTATGAGCTTCTTGAAGAATGGATTGATTTGCATTTTCATTCCAAGCACCTATCCCACTGCCTTAAGCATAATAGACTCTTAAAATAGTTATTGGACTGTGTTGAATCAGACAGAATGAGGGTATTTGACACTTTGAAAGGGTACACAAACATAGGCAGTAAGGAAGTCAAGCATTTATTAAGTACCTACAATATTCTAGGTGCTATATAAATTCTGGGAGGAATAAAAGACAAAAGACATAATTTTGTAATCCAGAAAAAATAACAGCTAGTTGTCACCCACCTCTTTCATTTTCCTTGTTCAAGATACTTCATATTATATAACTCCATGTATTTTCACTGGTTGTTTACAATACCTAGAATCCCATGCCTTCTCATCTCTACTACCTAGTTTCCCTAGATTATTGAGGGTAAACCTATGGCATGCATGCAAAAGATGGAACATGGACTTGGATGGAGCATCTCCCCTCCTTTTCTCCATTGTGCCTGATGACATTTTTTTCATGTTATCTGCCCCTCTGCCCAGCAACCCAATGGGAATGCACAGGAGGTAAGGTGGGCTGCTCATAGGTGGCAGAGCTAGAGGGGAGCAGAGCACTCAGGCCACACCCATCCCTATCTACACTTGTGCTGTGGACATTCCTCACTTCATCCACCCCTGTGCTCAGCAGCCCAATGGGAGCACTTTCTCCCTCATGGCACAGAGTATCAAAAGGTTCATCATCACTACCCTAGACATTTTAAGATCTTACCTAAAATTCTACCTTTATAGGAAGTTTTTCTCAATACCTATTAATTCTAAGATTTAGGACATATGCTTTTTTTAGGCAGTAGAGAATGAGTCAATAGACAAAGAAAGGTTGAAAATAAGTTATAGAATTGAATAGGGAATATCTGGGTAAGAAAGATTCCTATTTTACATGAGATCATCATTCCATTTTACATATTCCTGCTCTATTTTTTAATTATTTTAGGTCAATCAATTATATTCACCTTAACCTCAAGTCTCCTATTTAAACAAGCTCTTTCAAAGTACTCCGATAATGGTGTCATTTTTAAAGGTTATAGATGACATTTTTTCATATAATAAGTAAATAATTTTATCTTTTGGGTGACTTATAATGGATTGTTCATTTTTACCTTCTTACAAAGCAGATTTTTTATTCTCTCTTTGGGGTACAAATCTAGTAGAGGTATTGCTGGATCAAAGGGCATGCATTCTTTTAAAGACCTTTGGAAAAAATTCCAAATTGCCTTCCAAAATGGTTAGATCAATTCATAATTCCACCAACAAGGCATTAGTGTTCGAATTTTGCCACATCCCTTCCAACATTTATTATTTTCCTTTACTGTCTTATTGACCAATCTACTAGGTATTAGTTGTTTTTGATTTGAATTTCTCTAATCAGGAGGGATATAGTAGTATTTTTATGGAAAATGTAAATTAAAAAAAAACTTATTTTAGAGCAACAATAATCTTGGGGAGATGAGTTTCAGATAAGTTGTGCTGAGATCATAAACAAGATTATAATGATTTGAAAAGTGAATGAGAAGAGATAAAATACAGAAAAATGAGTATAAATTGATTTCTCAAGAAGAATGGCTGTGAAAGTAAAAAAAATATAGGATGAAAGTTTGGCAGCATAGTGTAAGCTTTACTTTTTTTTAAAGATAAAGTTCTAGGCATCTTTATAAGTATCTGTAGTTTCCAGTGGATAGAGAGATTTAAATTTAGGTAAGAAGGGAGAGTGATTTAAAAGGCAAGTTCTAAAAGGGAAGGGGATGAAGGACATTGATGGGTTAGCTTTTACAAGGAGAAGATGCATCTTCTAAGACTAGGACACTAGAGAATAAAATTGGTGATGTTAAGGTAATTTCCTGTGTAGACCTGGGAAAAAAATGAGATCATTGCGGATAGCTTAAATCTTTGTAGAAAAGGTCCTTTTTCTGGTCAGCTGGAAGTAAGGTTGGAAGCTTAAATTGAGAAAGGGTTTGGAATGGATACTGAGGATAGTATAATTGAGAGAATCAGGAAAGAATAAAAGGATTGAAAGGCATCCATAGAGAACACTAACCACAAATTCATGTAGAACTTTCAGAATCTGAGACTTCCTCAAACAGTGTTTAGTAACATGCGTGTATAATGGTGGGAGTGATTCATTGTTGGGGGGGGGGGAAGAGAAATGGAGGGTATGGATGAAGAATGGTATTAAGTTTAACTGGTTAAGCATAGGATCAAGATTTTAAGATCAGAACATTAGACCTGGATATCCAAAGACTGATGAACAAAAAGACTGTAAGCTGTAGTGAACATGGAGCAAAATTTTATAATAAAAAAGACACAGGAAAAGAATGGAGAACTGGACGTTATAGTCTCACAAAAAAATTTCACTGATGAATTGTGGTTATAAAATTCTTGTTAGAATATCAAGGTATGACTCGAATCTTTAAGTTTCAGGTAGGGTAACTGTCAAGGAGATGAAGATTTATTTTTTGATACTTCTGATTTTTATTCATTTTTAATTTTTATAAAATGTTTGATTCATGGTTGTTTTTCTATCAGCCTTTTCTATCTGTGCACTTTCTATGTACTATACCACCTGCAGAATTGAATCCTCCCACATAACAGACAAACTAGTTAATCAAAAACAACTGATACAGTAACTATATCTGACAATACATAAAGCATTCTATCCTAGTTACCCACCCCTTCCCTCTTTTTTAAATTGAAAATTTTATATAATTAATTAATTTAGAATTTTTTTCCACAGTTATATGATTCATGGTCTTTCCCTCCCATCTCCCTCACCCCCTTAGACATCATGCAATTCCATTGGGTTTTACATGTATCATTGATCAAGACCTATTTCCTTATTATTGATAATTGCACTTGAGTGATTGTTTAGAGTCTACATCCCCAATCATATCCCCATCAAACTATGTGATCAAGCAGGTGTTTTTCTTCTGTGTTTCTACTCCTACAGTTCTTTCTCTGAATGTAGATAGCATTCTTTCTAATCAGTCCCTCAGAATTGTCCTGGATCATTGCATTGCTGCTAGTAAAGAAGTCCATTACAATCAATTGTATCACAGTATGGCAGTTTCTGTGTACAATGTTCTCCTGGTTCTGTTCCTCTCACTCTGTATCACTTCCTGGAGGTCTTTCCAATTCACATGGAATTCCTCCAGTTCATTATTCCTTTGAGCACAATAGTATTCCATCATCAACATATACCACAATTTGTTCAGCCATTCCCCAATTGAAGGGCATCCCCTCCTTTTCCAATTTTTGGCCACCACAAAGAGTGCAGCTATGAATACTCTTGTACAAGTCTTTTTCATTATTATCTCTTTGGGGTACAAACCCAGCAGTGCTATAGCTGGATCAAAGGGCAGACAGTCTTTTATCGCCCTTTGGGCATAGTTCCAAATTGCCATCCAGAATGGCAGAATAATAGAATAAATTCACAACAAGGAGATGAAGAATTAATGAATTACAACACAATTTTAGAAAGGAAGGGGTCCTCAGGTACCATCTAGGCTAACTCATGTCAGAAGACATTCGTCTTATTAGAGAACTGACAAGTGATTGTTCAAGCCTCTGCTGTTAAATGGAGGAAATCTATGGTCCTACAAAGCAGTCCTTTTCATTCAAATTCTGAGACCCCCCCCCCCATACACACACACATTGAACTGAGTTTCTTAAGAAGGGGAAAAGAATGACTTGGAGAAGTGGTAAGGAATGGAGGAGACAGAGACAGTAAATTACAGCTAAAAACATCTAAATAGTGTTATATGCCTTCACTGAATAAAACTCAGTTAAGAACTTGCTGAGTGAAACCAAGCAACAGTTTTAGGCGAGAGTCTGGAAGTGACAATGAGTTGGAAGAAGCATGACATTTACCCTCTTTGGTCATGGTGTCATTGATCATGAGTAAAGAAATATTCATTGCTCAGGTGGCTAACCTTCTGATAGGAATTTAATTTCCATAGCAACAATGAAAGAAAATGATATGAAAGACATGAGATAGAAATTGGTAAAGGTCTTGATAGAGATGCACCAATGATAAGGAAGATGTGGTTTTATATTATGGAATGGAAAATAGGACTCGGAGCAAAGTGCATGGATTCTAAATAAATCCATATGACAGTAGATCACTATGCCCTTCTGTTCAGGAACTATGGCAATAGTTTTTCATGATCATACTGTACATATACATGTACACTCAAACACTCCCATTAAAATCTCATCAGTTTTTCCCCTTATTTACAGTCCTTACAAAGAGCATCAAGTCTTTTCTTGCAGCTAAAATTTCCTGCATATGTTGTCTCCCCAAATTAGAATGTGAGATCAAGTGTCTGAGGCCAGATTTAACCTAGGACCTCCCATCTCCAGGCTTGGCTCTCAATCCATGAGCTACCCAGCTGCCCCCACTGTCTAGTTTTTTTTTTAATATCTATTCCAGTATTTGGCACAGTCCTTGGCATATAGTAACACCTTAGTAAATGCTTTTTTATGCCATTCCAACATAACCTAATTACCTAGACTCACATTCAACTTGAGCATCATTAACATGTTCTAGTCAATGTGAAAGTCTAACAAAAAGGCACAGCACAAAGTACTAGTCTACTGATTGCATTAAAGCCCCTGATAATTCTGGAAGAAAAAAAAAAGACTAATTGATATTTTGCCTCTAGTAACAAGAAAAGTGGAGAAAATGTTAGTAGAGGTTACTAAACTATTTAGACACATTTTCAATTCCTAAGCTACATTTTTAATAATTACACAGGAAAAAAAGGAACACTGCAGGGACACTTATACTCTCTTGCTGGGAGAAAAATGTGGTGTTCTAAAGCTGTAGCTTTGATAAAAGTGAGAATTTGTAAAAGCCATCTCCTTAATTATTTATGGCATTAATATAAATGTTGAGTAGGCTTTGCTGTACAATAGGGGTAATCCCTATTACAGAATATATCTGCAAAGACGTTTCTATTAAGTCTCTATTGCCAATTATAAGACTCACCTGCACAGGATAGGCTAAAGAAGTCTGCCTAATTAGAAGTTAGTTAATTCACTTGGAGGAATAAAGTTAAAAGGAAACTGATATATGCCCATTAAAAAAAGAATAGTCGTAGAGACTGAGGAGTCTGAATACAGGGAGTGGGTAGAGGAGGTACAGATCTATTTGAGCTAAAAAAATATGAAATGAGAAACTTTCCAAGAAAAGGATTTGGGGGAAAAAATCACATAGAAAAGAATAATCCCTACCTCCTCTAAGAGGGGGATTGTCTGCAGCCTCCATTCTTTCAAGCACTAAAAATTTAGAGAAGCATTTTACACAATTAAAATGCATATATCTATCAATTACCTAGTATATACTAAGCCTCTGCTATATTCTAGGCACTGTAATAGGTGCTGAAAATAGGAAAAAGAAAAAAAATATCTACTTATAAGAAACATTCTAATGAAAGAGAGTACATACATACATACGTATATATACTCACATAACTATGTTCACTATGGTTAATAAAGACAAAGTAGATAAATATAAGGTAGTTTGTGATCTAGATTGGAAGAGTCAGGCATGGTTTCATAAAAAAGTGTAGAAATGGATGAAGTGCTCTGATATTTCAAAATTTCATGACTACTAAGTTACAACCTCTAGGGACTTTAGTATTTTAATCAATCATATAATTAATTAAATTATTTGTACAAGTATTATTGAGAAGAAAGTGCTTGTTAAACTCTGAACCATTATATAAATGTGAGCTAGTATTAATAAGAATCAAGTGTGTTCCCAGCCCTTTGCTATGACAGGAAGTCAAGAAATAAAGGTTTTCTGGGCCAGAGTAGTATCTGAAAAGTTTGGAGCTTGGGGCATATAACATTTTTGTACTTGGGAAACTGAGTTAAAATTCCATTTTTCAGCTTCTTTTGCTGCATCTTCATCCAGGTCACTCACAATAATATTATAGTGCCTTGTCCTTGATTCTATTTGGCTTGGTAACCTTTTTAGCTCCAATTGATTTAATTATCATGTCTGTACACATGATTTTGGAATCTGTTTTTCTCCAGTTTTCATCTCTCTCACCAATTGTCTTTTGGATATTTCAAAATGAATATTATACATTCACCTATACAGATGTAATCGCACCCATCCCATATGTATATGTAGAGAGGAGATGGGTGGCTCAGTGAATCGAGAGCCAAGTCCAGAGCAGGGAGGTCCAGGGTTCAATTCTGACCTCAGGTGTGTGACCCTGGGCAAGTCACTTAACCCCCATTGCCTAGCCCTTACCACTCTTTTGCCTTGGAACAAATACCAAGTATTGATTCTAAAATGGAAGGTAAGGGTTTAAAAAAATTGAATATGTGCATCATAGAATTCATTGCTCTGGAATCTTTCTTGATCTATTCTTCTCATAAGCCCCACCTCATCTTATTTCTCCTTTTGTCTCTCAAATGTATCTCTTTCTTGTAACTGCCACCCTAGTGCAGGCTCCCATCATCTTACACCTGAACTATTGAGATAACCTGCTGGTTGATCTCCCTGTCACTAATCTCTTCCACTCCAATTCATCCTTGACTTATCTGCCAAGATGATCTTCTTAAAATAAAGATATGACCCTGGTATGACCATGATTCCCTTCATCAAAAACTCCATTGTTTCCCTGTTTTCTCTAGGATTAAGTATAAAACCCCGTATTTGACTTACAAAGCCCTTCACATTTTTATAGTACATAAATTTCATTAGAAAGTACCAGTCTTCTTATACTTTGCTCTCTTCTATCTTTGCCTCCCCTTCATGTACTGTTTATTGGTTCCACGGTAGTAAGTACAATGTGTCTAGAACCTCCTATCTCTAGGCCTGGCTCTCAATCCACAAAGTCTCATAGCTTCCCTTTAGTTTCTTTTTAAAAAACCATTAATGTCTTTCATCCAATCATAATTCACTAGAAGAATATAGTGTAAGATTTATTTCTAGATTTCTTTCCTAAAAGAGTATAAACCAATTTTTTTCCCAAATTCATTTGTTGTATGAAAAACTGTAGTTATTACAATCTGAAGGAGCTGTAGAGTTTTGAAGGAAAGAATGTGTAAAATGTCTACAAAGTTAGGTTGGAACCAGATTGAGAAGAATCTTAAATTTCATAGAGAGAAGGGAAGAATCTTAAATTTCATAGAGAGAAGGTTGTATTTATTACCATCACAGTAGGGAACCCTTCTCGCTTTTTGAGCCAAATTTGTGCCTATGGAGGGGAGGGACTAAGTTAAATGGCAGGTAATGGATGAAGGTACAGAAAAAGGAGGCTGAAAAGGAACAGAATAAGAGAAAAACTAAGAGAAATATTACATAAAATCTCATGAAGGAAATAGTACCTTACTTAGGAAAAAGTGGTTAATAAGAGAATCCTATAAAGACATCAAGAAAGATTAAAACTAAGAAAGGGCATTGGATTTATCAAGTAAGAGATCATTAATAACCTTGAACAGAACTCTTTCAGTTCACTGATAGGATTGATAGAACATAAGTTGTTGAAAACTGAAAGAAAACAATAATGAAGCAGGAATGGATTCTTTTCTAGGAGTTTGTATGTGAAAAACAACATCCGATCTAGGATTTGGGGAATGTCATGATGATGAGAGAACTAAAAAGGACTTCCTTTTGGCTGTGAGGGTTTATTTTAAAACCATAAGATTCTCAAATATTCTTCCATTACCACTTTAGGACTGATGGGCACTATTTAGAACTGCAGACCATTTTATATTTTTTTCAGTTTCATTTGTTTCCCATGGATAAAAACTGATGACACCATCTAATATTCTGGTATTAAATAGTTAAGGATGTACTTATCACTCTGCTCCTCAGATAGCAAAAATGACCAGTCCACATACCCACTCCTAAATTTCAAATATGTCACCCCCAGGGATTTCTGAGTCAGGACCTGAGGTTGCCACGCAGCAAGTTAGTCGCATGACTCAATGACGTCCTACCTAATGAGGTGTCTGCTGAAAAAAGGAAGTACACTTTTATACTAAATTTAAACAAATAATATCTAGCACTAATATCACATGTTAATTTTTGCCAAGTGTTTTACTTTGATTATTATATATAATTATAACTTTTTATAATTTATAATTACCCCTACTTTACAGATGAGGAAACTGAGACAGAAAGAGTTCAAATGACTAGCCCAGTGACACAGAGGTGATAAAAGCCTAAGGCAGAATTTAATCTCAGGTCTTTCTGATCCCAAATTCAGTATCTTCTATCAAGTACAGTAATGCAAAAAGAATGAAGACAACATAAACAAAATAATCCAAATGGCTTCAATGAAAGCACAGTGATGAAACTTGATTCCATAGAAGAGATATGAGAATGCACTCTCTTCTTAACAAAAACAAGAAAATATAGGCATGAAATATAGAATATATCATAATCAACTGATATATTAATTGGTTTTCCTGTACTTTTTATTTTATTAATTTTTACATTCAATTTCATTTATTGTCAAAAGGCATGTTCAAATTAAAGGAAAAATATATTGGAAAATATTGGTGATATAAAAAATGTAATTCAATTTCAAATTCAAAACAAAAAAGTTATTCAATTAGATTTTGAAAGACAAATCATAAAACTATTACTTAAAATGGTATTATAAAGGATATGCAAATCTTCCTAAATGTTTCATATACCAGTATTGTACTGAATAAAACCTTTAAATATTCATAATTCTTTCCACTTTTAAATGCGTGGAATATCATTTTATTACTTTGTTGTATGAAATATGGAATCTAGCTAACTTATAAACAGTGGGATTGTTAGTAACTCAACAAATGCAAAATATTGTAAATAAAGTACATAGCCTTAAATTACAAGCTTCTTTGTTTTCCTGTAGTGTGTATATATGTACTTTTAATTGGTTTTCTGGTATTATTTTTGAAAAACAGCTACGCAGTAAAATGTTCTAAGAATAGGCTGCCATAATAAATGTGTATTTGAATACTGCAGAAAAGAACTAATTAAATCCTCTGTTCATGTATTATAAGTACATAAAAAGTAAATTCACTTGATCCTGAAAAGAAGAAACCCATGGGCCTCTTATAAACATGAGAACAAAAATATTACTACCTATAAGACATTTTATGATTTTATGATCCCGCATCAAAAACGGAGTGTAGTCATCAGACAATCACATGGCTACCCCTTTTCCTAAAAACAAAAAGTAAAGAATTTAATGTAAACTTGGACTTTTTATAAATTCTCTGAAGTCACATAGTCAAGATCTAATATTAACAGCTTATAAAAATGAAGACTTTGGAAAAGATTATTTTAGATGGAAACATAACTGAAGAAGCCTAATTTTCTTCTTAGTACTAAATAATAAAATATTATGATGTTTATTATAATTCTTTCTATTTAACAAAAACTTTCAGATATCACATGAACTTCACAATGATTTTCTTTTTTAATTTTTAATTTAATTTTGCCAATTTAGAACATTATTCTTTGGTTACACGAATAATATGCTTTCCCTCTCTCCTCTCCACCCACACTTCCCATAGCTGACGCACAATTCCAGTGGGTATTACATGTGTCCTTGATCAGAACCTATTTCCATATTGTTGATGTTTGCACTAGGATGATCATTTAGAGTCTATTTTCCCAATCATATCCCTCTTCACCCATTTAATCAAGCAGTTTTTTTTTTTTTTGGTGTTTCTACTCCTACATGTGGATAGTGTTATTTCTCCTAGATCCCTCCAAGTTGTTAAGGATTACAGCATTGCCACTAAAGGAGAAGTCCATTACATTCAATTGTACCACAGTGTATCAGTTGCTGTGTACATTGTTCTCCTGGTTCTGCTCCTCTCACTCTGCATCAATTCCTGGAGGTTGTTCTAGTTCTCATGGAATTCCTCCAGTTTATCATTCCTTTGAGCACAATAGTATTCCATCACCAATATATGCCACAATTTGTTCACCCATTCCCCAATTGAAGGGCATCCCCTCATTTTCCAATTTTTTGCCACCACAAAGAGCACAGCTATGAATATTTTTGTACATGTCTTTTTCATTATTATCTCTTTGGGTTATAAATCCAGCAGTGGTATGGCTGGATTAAAGGGCAGACAGTCTTTTAGCATAGTCCATATCCTTTTATCATAATTCCAAATTGCCGTCCAGAATGATTAGATTAATTCACAACTTCACCAGGAGTGCATTAAATTCCCAACTTTACCACAGCCCCCCCAGCATTCATTACTTTCCTTTGCTGTCATGTTAGCCAATCTGCTAGGTGTGAGGTGATAACTCAGAGTTGTTTTGATTTGCATCTCTCTGATTATGAGAGATTTAGAACACTTTTTCATGTGCTTACTAATATTTTTGATTTCTTTAACTGAAAATTGCCTATTCATGTCCCTTGCCCATTTATCAATTGGAGAATGGCTTGATTTTTTGTTCAATGTATCTAGCTCTTTATAAATTTGTGTAATTAGACTTATGTCATGGGTTTTTGTTTTGAAGATTGTTTCCCAATTTGTTGCTTCCCTTCTAATTTTGGTTGCATTGGTTTTGTCGGTACAAAAATTTTTAATTTAATGTAATCAAAATTATTTATTTTTACATTTTGTGATTTTTTTTCTAACTCTTTCTTGATCTTAAAATCTTTCCTTTCCCAAAGATCTGACATGTATACTATTATATGTTCACCCAATTTACTTATAGTTTCCTTCTTTATATTCAGGTCATTCAGCCATTCTGAGTTTGTCTTGGTATAGGGTGTGAAATGTAGATCCAACCCCAATCTGTCCCATACTACCTTCCAATTTTCCCAACAATTTTTATCAAATAGTGGATATTGGTCCTAAAAGCTCAGATCTTTGGGCTTATCATAGACTGTCTTACTGAGGTCACTTACCCCAAGTCTATTCCACTGATCCTCCTTTCGGTTTCTTAGCCAGTACCATATTGTTTTGATGACCACTGCTATATAGGATAGTTTGAGACCTGGGAATGTAAGGCCCCCATCCTTCCCATTTTTTTCATGATTTCCCTGGATATCCTTAATATTTTTGTTCTTCCAAATGAACTTTGTTAAGTTTTTTTCTAATTCAGTAAAAAAAGGTTTTGGTAGTTAGATGGGTATAGCATAATAATAAGTAAATAAGTTTGGGTGGGATAGTCATTTTTATTATGTTAACTCGTCCTACCCATGAGCAGTTGATCTTTTTCCAGTTGTTTAGATATAGTTTTAATTGTGTGGAAAGTGTTTTGTAGTTGTGTTCATATAGTTCCTGTGTTTGTCTTGGCAGATAGATACTAAGTATTTTATGTTGTCTAGGGTGATTTTAAATAGAATTTCTCTTTCCAATTCTTGCTGCTGAAATGTGTTGGAGATATATAGAAATCCTGATGACTTATGTGAATTTATTTTGTATCCTGCAACTTTGCTAAAGTTGTTTGATTATTTAAACTACCTTTTTGGTTGGTTCTCTAGGTTTCTTTAAGTAGACCATCATATTATCTGCAAAGAGGGATAACTTGGCTTACTCATTGCAAATTTTAATACCTTCAATTTCTATTTCTTCTCTAATTGCTATAGCTAGTGTTTGTAGTACAATGTTAAATAATAGAGGTGAAAATGGACATCCTTGTTTCAATCCTGATCTTATTGGGAATGCATCTAGTTTACCCCATTGCAGATGATGTTTGCTGATGATTTTAGATATATACAGTTTATTATTTTTTAGGAAAGACCCTTCTATTCCTATGATTTCTAGTGTTTTCAATAGGAATGAATGTTGTAATTTGTCAGACTTTTTCTGCATCTATGGAGATAAACAAGTGATTTTTGTTGGTTTGATTGTTGATATGGTCAATTATGTGGATGGTTTTCTTAATATTGAACCATCCTTGTATTCCTGGTATGAATCCCACCTGATCATAGTGAATAACCCTCCTGATCACTTGCTAGAGTCTTTTTGCTAGTATTCTATTTAAGATTTTTGCATCTATGTTCCTTAAGGAGATTGGTCTATAATTTTCTTTCTCAGTTTTTGACCTGCCAAGCTTTGGAATCTGTACCATATTTGTGTCATAAAAGGGATTTGGTAGAACTCCCTCTTTTCTTTTCTGTTAAATAGTTTATATAGTATTGGGATTAACTGTTCTTTGAATGTTTGATATAATTCACTTGTGAATCCATCAGGTGCTGGGGATTTTTTCTTACAGAGTTTTTTGATGGCTTGTTCCATTTATTTTTCTGATATGGTATTATTTAAGAATACTATTTCTTCTTATGTTAATCTAGGCAATTTATATTTTTGTAAATATTCATCCATATCACCTAGATTAATATATTTGTTGGCAAAATAGCTGTTAATGATTGCCTTAATTTCCTCTTCATTACAGGTGATGTCTCCCTTTTCAGCTATGATACTGTTAATTTGGTTTTTGTCTTTCCTTTTTTTATTTGCTTGACCAGCACTTTGTCTATTTTGTTTTTTTTTTTTCAAAATACCAGCTTCTAGTCTTATTTATTAATTCAATAATTCTTTTACTTTCAATTTTATTAATTTCTCCTTTAATTTTTAGGATCTCTGATTTATTTTATTTCTTCAAGTATTTCTTGGTTACATCTTTGATTCCTCCCTCCTTTTTTTTCCCTTTTTTTTCCATATCATCATATAGCACTTATTACCCCAATATCTTCCTGTGAATGATTCCTCTAATTACTATAATAGGTGAATATAATTTTTAAGAATTACAAATAACATTTTCCCCATATACTAATATAATTTGATCTTATTGAAGCCCTTAAAGAGGATAGTTTGAATAAAAAATAAATCTTACCCCTTTTCCCTTTATTTCTTATTCATCTTTTCATGTTTCTCTTGACCTTTGTCTTTGGATATCAAACTTTCCACTTAGTTCTGGTCTTTTCTTTACAAATACTTGGAAATCTTCTATTTTGTTGAATGCCCATAGTTTCCCCTGGAAGCATATAGTCAGTTTTGATGGAGAGGTGATCCTTGATTGAAGACCTAATTCTCTTGCCTTTCTGAAGATCATATTCCAGGCCTTAAGGTCCTTTCATGTGGAAGCTGCCAGATCTTGTGTAATCCTGATTGGTGCTCCTTGATATCTGAATTGTCTCTTTTTGGCTTCTTGTAAAATTTTCTCCTTAGCTTGGAAGTTCTTGAATTTGTCAATTACATTCTTGTGAGTTGTTGTTTGAGGATTTAGTGTAGAGAGTGTTTTATGAATTCTTTCAATGTCGATTTTGCCCCCTTATTCAAGAACATCAGGGCAGTTTTGGATAATTTCTTGTAGTGTGATGTCAAGATTTCTGTTTATTTCTCGGTTTTCAGGTAGACCAATGATTCTCAAATTTTCTCTTTGTGATCTGTTTTCCTGATCCATCATCTTGTCAGTGAGATATTTTTTGTTTTCTTCTATTTTGGTAGTCTTTTGACTTTGTTTTATTAATTCTTGCTGTTTTGCAAGATCATTGGTTTTCAATTACCCAATTCCGATCTTTAAGGCCTGGTTTTCTGCTATAATCTTTTTATTTTTTGCTTTAATCTTTTTTATTTTCTGCTATAATATTTTGATTTTCCTTTTCAGTTTGGTCTATCCTGCTTTTCATGGCTTCCAGCTATTTCTCCAATTTGCAGTTTCTGTCCTTTAAATTATTATTTTCTTTTTGAACTATTTCCCACTTTTCTTGTGTGGTAGAAACTTGAAGAGAGAGAGGTTTTGCAGGACAAGCCAAGATGCAAGAAATAAGCTGGGGACCTGATCTGCAAAATCAAGGAGAAGGTTCCAAAAGGAATGTTCCCAGGAGGAGACCCAGTTGAGCATGACTGAAGTGGGAAGAAGCTGAGAACTGATCGCTGTTAGCTTCTGTCCATGGGTGAAGGACCCTTGTAGGGTTGGCCTTGGCTTTGGGCTCTCTGACCAAAGGAATAACCTCTGCTCTCTCTGAGATTTTAATGACCAAAAGTTGGAGGAAAGCCAGGCTGAAGGAGAGACTTTTTCTGGTGGCTGGTTGATGGGGAAGAAGCTGAGAACTAGTATTTAGTTTCTGTCCCAGGCTGAAGGACCCTTGAGGGGGGCTTCCGAAATTAGGTTGAGAGACCATTGTGGCTTTGTGAAGAAGACAGAGATTTTAAACAGTTGCCCTCCATCCATCTTTCTGATTGTCCCTCTGTCTTAGCGTCACAGTTGTGAGTGGACTACTTTCCCAAACCCTCAAATTCTTATTACAGATTAGGGAAATCCTCATCCCTCTTTCCTCAATCCCCATCCTGTTTGTTTCCAATAAACCCCTTACCTGAGAAAGGAAAAATAGTATCTTTATAGTCCCCTCAGGGGGGGGAGGGAGGAGCCAAAAGGCTTCCAGAAGTGGGTGGTTAAAGGAGGAAGAGGGTAGGAAATAGATTGATCCATTAGCCTTCAAATAGAGATTATAGGCACACCCCAGAGCATTCCCCTGTACCAGCATCTCTCTCAACATCTCTCTGTGTCTCTCAGTATCTCTATAACTAGTAGCAGTTCTCCAGTCACAGTCAATGCAGAGTACATTCCAGTTAGTTCAACAACAAATAGTAACACAAATTGCTTATTAATACACTTGCCAGAAGGTTTCCATCTTTTTTTTTAAGCTCTGATTTAAATTCTTAGGGAGCTTGTGGTCAATTTCCATTTTTTGGTAAGGTTTGGGCTTATTTATTTGTATGTCCTCTTCTGCTATTTCTTCTGTAGTCTGAATTTTTCCTCCATAAAAATTATCCAGGGTCAATGCCTTCTCATTTTTCTTGGTATTGGGAAGTTGTTTTTCCTGGGCATTGTTTGCTATTACTATGGTTGTTTTTCCTTCCCTTTCCAGTCAGAAGTCTGAGTCAGGAGGGTAGGCTCTCTGTGTATGGAGCTAAGTAAGGAGCAAGGATTTTGCCTGAGGCCAGCTTTTGAGTCTCTGCAACTTCTGCTGTTTGTTTCCCTTCCCTGTGCTATCTCCCCATGGGCGCCCATGATCTGCACTCTTCAGCTTGCTGGGATTTCAGGTTTAGTTGCTCTCAGGGGTAGGTCTTTGGTGGTCTTAGTCAGCAGATAAAGACGTAGAGGTGGCCCTTACTCACTCTAGAGGTGCCCCTCACTCACTCATTGATTTTAGAGTGCACTGGCTCTGACTCTGGCTCCATAGGTGGAGTGTGGGAGAGTGGATCAGCTCTCGTTTTGGTGGAAAATTTTTCACCCCCTTATGGTGTGGATATGCCCAAATCACATGTACCTTCAATGCTGCGCCGTACTGTAGAGTCCCTTCATTCATATGAGTTTGGGTTTTTTTTTTTTTTTGGCTTTTTGAGGTAATCTATATCAATAGGTGGTGAGGAGAGGAAGAGTCCTCATCTAGACTGCCACCATATTTACCCAGAAGTCTTCACAAGAATTTTCTGAGGTAGATAGGACACATATTATTGTTTTTATTATAAAGCTGAAGGATTTAAGAAGTTCAAAGATATTAAAAAGACTTTCCAAAGATCATAACAACTAGAAAAGGGTGATGGTGATGGTAGCCCTTTAAATATTACATCTAGTCTTTTCTCTAGTATTATATTACCTTAACACACTATAGTATCAGAAGGTTTCAAATTTAATAATGTAAGTTTTCTTAGAGGTCATTTAGTCAAATCCCTTTATTTTACAAATGAGGAACTTGGAACCCTAAGAGGTTAAGTAATCTGCCAAAGATCACATACAAAAAAAAAAGAAGCAGAAGAGGGATTTGGGCCCGCAGTTAATGATTACAGACCCAAGGCTTTTATACTGCTTCCTGTTGCCTTAATGGAAAACAACCTTACTAAAGTCTTACAGACAAAACCAGGAGAAGTAAATGTCTATATAGCATAAGAGCATAACTTGATCTTTTCTAGAAATATACTTTGGCCACTGTATATCAATATAATTTTTATTATTATATATTTTATAATGTGCATTTGAAAAATATCTTTTCAAGACACTTCATAGGTTTTACCAAAATCACAAAGAGATCCATGACACAAAAATGTTTAAGAAATGCTGAATTCTTGAAAAATTTTTAAATAAAATAGTATCTGACTTATTTATACCAGAGTATACACTTTGTAACTTTTGTAGGGGAAAAAATAGGAACTACTATTATTTTGCACTATCTTGGCGAACTAGTAATGTAAAAATCCCCCAAGATCCTAGTGATATAATATTAGAAAGTCCCCAACCTCTATACAAGAACATGGTAGAGCAGATGATCTCAATTTATTGCTTTAAGAACTGTTTGCTGTCCTTGGGTAAGAAAACCTACACTTTGGATGAAAAGAACTCTTTTTCAAATTTGTAAGAGTATTTGTTCTTTTCCTTTTGTCTCCTGCTTTTGAACAGGGGATATTTTTTGTTCTGATAATAAATCCTTCAACTTTCACTACAAATACTTCCCCCTTTCCCTTGGCTGATCCCCCTCTGCCTCTACCATTCTTTCTACTGTGAAATCTTTTACTTTGATATCCTAAGTTTCTACAGAATGCTGCTGATTGGTGTTGTACACTAAGCAAGCCTGATGGGTTATAAAAACCAAATCTTTTTTTTTTCCAGGAGATGGAATTTGCTATCAGTGAGAGCAGATTCCCTAGAAGGGTAATAAATCTTTTTACTTTCCATTTGCCTGCCTATCTTTAACCCACAGTCATCAGAACCCCTGCTGACAAGTATGCCTATCCCAAGATGTTGAGAGAATTCCTGGACACTATATAAAAGGAGTACTTGCACTCCTCTGCTGAAACTAAAAGTTGTTTTATTGCCTACATTATTATGACTTTACAGAACATGTCAAGTAACCAAAGTAAGAGAGTGCCAGAGGGTTCTCTCTAATAATCTGCAAACAAGAAGAAATAGTTAATAATGATGTAGAATAGTATTTCTTTTCACCCTGCACTCTAAAAAATGCCTTTTCAACTGGATTCATTTCTAGAACATGCAGTGAATGATAAAATTTTTCACAAGAGGCATTTCATTTGACATCACAGTTTTCATCATCATCATCACCACACCACAATCATTGTTATAGTAATAACAAAAAATAATATATACATATATATATATATCTACCATGTGCCCAACATATCTATAAGTTCTTGCCTAATACTTTTTTAAATTTGTTCAACTTCATTCTTTTTCCCATGTACCAGAAGACTCTTTTTCTTAATTCCTCCTCTTAGTGTCCCTTGCTTTCTTGAAGACTTAGCACATGTTTCTCTTCCTAGAGGAAACCATTCCTGGTACATCCTCAGCTGTTAATTCCTTCTCATTCAGAATTATCTCATGTCCACTTTGAACATTACCTTTACATACACCTAGACAGGAAGTTGTCTCTACTGACATATTGCAAATATCTTGAGACTTGATATTCTTTTCCTTTTGTCTTTCTATCCCCAGAATTTAGCTAAATGCCTGATAAATAGTAAGAACTTTATTTTTGATTAATTGACATAAGTATTTTGACAATGAGGAATATAAATCTGGGGACTTCCTGGAGGCAAGATGGCAGCTTAGAAGCAAAAATCCTCCACACCAATCAAAAACAAAGCACTTTGGGGGCGGGGGAGGGAACAAAAACAAATTCAACAACAGGACAGAGATGTGGGACCTTCCTGCTCGATTCAACTTTAAGGTACTCAGAGAAGGTTAAATTCACAGGTTTAAGGAAAAGAAAGGAGATCCTAGGACCCCTCCTATTGTGTTAAGGCTCAGGCTGTTGCTGGGGTCTCAGGGCAAGGGTTCCAGTCCAGAGGGAATTCTTTGCTGCCACAGCCACACAGGGCTGTATTCTTGCTCCTCTGTTTATTTGCTAGGTCTGTGGGTTTGGGCTATTCTGTTCTGAAGGGGGTTCTTCTCAGTTCATCTGACTAACTGGATTAGGTTAGCACCTGACCTGCTATATTAATGAACCTTGAGGCCAGATCTTCCTTAGTTGCCAACAGAAACTGAAGATGAAGGTGAAGGTGAAGGTGTGGAGGCCAAAAGGTAGTTACCTTCCTGTTTCTCTCTTCATTTTTGCCAGTCACCTCCTTGACAGCTACCTGGTCAGAGCCCTGACTTTCTGGTCCTACTTTGCCCTGATCCTAGTTAACTGGATTCTTACATCATGAAGGGTGTTAGAGATTAGGCTTTCCTGTCCTCCGAAGGCTTCTTATCTACATTATGGCTAGATTGGATTAAGACTGGTCTGCAGGAGCTAAATGTGCCCTGAGGTCAAAGCCTCCAGAGGCAGAAGTCCAAGATGGAGGAGTGGCTGCTCAACTAAGCTCTTCTTCCCTCTTCTCCACTCCTCCAGCTGCCTTGAAATCCAGAATTGATCACCTTGAAAAGGCAAAGAAAGTGAAAGATGACCTACTAAGAAAATCAGTCCAAAAGGAGAAAAATTATAAAAAAGCCAGGGATAAAATTCAGTCTTTAAAAATTAGAATTGAACAACTAGAAGCAAATGACTTCACAAGGCAGGAAGAGTCTATAAAATAAAATCAAAACAATGAAAAAAAATTGAGGAAAATATGAAACACACCATTGATAATATAACAGACCTAGAAAATAGATCCAGGAAAAACAATTTAAGAATTATCAGACTACTGGAAAATCATGACAAAAGAAAAAGCCTAGACATAATTTTACAGGAAATTGTCCAAGAAAACTACCCTAATATTCTTGAACAAGAGGGTAAAGTAGAATGAAAGAATTGAAAGATTGAAAGAATTCACAGATCACCTCCGGTATTAAATCCCCAATTGGTAACACCCATAAATGTTATAGCCAAGATCAAGAACTCCCTGATCAAGTAAAAGATATTACAAACTGATGAAAGGAAACAATTCAGATATGATTCAGAGTCAGGATAACACAGGACTACATCCACACTGAAGGATCAGAAGGCATGGAAGATGATATTCTGGAAAGTAAGGGAACTTGGTTTATAACCAAAATCAACTACCCAGCAAAATTGACTAAAAGGTCATATATAAAATAGAACACTTCTGACCATTTCTTCTATTTTTCTTTAGATTTATTTTTTTATTTAATGAATTAATTTAAAATATTTTTCCATGGTTACATGATTAATGTTCTTTCCCTCCCTTCCTCACAGCCACCCTCCCATAGCCAATGCACAATTTCAATGGGTTTTTTGTGTGTCATTGATCAAGACCTATTTCCATATTATTAATATTTGCATAACGTTGATCATTTAGAGTCTACAACCCTGATTATATACCTATCTATCCATGTGATCAAGCAGTTGATTTTCTTCTGTTTCTACTCCCATAGTTCTTTCATCAGATGTGAATAGTGTTCTTTATCATGAGTCCCTCAGAATTGTCTTGGATCATTGCACTGCTGCTAGTAAAAAAGTCCATTACATTTGATTGTACCACAGTGTATCTGTCTCTGTGTATGAGGTTCTCCTGCTTCTGCTCCTTTCACTCTGAATCAATTACCTGAGGTCTTTCCAATTCATATGGAATTCCTCCAGTTCATCATTTCCTTCAGTATGATAGTATCCCATCAACAACAGATGCCACATTTTGTTCAGCCATTCCCCAATTAAAGGGCAGCCCATCATTTTCCATTTTTTTTTGCCACCACAAAGAGCACAGCTATAAATATTTTTGTACAAGAGTTTTTCCTCATTGATTCTTTGGGGGTATAAATACAACAGTGGTATGGCTGTATCAATGGATAGGCAATCTTTTAAAGCCATTTTGGTATAGTTCCAAATTGCCTTCCAAAAGGGTTAGATCAATTTACAACTCCACCAGTAATGCATTAATGTCCCAATTATGACACATCCCCTCCAAAATTTATTACTTTCCTTTGCTGTCATGTTAGCCAATCTTCTAGGTGTGAGGTGGTACCTCAGATTTGATGATTTGCATTTCTCTAATTATAAGAGATTTAGAATACTTTTTCATGTGTTTACTGATATTTTTGATTTCTTTATCTGAAAATTGTCTATTTATGTCCCTTTTCCATTTATTAATTGGGGAATGGCTTGCTTTTTTGAACAATTGATTTAGCTTCTTATAAAATTGAGTAATTATGCCTTTGTCAGAGGTTTTTGTTATAAAGATTTTTTCCCAATCTATTGCTTCCCTTCTAAATTTGGTTGCATTGACTTTGTTTTACAAAACCTTTTTAATTTAATGTAATCAAAATTATTTATTTTACATTTTGTAATGATTTCTAACTCTTTCTTGGTCTTAAAATATTTTCTTTTCTATAGATATGACAGGTATACTCTTCTATGTTCACATAATTTACTTATAATTTCCTTCTTTATATTAAATCCATTCACCCATTCTGAATTTTTCTTGGTATAAGGTATAAGATGTTGATCTCAACCTAATCTCTCCCATACTGTTTTCCAATTTTCCCAGCAGTTTTTGTCATATTCTTGATCTTTCTTCAAAACATTCTTAAAGAAAAGACCTGAATTAAACATAAAATTTGGTGCCCAAACACAGAACTCAAGAGAATCACCAAAAGAAATGGGAAAAAAATATTAAGGGACCCAATAAGTTTAATTGCTTTATATTCCTATAAGAAAAGATGATATTGGTAACTCTTAAAAATGTTATTATCAACAGGGTAGCTAGAAGAAGTATACTTAGAGGGTACAGTGACAACCTGGCTAAGATGATATACCAAAATATGTATTAAAAACTACAGGTAAAAAAGAGAAAAATTCATAGAGAAATGGAAAAGAGATAAAAAGGGATAAATATATATTTCATAAAGAAGGGCATAGGGGAAGAGGGAAGAAGATCAATACAATGGAAGGGGGGAAAAGGTTGGCAACAGGTAATACTTAAATCTTATGCATATTGAAATTGACTCAGAGGGAGAAGAATAATTAGATACATTGTGGCAGAGAATTATATTGAGAAGTTGAAGGGTCATAAAGGGGCTGGTAGAGAAAGGAGCAATTCAAGCAAGGGAGGGAGAGATTGGGGTATCATTTAAAAGGCACTATAGTAAGAAGGAAATGAATAATAGGGGAAGGATTGGAAGAGGAATAACATTAGGAAGGGGAAAGGGAAGAGACTGACTAAAAGTGAAAAGTTGAAGGGGAGGGCAAGAGGGATAAGAGAAAAAGCAGAATCTAAGGAGGAAGTCAAAATATTGGGAAATACAGACAGTAATCATAACTGTGAATGTGAAAGGGATGAACTTGCCATGAACCGTAGAAAAGCCAGAGCAGGCAGGGTTACAGAAACTTTATCTCCAAAACATAATATGAGGGCGAAAGTGGGATTCTAGGAAATGAAGTCCTAGGGTATAAAATTCTAATTACACAATCTCCCCTATTATTCCAATTGAAAACAAGCATGTATAAATCTCCCAGATTTATATGCCTAGTTTACCCATGGAATAAGTACACATAACCAACTTATATCTCTAAAAGATCTATAACTAAAGGTTCGATATTGTAGTCTTTAAGGAGAAATTGCAATAATTTGGTAATAAGAGGGAAATAAAAGAGAAAAAGAACAAAACCAATGTTAGGTGATTGACAAAAAGCCAATTAGGGGGCAATCCCCTTTGGCATATGAGTTTACATTCAAAATAAATGAGTTCAACTCTCCCACACTTCCAATCACCACTATACCCCAAAGTTCATTCTGGATTCCTTGGTGCAGTGTGAGGTTTCTGCAGGCATCTCCATGGCTCCTTTTCCAAACAGTTCACATTCTAGATTCTGGAAAGTAGTTAGTTTCTTATCCTAAAATTATTCTCAAAAGAATTTAAATTTTCCATAATAGGATAATAAAATAATCCCTTCTTAGGAGGGTGTGGACAAACACATGGATTACCCAGGGACACATGGCTGAGTTATGAGGTATAGGAATCAATTGTCAAAAGCAATAAAAAACATCAAAAATTCAAATAAAAATAACTTCTGGATATAATATAAAATATTAAAATCTTATGTGTAAACATTCTAAGTAAGGAAAAATAAACCTCTAAGAGGTCCTTGAATCAAGGCCTTATTAAAGTGATTTATGTTCCACAATACTATAGTAGAAATTATGCCCTTACCCAATCAGCAACCAGGACTATAGAAAAATTGCCACACTATGAAAGAAAGAAGAGGGACTAGTTTTTGAAGGATATAGGAAATAGCATTCCCTGGTCTGATTTTACCTTTGTTCTCAGGGATAGGGGAGCCAGAATGGCCACAAAAGTGAGGTACTTGATAGAAGTGTGAATCTGTCACAGTGGAATTCTGCATTTGCCTTTGCAAACAGCTGCTTCCTCAAACCCCCAAAGAAATTCAAGTCCCCTATTTTGGTGCAGAATCTCATCAATTCCACTAGGATTGGTTGGTTGCTTTGACCTTGTGCTTGTTGGCACTGTACAGATTAATTTTGTCCTCCTTGGCACTGTACAGTGGTTCTTTGTTATCTCTTCTCCTGGAATCAGACAGAATCATTAATAAAAATCCCATAATATTTAACAATCAAAGGTAGATTTCCATAGTCTAAAGATTTTGGGTATGCATTGACATGAGGGCTAATGAACATTTTAAATTTATCCTAGTGCAAACTTAAAAAAATTAATATTGGCAACATGTGCTTCAAGTACAAAAAATGAGAAAAAAATGAGAAAAAAGAAAACTTAAATTCTGTATTACACATACAAGGGAATACAATGATAATTTAAAAAATAAAAATATATAGTTCACAATCAGTGACACACTGTGTCATACAAGCAGATGCAGAATAGAAAAGTTTCTAACCTAAAAATGAGATTCATTTCCTTTTTTAACTTGACCATGATCCACAGTGCGATTGTAAATGAATTTCACCAAGTAACAGCTTTATAAAATAGTAGTATAACAGGTAATGTAAAAGTAGTATAACATTCAAAGAAGTACCAAATTCCCCAAATCACAAGAGTCCATTTAATGACAATAGCAACAAACCCACTATCATTTAGGATTCACATGAGTTGCTGTGTGACATTTAAAAACAAAACAAAACAAAACAAAACAAAACAAAAAAACCTTTTGAAGCTCATGGATACTTGCCATAAGTTCTCCAGATCTAATTAAAAAGATAAGGAAATGTGAAGATGGGATTAACTCCCCACTGCCCATTTTTAGATTTAATCACCTGAAGTGTACACACCCCACTTATCCTTAAGTATGGGGAGGTCTGTGACCCAAGTGTGCAATAGTAGGTGATGAATCACAATTGACTGACTGCCCCTTAGGCAGTCCTAAGCAAAGCTTTTGCCATAATTTGGTACATGTAAAATGGAAGGAAGTGACAGGAAGTGATGCAAGGGAATGTTTTTTTTTAAAAGTGCCAAGAACATTCTGTGAAGACATCTTTCAACTTGATCTTGATCTTGAAGAAGATCCAGCTTCACTTTTCCCTTAGAACTACCACTTGGGGTAAGTGAAAAAGACTGAATCCTTTCCTGTTTTTTCTAACGAGACTAGCCTCAGGAGAGTCCCAAGCTCTTGAGAGAGGCTTCCTGCATCCCCACGTCCTTGGTTCAAGGCTGAGGCCCCTCAGGCTAAGGACTAATTATTTCTGCCTGGGTTGAGCCAGGGATCAGAGCAAAATACTTAGTGTGTTGGGTAAGATATCTTACCTTATTACTTTCATTCTTTCTATATTTTATAAATAAATTTCTAAAAAAAATAATTTGGGGATTGACTAAATTCCTGGTGATCCTACTCTTAAATAATCTAGTCCAACATTTTATATAAACCCCCTTCCATTTGGGCCCTTACAGAAGGTAATTAAATCCTGCTAAAAGGCAGATCTAGCCAGTCTCTTAACCTTGGCTGGGATATTTTTTAAAAAGTCTCTTACTGCCATCATTCCAAAATGTGGCAGGAGGACCCAGGAAAGCACAAATTTCTATGCTACTGTGGGCTTTTACAATGGTATGTTCTCCAGTCTAGTCATAGGGGAAAGTACAAATAAAGACAATGTAACAGCACATACAGCTAATGGCCAAAACACAGTAACTAGATCAAAGGTTATGAACAGTTTTCTAATCTGTTAGGCATAGCTCCAAATTGCTCTCCAGAATAGTTGCCCTATTTCATAACTCTTCTAATAGTGCATTAATGTCCCAGTTTTACCACATTCACCTCAAGATTTATCATTTCCCTTTTCTATCACATTGGGTAACCTGGTAAGTGTGAGGTGGTACTTCAAACTTTTTTTAATTTGCAATTTCTCTAATCACTAATATTTTGGAGCATTTTTTCACATGATTACAGATTTCTTTGATTTCTTATTCTAAAAACTTCCTGTTAAAAGGTATGAACTTAGGGAATGTTTTATAGGGCCTCTACAAAATTAAACTTATAATAGTACAAGCCATTGCTTGTTATTTATATTATTTTATATATATATATATATATATATATATATAATATAATATATATTATATTATAAGTTTAATTTTGTAGAGGTCCTAAAAATGTAATATATTAAAGAAATTGTGATTATATGGTCACAATATTTTTTTCTTGAGCTCCTTTTAATCTCTTCCCTTTCATTTAATTTCTGCTTACTTTCAAGGTTTTGGTTAATTTATCAGTCAGTCAGTCAAGAAGCATTTAGGCTCTGACTATGTACCATGCACTAAACAAAGTACTGGGTATACAAAGAAAAGTTAATACCTCTGTTCCAAAGGTATTAACAGTTTAATATAAGACAATCTGAAAACTACCATTTACCCAAAAAAAGAAAGACAAAGAAATTATAGACAAGTTGAAGCAAAATGTAGTTAGTAATAATAATTATAAATAAGAATCAATTCATCTTGGCTGTAAAGTAGAAGCAGATAGCAGAATGAATTAGAAACTAAAATTTAACAATTTGTTGTTTATAGGAAACTCATTGAAAAAGAAAGAAAAACACAGTCTAAAAAGAGGGCAGGAGAAGAAAATATTACGCTTTCACCAGAGTTAACAAGGCAGGTATTGCAAACATGATCTCAGACAAAAAAAAAAATAGTTCTATTAAAAAAAAAGGATAAACATAGAAACTACATCTTGCTAAAAGGAAATATTGAAAATGAAATAATGGCAATACTAACACATAAATGTACACCAAATAGTTTAACATCCAACATTCTTATAGGAAAAAGTCAAATGAATCACAGGTGGCAATAGACAGTAAAATTGGACTAGTTGGGGACTTCAACTTTCCCCTATCAGAGTTAGATAAATCTAACCATAAAATAAATGAAACAATAGTTAAGGAGATAACCTGAATCTTTGAAATATGATATGTGATAGACCTCTGCAGAAAACTGAATAGGAATATAAAAGAGTGTATTTTTTGTTCATCTGTGCATATTATCTTCAGAAAAATTGAGAAAGTATTGGGAATGGAAGAGTTCCATGTGAAATGAAAAAAAGCTCCAGAAATTGATGCAGAGCAAAAGGAGCAGAACCAGGAGAACATTCTACACAGAATCTGAAACACTGTGGCAAAATTAAATGTAACAGATTTTTCTACTAGTAGCAAAGCAATGAACCAGGACAATTCCAAGGGACTTACAAGAAAGAATGCTATCCACATCCAGAGAAAGAACTGTGAACATAGAAACACAGAATAAAAGTATGTTATTGATCACATGGTTTTATGGGAATATGATTGGAGCTTGGACTTTATAAGATCACTCTATTGCAAATATGAATAATTCCAAAATAGATTTTGAACAATGATACATGTATAAACCAGTGGAATTGCTTGTCAGCTATGGGATGGGGGATGGAAGAGGGGAATTATCATGAATCATGTAAACTAATAAATAATAAACTATTTTTATAAATAAATAAACTAATTTAAAAATAAATGTATACATCAGTAAATGAGAGAAAGAGTAGATGAATAAATTGAATGGTGAAATAAAAAGAAAAACAAGAAAAAGAGTGGATTAGAAATCCCAACAAAAATACTAAATGGAATTCCTGAAAATCAAAGGACAGATGAAGAAAATTGAATATTAAAAAAATAACCAGTAAATTAATAAATAAAATGAGGAAGTTGGGTAAAAACAGCAAAATAGGCAAACCATTTGATTTTATTTAAAAAGAGAAAGAAGAAAATCATATTACTATTTTCACAAATGAAAAGTGTGAATGCACCAACAAAGATGAAATTCAAATGATTATTAGAATTTACTTCACCCAAATATATGCCAATAAAATGACTATTTAAATGAAATAGATAAATATTTACAAAGCTGTAAACTTTCCAAACTAATAGAAGAGGAAATAGAAAATGTAAATAAGACTACTTTATGGAAAAAAAAAATTGAGCAAGACCTCAATGAGCTCCTTACCAAAACAATCCCCAATATCAAATAGATTTACAAATGAATTCTACCAAACATTTAAGGAACGATTGAGACTAATACTACACAAACTATTTGAAAATGTAGGTAAAGAGGGAAGATACTGCTACAGAAACTCTGATTTTTTAAAGGAGTTGGACTCACTGACCTAGGGATCCTATTTTTAGGATTTGTTTCTTAGGGCATTATTGAGAGTATGGAAATATTCATGGAAGCTTTCTTTATAATGACAAAATAACTGGAAATAAAACAAAAGCAATGAGAAATTGCTGAATAGATTGTGATATTTTAATGTAATGAATTATATTATTAGAAATGACAAACGCTGGAAATATAAAGAAAGGGAAATATATGAAGAGATGAAAAGATAATAAGAATAGTGCATACTATGTTTACATTTTTTAAAATGGCCAAAAAAATCAAGAGAAAATAGTGTGAGTAAAACAAATCCAAAGGGAACTCAAAAGCAGAGGAAGTATACATGAGCACAAATATATAATTTACATATTTTAACAAAAATATAAACAATGCAGAGTTTGTGGATTTTCAATAATATTTTTGTGAATTTGTATAGTATATTTTTGTATAATATATTTTTGTTGTTCCTGGTGATGGTGGTGGTGGTTACTAAGTAAAAAAAAAAAACTTTATAAACTTTAAAAAAGAGGGAAAGTGATATATTTAAAGATGTAACGAAATTGAAATCAAAAAGTTTTGGCAATGAATTGGATATATATGGGATTAAAGTTTGTGAGCCTAAGGACTGGGAGGATGGTGTGGCCTTCATATTAATAGAGAAGTTATAGATGCAACAGGTGGAGAATTTATGGGGAAGAGGTAATGAGTTCAATTTTGGACCTGTCAGGTTTTAATATGTCTACTGGACATTGTTGGAGATGTATGAAAGGCACTTAACAAATGCTATCTTATTTTGGCTTTATAATACTGAATAGTTGTTTTTATTATTTCCATTTTCCAGATGAGGAAACTGAGGCAAAGTTAAATGAGCTTTTCTTAAAATAATAAGTAATAGATATCTAAAATTAAAAGCAAACATTAATTATATTGGGGATCAATTTAAGGACTTCACAATAAAATTAAGAGGGGAAACGAAGTTATTCATTATCAATACTATTAAATATTATAGTAGAAATGTGAACTATAGCATTAGCCAAGAAAAAGAAACTGAGAAAATAAAAATAGGCAACGAGGAAAACGATATCATTCTTTGCATATGTTATAATATAATAAAAATATTAGTGAGTCAACTAAACAAATTAGTTGAAACAACAAATTGAGCAAAATTGCAAGATACAAAATAATCTCACATAAATCATCAGCATTTACATATACTAATGACATAACCCAATATGAGGGTATAAAAAGTTAAAGTGAATTTAAAATAACAGCAGACAATATAAAATACTTACTAGTCTACCTGTGAAGAAAAAGCCAAGGATGATATGGAAGCAATTATAAAATACTTTTCATGCAAATAAAGCCATCTCTAAAAAAAAAGGAGAAATATTAATTATTCATGGGTAGACCAACCCAAAATAATTAAAATGAAAATCCTATGCAGATTTATTTACTTATTCAGCGCTATACTTACCAAACTACCAAATAATTATTTTATAGATCTAGAAATAAATAATAACATTCTGGAAGGACAAAATTTCAAGAACATAAAGGGACTAGTAAAGAAAATTATAAAGGAAAGCAGAATTGAAGTAAAAGATTTCAAACTATATTACAAAGAAGTATTCATTAAAATAATTTGGTATTTGCTAAGAACTAGAATGTTGGATCTGTGGAATAGATTAGGTAGATAATATACAACAATAAATGACAAACTCAAAGATAAAAGCTTTTGATATAAATATAAATCATTTGACAAAAATTTCAATGATAATTAGAAAACAATTTGAAAAAAATGGATCAAAATCTTACAACATATATGAAGATGAATACAAAAGTGACTAATGATTTTTATATGGTGATATCATAAAAAAATGATAGTTTCACAGGAAACTGTGAAAAAACTTTAGCAAATTTCTCTAATAAATGCCTCATTTGTCAAACATACAGAGGGTGAAACGCAGTTTATAAAAATACGAGCAATTGCTCAATTGATTAATGGTCAAAGAACATGAGAAGCAGATTTCAGAAGAATAAATCTAAGCTATCATTAATCTCATGAAAAAATACCTAAAATCACTGTTGATTGGAAAAATGCATAGACAAACAACCCTGAGTTACCACCTCATAACTATCAAATTGGCTAACCTGACAGAAAAAGAAAATGACAAATTCTGAATAGGATATGGAAAAATTAGGACACTGATGCATTGTTGGGAAAGTTGTGAACTAGTGGGCCATTCTGCTGAACAATTTAGAACTATGGCCCAAAGATTAGACAACTGCATATACTCTTTGACCCATCAATACCACTAATAGGTCTATTTCTGAAAAAGATTAAAGAAAAAGGAAAAAAAGACCTGTTTGTACAAAAATGTTTATAGCAGCTCTTTTTGAAGTAATAAAAAATTGGAAATTGCGGGCACATCTATCAGTTTGTAATGGCTGAATAAGTTTATATAATTGTAATAAATTGAGTATTAGGCTATAAGAAATGACAAACAAGATGGTTTCAGAGATAACTGAGAAGATTTATAGGAACTGCAACAAAGTGAAATGAACACAACCAGAACACTGAACAGAGTAAGAGCAATATTATAATCATGATTAGTTGTGAAATATCTAGCTACTATGATAAAGATAATGACTCAAGACAATTGCAAAAGTTCCATAATGAAAAATGCTCTGTCCACCTCCAGAAAGAGAACTGATGAACTATATATATAAAGATCATATGCTTTTTATGTTTCTTTTTTGGCTTTGTTTTCTTTAGCAACAAAGCTTATCTGGAAACAAATTTTGCATAGCTTCACATATATAATCTGAATAAATTCAATTGCCATTTCAAGGATGGGTTCAGGGCAGAAGACAGTGAGAGAATTTGGAACTGAAGATTTTATAATAAAAGAAATGTTAAATTTTTATATGTAATTGGGAAATGCTTAATGAAAACAAAATGTTTTTAAAATATTTGATTATGGAGATGATAGGGAGCACTGAATTTTATTGAATAAGAAGGTAATATAAGCAGACTTTCTCTTTAGTGAGAGTTTTATATGTCAAATAAAATAATTCATATTTAATCCTGGACATAATAAGAAACCAATGAAGTTATTTTTTTAATTGTTAAGAGTATGTGATGAAATGATAAGAGGTATAACTTAGCAAAATGCCTTTGGCAGTTAAGTAGAGGATGCATTTGAATCAAGAAACACTTCTACCATGCAAAGGAAGACACTAGCAATAAGGGGTGAGGGGTAGGGTTGGGAAAATAGTTCTTGAAATAAAAAATGAAGTATTATATGAAGAATGAAATTATTTCATAAAAATGGCAGATTTTAGGAAGAGACTAAATTATTACCTATCAGGTATTTTATAAAAGGAATTTCTTCATTATGGTGTAAGATTGGCTTGAACTTAATTTAATCCTATCAAGAGTTTTGCTGAATCAGACTTTTTTAATAACCAATATATTATTTCAGCAGCTATTACATTTTTTGTTATCTCTAATTTAGTTATTCATCTCTTCTCTGTATATATCCAAACTAAGGAGACCAGGACAGAATCCTGTCATGTGTCACTAGAAACCTATCAAACAAATTGATATCTAATAATTTTTCAACTATCTTAGAATTTAGGGCCTTTTGTTGTAATATAGCCCATATTTCTTCCCATTTTCCATAAAGTGATAATGAAATACTTTTGTAAATTATTTTCTTAAACTATGATACACTATCTTGATTGCATTTCCAGCTTATCAATTCAGATTTTCAAGTTATTTATATAGAGATCTGTGAGCTCCTTGAAATGACAATGGGCTCAGTGCTACAGATCATCAGCTATTTGTGCCATTTCTTCTAATATATCTTTTGTCTCTTACTAAAAATGCTTTCCATAGTCTATGCTAGGCATTCCCTTTAGATATATTTACAATAATTAGAGAATCATGAAGTAACTCTCATTTTCAAATCATGTCTGACTCTATTGACATAGTTCACGTCACTTCTCTAGTACAATATAGCTTATTTATCTTCTCACTTCTCAGCACCTTTCCATTCACCTTTGGAGAACTTTAAATTTTTGAGAAATGTTGGCATTTTATGACTTCTAGATATGTACAAAATCACTGTAACAATACTGAAATATGAAGCCTAGATAGGACAATAAAGAGGTCTAAAAACTAGTCAGAGAGATATTACAGGGAATCCATTGTTGGAACTGGATAAAGCTGGTGATGAAGGAAAAATTTATTTTCAGTCACCATTGCAGAGTAGATAAGAGGGATTGTGACTTATCACAGGGGAGTAGGGGATGTGTCACATTTTTAAGGTCAAGAGGACCACTAGCACATATGGCTAAAACTGGATGATAGATCAGATCAGACAAGGGAAAACAGAGACTACAACTCTCCTAGAATTACAGCACCCAGGAAACACCAACAAATGGAAAAGAAAAAACAGAAATAGGTGTGAAAACAGCAGCATGAGAAAGTCTAAAGCTTGGGACAATACCTCCCCACTCTTAGATAAGCAGAGCTCTACTTAACATAAAATTCAAAGTCAGGAAATAGCTTGGGAAAGTGAGCAAAAACAACAACCAAGTATGATCATAAAAAGCATCTATGGTTGCAGAGAAGATTAAAATAATAAATTTGGAAGATGATAATGGGAAAATAGCTACAGTCAAAGACCAATAATTCCTACAAGAGTTAAAAAAGGAAACAAGAATGATGGAGGATAATTAGGAAAATAAATAAGTGGTGCATAAATATTATGAAAAGAGAATACAAAGCTTTATAAGAGAGGCATAAAATATTGAAAGAAAAAAATTTAAAATATAATTGGCTTAAATGGTAAAAGATATACAAAAGTGTACTGAAGAAAAGAATATCTTAAAAAACAGAATATATCAAATGGCTAAGGAAGTATGAAATACACTGAAGAAAAGGATTTCTTGAAAGTCACAATTAGTCAAATGTACAGTGAGGTACAAAACTTCACTTAGAAAATAAGTCCTTAAAAATCAAAAGGTATATAAAGAAGATAATGCTTCCCTGAGAAATCAATAATTAAGAAAATAAAGTCAAAAGAATGAAAAAAAGAAGAAAATATCAGATATTTCTTTGAAAAACACCTGATCTAAAAAATAGGATGAGGAGTGATTAAGAATTATTGTTTTATTTGAAAGCCATGATTAAACAACAACAACAACTGGACATCATATTTCAAGTAATTGTATGGAAAACTGTCCCAATATCTTAGATTCAGAGAGTAAAATAGAAATTGAAAGAATCAAACAATAATTTCCTGAAACAAATCTCCACATTTAAATATTCATGAATATTATATTAGAAAAAAATAAGAAACATTTCAAATATCATGGGTCCATATTCAAGATCATTCAAGATTTAGCAGACTCCAAATTAAAGGGTCAGAGGGCTTGGAATATAATATTCCAGAAGGCAAAGAAGCTGGGATTACAAACGTGAATAATTTACCCAGCAAAAATGAGTAGGAAATGTAGGGGAAATATAGAGATTAAATGAAAGAGACTTCCAGTCATTCCTGATGAAAAGAACAAAGCTGGCTAGAAAATGAAATATTCCAGCACAAAACACAAAAGAAGCTTTAAAAATATACATGAAAGAGTGATTATAAGAGATTCAATAAAGTTAAACTATTTACATTTCTCTATATAGGAAGGTTTGACTTTTAACTTCTGAGAACTTTAATATTATTAGGGTAGTTAGAAGGTATCTACTTAGAGGAAATGAGTATAAGTCAATTATGTTGAGATGATCTAAAAAAAATGAAAGGGTGAGAAAAAATTGAGTGAGAAAGAGGTATGTACTGGGAGAATAGGAAAGGGAGATGTTTGCTACAGAAATTTTCCTAAAATAAAAGAAGCACAGAAGGAAGAGTTTTTATAAGTGGAAGGGGCAATGTTTTGGGGGGAGCATGGTAGACAATGTTTGAAATTCATTCTCATCAGAATTTGTTCAAAGAGGGAAAAATACACACACATACACATGCAGCCATAGAAATACCAGTATTGACACAGGAGGAGAAAGGAATACGGGCTGGGGGGATAATAAAGAGAGGTGCAAATTAAGGGAGGCAGTGCTCAGAGGAAAAAATGGACTTTTGCGATTAAGATTTAAAAATTTAAGATTAAGAGAGAGAAAGAAGGATAAAGAGAAGAAAATAGGATGGAGGGAAGTTCAGTATGTAACTTAAATGAGAATCAGATGAATTAGGAAGTGCATTAAAAAGCAGAATACTATATTGTTTATAAGAAATACATTTGAAGCAGAAATACACATTCAGAGTTCAAAAAAAAGCTTAGAGCAGATTCTATTATTCTTCAGTGGAAGTAAAAGAGACAGGGTAACAATTATGATCTCAAAGTAAAAGCAAAAATGAACTTAAAAGATGTAATAAAGAACAAAAAAAAAACATTTGCTGAAAGTTATCACTCTACTGAAAATATGAATGACATGGAAATGGGTTTTGATACATGTATAACCCAGTGAAATTGCTTGCTAACTCTGAGAGGAGGGAGGGAATGGGAGTGGGAAAAATCATGAATCATGTAACCATGAAGAAATATTCTAAAAAAAGAAAAGCTATCAAAGATAATATATTACTGTAAAAGAGTTTCCCTGATAAAGATCTCATTTCTCATTTTATATAGGGAATTAAGTCAAGTTCATTAAAATAAGAGCAATTCACCAATTGATAAAGGATGTCAAGGGATTTCAAAAGGCATCTTTTGATCTCAGAAGAAAAAAATCAAACCTATCTATATTGATTGAAAAAAATGTTCTAAATTGGTATTGAAAATAAATTTCAAATTAAAACAATTTTGCAGTACCACCTTACAGCTATCAAAAATGACAAATATTGGCTGGGAAAATGTGTGCACTAATAAACTGTTAATGAAGATGTGAACTGATCCAACCATTTTGGATTACAATTTGGTATTTTATAGCACCTATAAGAACTGTGTATACCTTTGGGCCCAGAAATGCTATTAGTGGGTTTGTACCCTAAAGAGGTAAAATAAAAAGCAAAAGGACCCATATATAAAAAAATATTTACAGTAGCTATTTTTGCAATGGCAAAAAAATTAGATAATGAGAAGATGCTCTTCAGTTGGAGAATGGCTGCCATTTGAATATTATTGCGCTATATGAAATGATAAGGGGTGTGGTTTCAGAAGAAAATAACAACAACAAATAAAAGCAGGGCCTAAAAATGATACAAAATTAAATAAGAAAAACAAGATCACTGTGTACAGATAAAATAAAATTTTACTGATAATCAATGATGAAAGACTAGACCATTTTGATCATTATTTTTATCCAAGACAATTCCAAAGAATTCATGATTAAGAAATGCTATTCATCTCCACAGAGAAAATTGATAAACCCTTAAGAGACAATAGAAATATAATTTTCTAGCTTTATTTGCTTACTTTGTTAGCAATATGGCTATATGGAAATGTGTTTTTTTATGATTTAACATGCATATTTTTTTATCATCTTGTTTGCCTTCAAAATGGATTAGGGAGGGAAAAGAGGGAGAGAGATATGAAAGTGCCAAAATCCATATCAAAACAAAGTAAACAATGCTCAAAGTTGGGGCAAAAGATGGATCCTTTTTTCTTGAAAAAATTTGGGATTATTAAAAGTACTGTGGACTTTTTTTCAAAATTCATTGAGGCTTCATTCTTCTTTTCCATTCCTGGAATATTAATTTTTGTCTACCATTCTTTGTATAGAAATTGGAGATCTACATAATTTATTAAGCAGAATGATTTAAGTAATTAGAGTAATTCAACTACTTTGTGTATGTGTATAGTTAGAATTGTTTTGTTATTATAAGCTCATTTTAGAGGATATACGATTGTCTGTTACTTAATGCAAGCATCATCACTGAAAAAGGAGAATTCAGATGACCTTTAAGTTTTGAGGAAATTTTCTTTAATTTCAGTGTTGAGATTAATCTCCCATATCTTGGTGGCAAACATTTTTGATGAAAATACATTTTTATATTTTATTTGTCCTTTGATATTTATAGTTATCAGGGTCACTGGTCAGAAGGTCATTTGGATTAAATTGCCTTTTTTGTATCTTTCAAGGGATCCTATATGATATTGAGGTGTATTGGGTGTTCAGGGAGGGGTAATATCTCTGGTATGGAGGGCTTGTTATGCCCTTCTGGGGCAGCTCTCCAGCCTCTGACCCCCACCTGACACCCAGCTCTCACTTGTGGCTCCTAGTAGCTGCTAGCATGCAGCAGTGGCCACACCCCGGGCAACGGCTTCGACAGGCCGGCTAAACCTTGTGAGAGTAGCCATCGGGTCATCATGGACCCCTGGTGAACCAGGGCTTTGCTCACCCAGCATGTGAAGACTGCTTCTGCGGAACAGACAGAAGAAACCAATAAGAAGGTTCAACGGCTGAGATGGCAACGCAGCAAAGCACTGTGGAGTGCTTAGGGCATGTTGGAGCACAAAAGACAACATGGCCATCCAATGCAGCTGAGGACGTCTCCAGGAGTAACAATTTTTCGTGCCACTGGACCCAGGCTTCCAACACCGAGAGAGTGGGACTGTCTCTGTGCATCGACTTTTCCACTTAAATCTCCTTCACGCACAAGTGTCTTTCTGCACACTCATCTATACGCCATAGATGAAAATGCACAAAGACAATTGTCACCCTCGGTTACCGAGAGACTACTACTACTATATGATATTGATGCCTTAATGGGATACAACTTGGTTAAGGAAAACCTTCAAGATGATATTTCACTCAACAAAATAAAAGCCTCTTTTACAGTTTCTTATAGCTTTCATTCAACTGAGTGATTATATTGATGTCACAATATAGGAAACAGTCTAGGAATCCTGTTAAATCATATGAAAATATTTTGACTTTAGTTTCTCCAAAAATCTCATTCTGCTTTCGAATGATAATAGCTTTCTCTTTTATTTGTATAAGTAGCATTCTCCCCCAACCTCAACTGATTAATCCATAGATGAAGCAAATTAATTAATAAAATTTTTTCATAACTTCACCACAAAATATAATCTAAACTGATTTGAAAAGATCACAAAACTTTTGTCTACTGGATAAAAGAAAAAATCTTGCAATGGGTTAAGGTCATCTGATATCTCTTCAGTTATGTATTAAAAAGATCATTTAAACTATATGAGAAGTGGTGGATGATTTGAGACCAATGAGTCTCCTAAATTGGCAGACCTTTTGGGCTGTACCAGAAGACAGAAAGCAGAGGTACCTCAGAGGGAATACTATAGGTCTGAGCCATTCAACTACATTAGTCTAGCATGGTAGAAGATATCACATTCAACCAAGAGCAGAGAGACACACACTGAGGATGAATGTGGACAAATACAGGGCCAGAGATACAAAAATATATGGGGTGTGGGAGCAGCTTAAAGAACAAAATGAGAGCATACTTTGATATGGACTGAAGACAGGCATTGATTCTTGGCACTCAAAAGAGAACTACACTTAAAGTTATCTGCACAGACAGAGAAAAGGATTTTGACCATTATGGCTTATAAGGAGCACCTTTGTTATATATGTTCCTTACCATTGTATTTTCAGTTGGAACTCACTCTTTAGACACTGAATTGCAAGGCACTTTAGTTTGGGGAAAAGTTTTCAAAACTTCATGAACTTGACTAAAAGTTAGTTAACTTAGTCTGGTAGATTATTAAAAGGAAAAAGAGTAGGGGATCCTAGAGCAATAGTATAAGAAACACAATCTCTCAAATTATTCTTAAAAGACACTATTAAGTATCTTCTATGAACTAAGCCCACTAATAAAAAGGGAAATAATCCCACAAAGGGCCCTAGGAATAAATACAAGAAATCTGTGGTGTTTGTACAGGGAGAAACTCATGTTCTGCCTAAGATAGATCCAACTAAATTACTATGATTCTAATTACTTGACATTGTATACTATTAATCTTGCTTATTTTCTTCTCTTTACATTATCTGGGTCCCACCATGTAGCTCTGTTCCAAAAAGTAAATCTTTGCTGTATTAACCCCCTTGAATCTGTAAAGTGTTCTGTTAATGCTTTGAGTTTCATTGTGATCATTTTCTACACTTACATGCATGAAAGGATCTCAGTGGTTATGTAATATTTCTACCTTTGGAGTCATTAGCTCTTACTAGTCTTCTCTAAAATTAAGTATTTGCCTAGTGATCCTGGTGGTTGTCTAACTGCAACATCAGTGATCTATGGTTAACTCATTTTCTTACTACAACTTGAGCTTTCATCACCCAAATGAAATGCTGAATTAGTAATCCCAAAGTACCTGAGCAGATTCCCTGTTTTTAAAGTAGATGGAAATGAAAGCTATCTTGCTTCTTGCACTTAAGTCACTTTTTTTCTAAAGGAATCTGATTTCCATACATGTGCTTGGAAAATCTGACTCAACATACCTTAAATCACTTATGTCATATTTTAAGTATTGGTTGGGTGCTCCTATAAAGAAAATTACCAAGCTATCATGTATCCTGACAGAATAATGTTTTCCATTAGCCAAAGAATATAGTTTGTGTTCACTATGAAGGCAGCAACAAACTGGGATGCCAAGGTAGACGAAGGAGATTGCATTGCTATGCTTTAACTAAATTTAGTTACGCCATAAAGCAGCAGACTGCCACCAATGAGGTTGCATTTAATATAATGAGAATTTCTCTAGAGGTTGAGCTATATAGAGAAACTTTTTTCGTCTGAGAAAAGTTCTATCAAAAAGTAGAAGGAGAGACTTCCAGGAGTGAAGCCAAGATGGAGAAATAACTAGAGAGCAGCACAGTTTCACCACCCAAATCCTCCCTGACCAAGAGTAAAATATCGTCACAGAATAAATACAGAAGTGAAGGAATCAAAAGAGAGACAGAGTGAAATAACCCTCCAAAGATGAGATACCCAAAATGTAGGCAGAGACCATCTGGGGAACTGGGGTGAGATAAGAGAAAACATAGCAGGAGGCATAGAAGCAAGTGAAGAGCAAACCATATTCCCCAACCCCATGCATCTGCTCTCACTGGTTCCAAGCTTAAGCCCTGCCTAGCAGGCAGACTCTGAGATTCTCTTCAGGGAAAGTAGTGACTCAAGTCAATTCATACCTCTTGAAATTTCAAACCTGTTGTTTGAATGAGTACAGAGTCCAAGACCAGGGCAATTTTGGCTGAAGGGGGCTGAACCATGTGGGCCCAGAGCAAAGGCAGGAATGTCAGTCTGGGTTTGGGATGAGGACATAATTCATAGTTTGGAGTGAGGACACAGTTCTCAGGTGGAGCTTCCCCAAGGTCTCTTTACCCAAAATTAAAGGCAGAACTCCATGGCAGGGTAAGTATGAGTGTGACTGATTAAATCAAGAATACCTTGAGGTCAAATAAAATAATGTTAAAAAAAAGAATACCTTGAAGTAAAAAAAAATCATCCTAAGCCTAGGGCTAGAATTTGATCAGCACCTGATCTGATCAAGTGCAGAGTGATATTCAAAAGCTTAAACCCAAGCTTGGTTTTTTAAGCTATTAGCAGCTCAAGAGTCAATTGAATGAGCACTGGGAGGGGACTATCAGAGCTCTCAGCCCTCAGACCATCTGGTAAACTAGAAAAAATCCTGAAAATAAACCAGAAATAGCATCAAGAAAGGACTGGAATTTAAGAGGGTACTCCAACTTCCCAGAAAACAGAGGCTACTTGTAATTAAGAAGGAAAAATGAGCAAACAACCAAAAAAGCATCTAACGCTAAAGACTTATTATGGAGACAAAGAACAAGGTACAGACACACAAGTGGACAGTGAAAGCAAAGGAAACACAGGAAAAGTCGAAAAGAAAAATATGAAATGAACAGAGAGTCTAGAAGAGCTCAAAAAAGACTTCAAACAACCAACTAAGAGAGGTAGAGGAAAAGTGGGGATGAGAAATGAAAGTGATGCAAGAAGAAAAGAAAGTAATACAAGAAGAAATTAAAGTAATACAAGAAGAAATGGGCCAATTAAAATAGGAGAATAATAAATTTCCTGAGGAAAACCAGACCTTAAAAATCAGAATTGATCATCTAGAAGCTAAAGATTTCATGATAAATCAAGGAATAATAAAACAAAGGAAAACATGAAATATATTATTGAAAAAACAACTGACCTCAAAAATAGATCCAGGAGATATAATTAAAGAATTATTGGACTACCTGAAAGCCAGTATGATGAAAAAACCTTGGATATCATATTACAAGAAGTCTTCAAAAACAACTGCCCAGAGATCCTTGAACAAGAAAATAAAATTAAAATCAAAAGATTTCACAGATCTCCTCCAGAAAGAAATCCTCAACTGACAATTTTGAGGAATGTAATAGCTAAATTCAAGAGCCATAAAGTCCAGGAAAAAATACTTCAAACACCAGAAAGAAACCATTCAAATACCATGAAGCAACAATAGGCATCACCCAGCATGGCCTCTACATTAAAGGATCATAAGGCATGGAATATGATATTCAGGAAGACGAAAGATTTGGGTTTACAACCCAGTAAAACTGAGAATATTCTTTCAGGGAGAAGAATGGTCATTCAATGAGATAGAAGATTTCCAAGGATTCCTGAGGAATAAGCCAGATCTAAACATAAAATTTGAAGTCCAACCATGAGACACAAGAGAATCCCAGAAAGGCAAATAAGAAAGAGAAAATTTAAATAACTCATTATAATAAAAATGTTTATATGCTTAAATGGAAAGAGGATATCTGTAATATTCAAAAATTACTCTTAGTAACAGATAAGATACAAGGAATTTACTCAGAGGGTGGAGAAGCAAACTGATTATGATAATACAATGTATATGAAGATATATGATACTATGATGTATATGTAAATGTGATAATATGGAAAGATATTTATGTAAGATATGATATGTATGAATCTTAAAACTGCTCAGACTCTACTTTGGAAGATTTGATTAAGCTATTCCTCATTTTTAACAATGGAGGTACTTGGTCAGGAATGTATTGAGTACTTTTAAAATTACTCCACACTACTGAGACAGTGCCTTAGGGGAAGATAAAGTTGAAAACTCCTGATTGAACAATGAAAATTCCCTAACTCATACTTATAGTGAAGCTAAAACCTTAAGCTAGGTTTATTTTTTGATCTAAATCAAAAAGATGCTCAGTACCTATAAAGGTTAAATTAATCATTAAAAGGTCAAGCAACTTACAAAAGTCAAGCTTAACAACAGAGGTGTGAAGTACTCGGTAGATTTTATCTAACCAGAGAAGGTGAGAATATAAGAAGATGTGAACGAAGAATGGGCAATCCTGGGGAAAAGTGTCTACTGTGATTGGTAGATGTGAAAATTTAGGGAGGTGACACAAGAGAAAATTTCTTTAAAAGGAAGGGGAGTTCAAAATTGAGTCTAGTTGGAGTCAGACTAGTTGGAGTTCAGTTCAGTGGAGGACTAGAGCTTGCTTGAGATGATCTTGTGGTGAGTGATAAAGACTGACTCTCTCTCCCTTAGGCTCAGGCCTAGGCCATTTGGCCTAGGCCCTTTCTACTATTCTCTCTTTCTCTCTCTCTCTCTCTCTCTCTCTCTCTCTCTCTCTCTCTCTCTCTCTCTCTCTCTCTCTCTCTCTCTCTGTCTCTCTCTCTCTCTCTCTCTCTCTCTCTCTCTCTCTCTCTCTCTCTCTCATTCCCTTAATTCCTTCATTTGTATTAATTAAAATCTCCATAAAACCCATCTGACTTAGGTATTTTCATATTTGGGAATTTTCCCATGGTGACCACTTAATTTTAGATTTTAAATCAAGACACTAAAATTTATCTTTACAGTTTGGCTGAAACCTTTACAGTTTGGGCAATTCAGTCTTGGCAAAACACATTTTCATGGTTACATATGTATGCTTGTGAATGACATGTAAAAAATTAATCAAGGGTTGAAAGAAAGGGTTGCACTGAGAGAAAAGGGAAGGGAAATATAGAATGAGGTAAATTATATAACATAAAGAGGCAAGAAAAATCAATACAGAGAGGGAAGGGTAAGGGTGGTGATGGGCAATGCTTAAACTTTCATTGTAATTGTCTCAGAGAGGGGAAAAAAGTGTACTCAATGGGGTATAGAATTCTATCATCCTACAAAGAAGAAGAAGGGGAAGAAGACAAGGGAAGGTGGGGTAAGTGAAAGGAAGGGGAATTGGAGGGATAAAAAAAACCCAACAAAATACTGATGAGGAGAAAAAGAGTGAAATGGAATAGAGCAAGATCTAAAGAGGATAACACTATGGATGAAAAGACACAATTAATAATCATAACACTAAAAGTAAATGCAATGAATACCCATTAAACAGAAGTGAACAGCAAAATGGATTAAAAACCAAAACCCTACTATATTTTGTTTAAAAGAAACACATTTAAGGCAGGGTAACATACACTGATTCAAGGTTAAAGACTGGAGCAGAATTTATTACGCATTATCTAAAGTAAAAAAAAAAATCAGTAATAGCAATCATTATATCAGACAAAACCAAAGTAGAAATTGATCTGATTAACAGAGATAAGGAAGAAACATTACGTTAAAAAGTACTATAAACAATGATATAATATCAATACTTAACATTTATGCACCCAATCGTATGGCATCTAGATTTCTAAAGGAAAAACCGAAGGAACTCAAGGAGGAAATATATATTAAGACCATACTAGTTGGGGATTTCATCTTTCCCCTTTCAGAATTAGATAAATTGAACCAAAAATAAATAAGAAAAAAAGTAAGGGAAGTAAATTAAATGTAATAAAAATTAGAGTTAATAGATATCTGGAGAGAATTTAACAGAGATAAAAAGGAATATACCTTCTTCTCAACAGTACATGGTACATATACAAAGATTGACCATGTACTAAGGCATAGAAATATGACAAACATGCAGAAAAGCAGAAATAATAAGTGATACTTTTTGAGATCAAAATGTGACAAAAATTATCATTAACAAGGGTCCATGGAAAGTCAAATGTAAAGTTAATTGGGAACTAAATAATCTAATCCTTCAATTATATATTTCATTAAAGAGAATGACAATGAGGATACATCAATACCAAAACCTATGGGATACATCCAAATCAATACATGGGAAAATTTATATCACTGAGTGCCAATGCCATTAAAATCTAGAGGGAAGAGATCAATGAAATGGGCTTGGGCTTGCGACTTAAAATTTTTTTAAAAAAAGAACAAATTAAAAATCCCCAGATTAAAACTAAATTGGAAATTCTAAAAAATTAAGGAAAAAATTAATCAAATTGAAAGTAAAGAACTATTGAACTAATAAAAAAGACTTTAGTACTTTGAAAAAAAAAACAAATAAAATTGACAAAGTACAAGTTAATATAATAAAAAAGAAAGAATAGGATCAAATTAACAGTATCAGTGATGAATAGGGTGATCTCAAGTCTAATGAAGAGAAAATTAAATTATTAAGAACTGCTTTGCTCAATTATATGGTAATAAATATGACAATCTAGGTGAAATGGATGAATATTTATAAAAATTTAATTATATCAAACATTTAAAGAACAACTAATCCCAATATTATACAAACTATTTGACAAATAAGTAAAAAAAGTTTTACCAAACTCCTTTTGTGACCCAAATATAGCATTGATTTGAAAGCCAGGCAGACCAAAAACAGAGAAAGAAAACTACAAACCAATCTCCTTAATGAACAAAGATGCTAAAATCTTAAATAGATTACTAGCAAAAAGGCTCCAGCAAGTGATCATGAGGATTACTCATTATAACCAGGTGGGATTTAAACCAGGAATGGAAGGATGATTTAACATTAGGAAAACCATCCATATAATTGACCATATCAAAAACAAAACCAATGGAAATCACATGATTATCTCAATAGATGCAGTAAAAGCCTTTGATAAAATACATCTATTACTATTGAAAACACTAGAAAGTATAGGAATGGAAGGGCAATTCCTCAAAATAATGAATAGCATATATTTAAAACCATCAGCAAATATCATCTACAATGGGCACTAGTTAGATGACTTACCAATGAGATCAGGAATGATGTAAGGATGCCCATTATCACCTCTATTATTTAATATTGTTCTAGAAACTCTAATGATAGCAATTAGAGAAGAAAAAGAAATTGAAGGGATTAAAATAGGCAATGAGGAAACTAAGCTATTTCTTCTTGCAGGTGATATGAAGGTATAGTTAAAAAAAAACCCAGAAAATTCACTATAGGATCAATAGAATTAATTAACATCAGCAGGTACAAGAAAAACTCACATAAATCATCAGTATTTTTATGTATTTCCACACCACTTAGCAGCAGTAGTTAGAAAGAGAAAATCCTTTTAAAATCACTGTGGGGGAAAGCTGGGTAGCTCAGTGGATTGAGAGTCAGGCCCAGAGATGGGAGGTTCTGAGTTTAATTCTGGCCTTAGATACTCTAGCTGTTACCCTGGGCAAGTCACTTAACCTCCATTGCCTAGCCCTTACCACTCTTCTGCCTTAGAACCAATAACCAGTATTGATTCTAAGATGGAAGGTAAGGGTTTAAAAATAAAATAAAATAAAATAAAATAAAATAAAATAAAATAAAATAAAATAAAATCACTGTAGACAATATAAAATATTTAGGAATCTATCTGCCAAGACAAACATGGGAATTATATGAACAGAACTACAAAACACTTTTCACACAATTAAAACTAGATCTAAACAATTGGAAAGAACATTAATTGCTCATGGGTAGGATGAGTTAATATCATAAAAATTATAATCCTACCCAAATTAATCTACTTATTCAGAGCTATACATATCAAACTGCCAAAAGTCTTTTTTATAGAATTAGAAAAAAAATAACAAAGTTCATCTGGAAGAACAAAAGATCAAGAACATCAAGGGAAACACTGAAAAAAATGTGAAGGATGGGGGCCTAGCAGCACCAGATCTCAAGCTATAGTATAAAGCAGTGGTCATCAAAACAATATGGCACTGGCTAAGAGACAGAAAGGTGGATCAATAGAATAAGTTGTTATTCTATTGATTCTATTAAAGTAAATAGCCTCAGTAAGCTAGTGTTCAATAAAACCAAAGACCCCAGCTTTTGGGACAAGAACTCACTATTTGAAAAAAAAACTGCTGGGGAAATTGGAAAACAATATGGGAAAAATTAGGTTTAGAGCAGCATCTTATGTCCTATACCAAGATAAATTCAAAATGGGTATATGAAAATATAAAGAATGAAATCATAAATAAATTAGGTGAACATAGAATAGTATACCTGTCAGATCTGTGGGAAAGAAAAGAATTTAAGACCAAGCAGGAGATATAGAACATTACAAAATGTAAAATGAGTGTTTTTGTCTATATAAAATTAAAAAGATTTTGTATAAACAAAACTAATGTTACCAAAATTAGAAGGAAAGCAACAAACTAGGAGAACATTTTTATAACAACTCTGAAAAAATGTTTAACTTTCAAAATATATGAGGAACTAAGTGAAATTTACAAAAAATCAAGCCATTCCTCAATTGGCAAATGGTCATGAATAGACAGTTTTCACACAATGAAGTCAAAACTATCAATAAACATATGAAAAACTGTTATAAATCTCTCCTGATTAGAAAAATGCAAACTAAAAGAACTCTGAGTTACTACCTTATACCTAGCAGACTGGTCAATATGGCAGCAAAAGAAATTGATAAATGTTGGAGAGGACATGGCAAAATTGGGACAGATACTGATGGTGGAGTTCAAATTGGTCTAACTGTTCTGGAGCCCAGTTTGGAACTATGCACAAAGGGCTTTAAAACAATGCCTACCTTTTGACCCAGCCATACCATTGCTGAGTTTGTACCCCAAAGAGATAGTAAGGAAAAATACCTGTAAGAAAATATTCATAGCCATACTGTGGTAGCAAAAAATTGGAAAATGAGGGGATACCCTTCAATTAGGAAATGGCTGAAAAAATTGTGGTATCTGTTGGTGATGGAATACTATTGTGCTGAAAGGAATGATGAAATGGAGGAATTCCAAATGAGCTGGAAAGACATCGTGGAATTGGTGCAGAGTGAAAGGAGCAGAACCAGGATAACCTTGTACACAAAAACTAATACATTATGGCACAATTGAATGTAATGGACTTCTCTATTAGCAGCATTGCAAAATGACCCAGGACAATTCAGAGGAACTTGTGAGAAAGAACACTATCTAAATCCAGAGAAAGAACTGTGGAATTAGAAATGCATTAGAAAAATATGTGATCAAACACATAATGTGATAGGGATATGACTGGGGTTTTAATATTAAAGGATCACACTACTACAGATGGGGTGTATGGGGTGGTCAGGGAGGGGTAGTATCTCTGGTATGGAGGGCTTGTCGTACCCTCTTAGGGCAGCTCTCCAGCCTCTGACCCCCACCGGACACCCAGCTCTCACTTGTGGCTCCCAGTAGCTGCTAGCATGTGGCAGCGGCCACACCCTGGGAAACGGCTTTGACAGGCCGGCTAAACGTTGTGAGGGTAGCCATCGGGTCGTTGTCGACCCCCGATGAACCAGGGCTTTGCTCACCCAGCATGTGAAGGCTGCTTCGGCTGAGCAGACGGAAGAAACCAATAAGAAGGTTCAACGGCTGAGAGGGCGCCGCAGCAAGGCACTGTGGAGTGCTTAGGGCGTGTTGGAGCACAAAGGACAACACGGACATCCAATGCAGCTGAGGAAGTCTCCGGGTGTAACGACTTTTCATGCCACTGGACCCAGGCTTCCAACGCCGAGAGAGTGGGACTGTCTCTGTGCATCGACTTTTCCATTTAAATCTCCTTCACGCACAAGTGTCTTTGTGCACGCTCACCTATATACCATAGACGAAAACGCACAAAGACAATTGTCATCCTTGGTTACCGAGAGACTACTACCAAACAACCAACTACAGATATGAATAATATGAAAATAGGTTTTGAACAATGATATGTATAACCCAGTGGAACTGCTTGTCAAAATCAGGAGGAAGGAGTATGGGTGGGTGTGTGGTGGGAATCATGAATCATGTAACTGGAAAATTATTCTAAATGAAAAATTAAATAAAATAAAAAATAAAAAGTAGAAGCAGTGCAATGCTGAAGTGTGAATATTCTTTTTTTAAATAATATTTTATTAGATCATTTCCAAGCATTATTCATTAGAGACAAAGATCATTTTCTTTTCCTCCCCCCTCCGCCCATAGCCGACACGTGATTCTACTGGGTATCACATGTGTTCTTGATTCGAACCCATTGCCATGTTGTTAGTATTTGAATTAGAGTGTTCAATTAGAGTCTCTCCTCTGTCATGTCCCTTCAACAGCTGTAGTCAGGCAGTTCCTTTTCCTCAGTGTTTCTACTCCCACAGTTTGTGCACTGTTTATGGATAGTGTTTTTCTCCTGGATCCCTGCAGATTGTTCAGGGACATTACACTGCCACTAATGGAGAAGTCCATTACGTTTGATTATACCATAGTGTATTAGTCTCTGTGTACAATGTTCTCCTGGTTCTGCTCCTCTCACTCTGCATCAATTCCTGGAGGTCGTTCCAGTCTCCCTGGAATTCCTCCACTTTATTATTCCTTTTAGCACAATAGTATTCCATCACCAACATATACCACAATGTGTTCAGCCATTCCCCAATTGATGGGCATCCCCTTGTTTTCCAATTTTTAGCCACCACAAAGAGCGCAGCTATGAATATTCTTGTACAAGTCTTTTTCCCCATTATCACTTTGGGGTATAAACCCAGCAGTGCTATGGCTGGATCAAAGGGCAGACAGTCTTTTATCACCCTTTGGGCAGAGTTCCAAATTGCCCTCCAGAATGGCTGGATCAATTCACAACTCCACCAGCAATGAATTAATGTCCCTATTTTGCCACATCCCCTCCAGCATTCACTGCTTTCCTCTGCTGTCGTGTTAGCCAATCTGCTAGGTGTGAGGTGATACCTCAGAGTTGTTTTGATTTGCTTCTCTCTGATTATAAGAGATTTAGAACACTTCTTCATGTGCTTATTAATAGTTTTGATTTCTTTATCTAAAAACTGCCTATCCATGTCCTTTGCCCATTTATCAATTGGAGAATGGCTTGATTTTTTGAACAATTGATTTAGCTCGTTATAGATTTGATTAATTAAACCTTTGTCAGAGGTTTCTATGAAAATTATTTCCCAATTTCTTGCTTCCCTTCTGATTTTAGTTACACTGGTTTTGTTTGTACAAAAGCTTTTTAATTCGATGTAGTCGAAATTATTTATTTTACATTTTGTGATTCTTTCTGTTTTGCTTGGTTTTAAAGTCTTTCCCCTCCCAAAGGTCTGACATGTATACTATTCTGTGTTTACCCAATTTACTTATGGTTTCCTTCTTTATGTTTAAGTCATTCACCCATTTTGAATTTATCTTGGTGTAGGGTGTGAGGTGTTGATCAATTCCTAGTCTCTCCCACACTGTCTTCCAATTTTCCCAGGAGTTTTTATCGAAAAGTGGATTTTTGTCTCAAAAGCTGGGATCCTTGGGTTTATCGTAAACTGTCTTGCTGAGGTCGCTTTCCCCCAGTCTATTCCACTGATCCTCCTTTCTGTCTCTTAGCCAGTACCAAATTGTTTTGATGACTGCTGCTTTGTAATATAGTTTGAGGTCAGGGACTGCAAGCCCCCCCTCATTTGTGTTTTTTTTTTCATTATTTCCCTGGAAATCCTTGATCCTTTGTTATTCCAAATGAACTTTGTTATGGTTTTTTCTAAATCAGTAAATAAATTTTTTTGGGAGTTCCATGGGTATGGCACTAAATAGATAGATAAGTTTGGGTAGGATGGTCATTTTTACTATATTGGCTCGTCCAACCCATGAGCAGTTAATGTTTTTCCAATTGCTCAAGTCTAGTTTTAGTTGTGTGGAGAGTGTTTTGTAGTTGTGTTCATATAGTTCCTGTGTTTGTCTCGACAGATAGATTCCTAGGTATTTTATTTTGTCTAAGGTGATTCTGAATGAGATTTCTCTTTCTAGTTTTTGCTGCTGAGCTGGGTTGGAGATGTATAGAAATGCTGATGACTTATGCGGGTTTATTTTGTATCCTGCAACTTTGCTAAAGTTGTTGATTATTTCAAATAGCTTTTTGGTTGAATCTCTAGGATTCTTTAAGTAGACCATCATGTCATCTGCAAAGAGCGATAGCTTAGTCTCCTCCTTGCCTATTTTGATGCCTTCAATTTCTTTTTCTTCTCTAATTGCTACTGTTAGTGTTTCTAGTACAATGTCAAATAATAGAGGTGATAATGAGCATCCTTGTTTCACTCCTGATCTTATTGGGAATGCATCTAGTTTATCCCCAATGCAAATGATATTAGCTGATGGTTTTAAATATATACTGTTTATTATTTTTAGAAACAACCATCCTATTCCTATGCTTTCTAGTGTTTTCAATAGGAATGGATGTTGTATTTTATCAAAGGCTTTTTCTGGGTCTATTGAAATAATCATTTGATTTTTGTTGGTTTGCTTGTTGATATGGTCGATTATGTGAATGGTTTTCCTAATATTGAACCAGCCCTGCATCCCTGGTATAAATCCTACTGGATCATCGTGGATGACCCTTCTGATCACTTGCTGGAGTCTTTTTGCTAGTATCCTATTTAAGATTTTTGCATCTATATTCATTAGGGAGATTGGTCTATAGTTTTCTTTCTCTGTTTTTGACCTGCCTGGTTTTGGAATCAGTACCATGTTTGTGTCGTAAAAGGAGTTTGGTAGAACTCCCTCTTTGCTTATTATGTCAAATAGTTTGTATAGTATTGGGGTTAACTGTTCTCTGAATGTTTGATAGAATTCACAGGTGAATCCATTAGGCCCTGGGGATTTTTTCTTAGGAAGTTCGTTGATGGCTTGTTGGATTTCAATTTCTGATATGGGATTATTTAAGAATTCTATTTCCTCTTCTGTTAGTCTAGGCAGTTTGTATTTTTGTATATATTCATCCATTTCTCCTAAATTGGTGTATTTATTGCCATATAATTGGGCAAAGTAATTTTTAATGATTGCCTTAATTTCCTGTTCCTCAGAGGTGATGTCCCCCTTTTTGTCTTTGATGCTGTTAATTTGCTTTTCTTCTTTCCATTTTTTAATTAGATTGACCAGGACTTTGTCTATTTTGTTTGTTTTTTCAAAGTATCAGCTTCTAGTCTTATTTATTAAATCAATAGTTCTATCACATTCTATTTTATTGATTTCTCCCTTAATTTTTAGGATCTCTAGTTTGGTTTTCTGTTAGGGTTTTTAATTTGTTCACTTTCGAGTTTTTTTAGTTGCATTTCCAATTCATTGATCTCTGTCCTCCCTAATTTGTTAATATATGCCCTAAGGCATATGATTACTACTTTGGCTGCATCCCAAAAAGTTTGAAAGGATGTCTCACCATTTTCCTTTTCCTCGATGAAATTGTTAATTGTTTCTGTGATTTCTTCTCTAACTAAACGATTTTGGAGTATCATATTATTTAATTTCCAATTAATTTTTGATTTGGTTTTCCACGTACTGTTACTGATCATAATTTTTATTGCCTTGTAATCTGAGAAGGCTGCATTCATTATTTCTGCTTTTCTGCATTTGTATGCCATATTTCTGTGACCTAGTGTATGGTCAATCTTTGTGAATGTGCCATGTGGTGCTGAGAAGAAGGTGTATTCCTTTTTGTCCCTATTTATTTTTCTCCATATGTCTATTAACTCTAATTTTTCCAAGATTTCATTCACTTCTTTTACCTCTTTCTTATTTATTTTTTGATTTGATTTATCTAAATTTGATAATGGTTGGTTCAAGTCTCCCACTAGTATGGTTTTATTGTCTATTTCTTCCTTCAATTCTCCTAGTTTCTCCATTAGAAATTTGGGTGCTATATTATTTGGTGCATACATGTTGATTAGTGATATTTCCTCATTATCTAAAGTCCCTTTTAACAAAATATAATTACCTCTCCTATCCCTTTTAATCAGGTCTATTTTTGCTTTGGCTTTATCAGATATCATGATTGCAACTCCTGCCTTCTTTCTATCGGTTGAGGCCCAGAAGGTCTTACTCCATCCTTTAAATTCTGACCTTGTGGTTGTCTACCCACCTCATGTGTGTTTCTTGAAGACAACATATGATAGGGTTTTAGATTCTAACCCATTCTGCTATTCGTCTACTTTTTATGGGTGAGTTCATCCCAGTCACTTTCAAAGTTATAATTGTCACTTGGCATTTTGATATCCTTCCCTAATTCTAACCTTTCTTCTTTAGCTCTAACCTTTTAATCCAGTAGTTTACTTTAAATCAGTCCCCCTTGTCCCCTCCCTTGATATGTTTCCCTTTCTAGGCCCTCCTTTTTAGATTCCCCCCTCCCTCCTCTCCTTCCCACCCTTTTTGTGTTCCCTCCCCCTCCTACCCCCCTTGGTTTTCTCTTCTCCCTGCCCTTGTTGGGTAAGATAGAATTCAAGATCCCAATGGATCCCAATGGAAATTTCCCTCTCAGAGATGATTTCCCTGAGGGTAAGGTTTAATTAAAAACTCTCTTCCTCTCCTTCTTATAGGAATTTTCTTCCCCTCCCCTTCCCGTGTGAATCTTTTTTTGAGAATGGTTATTCTATTTGATTTTTCTTTTCCCCCTATTTACATATTACATTTTCTATATGTTAATATATATAGATTGATATAAATGTAGTCCTTGTAGATGAGAGTTTGAATAAAAGAAAAGATAACAATTTTCTCCTTTTCCCTTTCCTTCATATTTACCTTTTCAGGTATTCCATGCTCTTTGTTTTTAGATATCGAACTTTGCACAGAGCTCTGGTCTTTTCTTTGCAAAATTTGGAAATCTTCTATTTTGTTGAATGCCCATACTTTCCCTTAGAAGTATATAGTCAGTTTTGCTGGATAGCTGATTCTTGTTTGAAGACACAACTCTCTTGCCTTTCTGAACTTCATGTTCCATGCCTTACGATCATTCAGAGTGGAACTTGCAAGGTCTTGTGTGTCCCTGATTCTCATTCCTTTATATCTAAATTGTCTTTTTCTGGCTTCTTGTAGGATTTTTTTTCTTTTGTTTGAAAGCTTTGGAATTTGGTAATTACATTCCTGGGAGTTGTCTTTTGGGGATTTAGTGTAGAGTGTGTTCTGTGAGCTCTGTCAGTGGCTGTATTGCCCCCTTGTTCTAGACTCTCTGGGCAATTTTCTTTGATTATACCTTGTATTATGATGTCGAGTTTGCTGTTTATTTCTGGCTTTTCTGGAAGTCCAATTATCCTTAAATTATCTCTTCTTCCTCTATTTTCCAAGTCTGTCACCTTGTCAGTGAGATATTTTAAGTTATCTTCTAATTTTTTCATCTTTTGGCTTTGCTTTATTGATTCTTGCTCATTGTCTTCCAGTTGCCTAATTCTGAACTTTAAAGCCTGGTTTTCCTTTTCAGTTTGGTCAAACCAGTTTTGTAGTTGAGTGAAATTCTTTTGCATTAATTTCCACTTTTCCTGCCACAAGGCTTCCATCTTTTTGATCATTCCTGATTCAAATTCTTCCTGATTTTGTGGAGAGTTTCCGTTTCCTTTGGAAGGTTTTGGAGCATTTGCTTGTGTTTCCTCTTCTATCTCTGTATTTTTTATTTTTGCTCCATAAAATGTGTCCTTCTTCCTGTTTTTCTTGTTGTTTTGAGGCTTTTCTGTGCTGTTTGCCATCTTTATCTGATTGAGGGGGGCTGGCTCCTCTTTGATCTGTCTGGTGTTCAGTGGCTTTAGCCCCAGGCAAATTGTCTGTCTTCCCCAGGAAGCCAGGAATTGCTGGTGTTTAGGTGTTTTGGTGTTAATGCTCTCCTCAGTTCCCTCCAGATGCTTCTCTGTTGCCTTACTTCTACACTCTGAGCCTGACTTGGCACTCTCCACAAGGTGTTTCACTGCTTTTATTGGTCAGCCCAGGTTGCACTCTGAGGGGGAGGGGCCGTGACTTCCTGGAGCTCAGAGGGCTGGTGATTGGATTAACTTCACCTGGGTTGGAGTGATTCTGCCCTGAGGCAAGGACCTTCCTTGAGACTCAGATGAAAGTATCCAGCCAGGGGGCTACAGGCTCCCTCCCATCTCTCTCTCTTTCCCTGCTGTCTGTGTTGGGTGCCCCCACGTCTGGGTCAGGTTGTTTTCAGGGTGAGGCCTTCAGAATAGCCGGCCCTGGGGCCCTTTTGCCTGCTCTGAGGTTCCTGCTGCTGCCTCAGATTCAGGGCTCTGGGTTGGGGGGGATAGGTCCTGGGACCTTCCTTCTTCCTACACCTTAGATCCGAGTGATCTCAGGTTCTGGCTTTTGGGGGGCCGTACCTTTTGATCCAGGTCCAGGTCCATGAGGAGGAGGTTTCCCGTGGTCTATTCTGTTGTTTGTTTTGAATTTTGGTGCCCTAGGAGCATTCAATTTGAGATCGGTAAGGAAGGGTTTCTGGAGGTCTGAACTTTAGCTTTCTCTAAGCCGCCATCTTGACTGGAAGTCTCTGTGAATATTCTTGAAGAAAAGGAAAGTACCTGTTAGATTTTATTTTGTAAAGCATTTAAATATAAAATTATTCTATCTCCATATCACCTAACAATGCTGAACAAAGAGAAAATTTCGACAAATCCTTGTCTTAAGAATTGAAACCTTATCCAGCTTTACTATACTATTTTACTTAAAGGATATTATTAATTTATTAAATTAGTTTCTCGAGAACTAGAATAAAAAAGTGAAACTTCATTTTAAGTAATAGGGACCAAGATAAGATATAGTGTATAAAACTAGTTTCATTTCCCCACAAATAATAATGGACTTTGAGCCAGAGTAAAGTTGCCATCAATAATTGAATTTAATTTAATTCCCTTAATTTCAACTTGAAATCATTTTAATCTAAAAATAATGTTTACAAATGCAAGGCTATAGATTTTATAGTCCATTGGCTTCTTCATCTTGTCAAGTAAAATTAATTTTTGTCACTCAAGTCTTATTTTACTGAAATATACCACATAAATGTATCTAAAATTAGAATGGATTACCTGGAAAGTTCACAATCACAGGTGATCTTTGGGTAGAGCCTTAACAAATGCTTGCCATGAATACTTTTAGAGGAAATTCTTGTCACATCCAGTCATGAGATTCTTTTTTTGTGAAATATCACAGTTAATAATTGTTAAAAACCTTTAGCTAATGATTAATATTCAAGGAATAAAAGACTGTTTAGCAAGATAATGAATTATCACTGTTGATATTTGTGTTCTAAGGTTTTACTACTTTAGGTCAGTATAGATAGGTTTCTACAAGTAATAAGGAGGGAAAACATTTGGGAAGTAAGTCTCTTTATGGTGACACACAGATAACACCTGATGAATTTTGAAGAAAGAGAAGACCTACACATGGCAGAAATGGAGATCAATGTATTCTAGGATTGAGAGATGGTATATGTGTATAGAGGCAGGTGAGTAAAGAATTCATTTAATTGCATTCTATATTTTAGGATCACAGAGATAATGTATGATATGTCTTTCCAGTTTGATAATTTAGAGGTTCTGGTTGCTCCTCATCCAATGTTTACCATGTTCATGTCAATCCAATAGCTGGGTTGCCTGCTGTACTAAAATAATCAAACAAAAAAGCAAACAGAGAAATAACCAAATGAATTCAAAAATTAAAAATAAAGTTTAATCAGATAGAATCTTAAAACAGAATCAAATAGCATCTTGGCTTCATTAATCTTTTATAGGACACTATCTCTAGAAATTTTGTAACTATTTAAAAAATCAGATTCATTGTTTCTCTCCAATGCTATAATATTCTTCATTATTCTTTAATTTCATCTATTTTTATACTACCTCCAGCATTTCAAACCACAACCCAGTCATACATTCCTTTCCTGAGTAATTCTTATCTATACTCACACATATATCAACCTTAAGATGTCAACTGAATATCAGTGAAATATATGAGCTGTTCATCAGTTATCTCTCACTATATTCCTAGCCTAACTATTTTTCCTGGTCATTTATTTCTCTGATGACATCCAAGACACTACTTCACCTTCATAATTCCTCTTTGTGATGGGTTGCAGCTTCTCATGTCAACCATGTATCTTACCATTGACTATTTGATAAGCTTCAGCTTCAATTTTTTTTTATACTGACTTTTTTCCATGGTGTAAAGCATACTGTCTCTTTTCATTGGAAGAAATTTAGTGATTATAAGGGTGGAAAAATATTATTATATAAATTGATACTTATATTGTTAAATGTCAAATTACATATGATATTGACCAAGAAATAGAAAAATATTTTGATCCATAAAAATTGTAGGAAAATAATTCTGTTTTGAAATGTACTACTTCTATAAGATGTCTGAAGTAATAGATTTTAGATGGAATTTGTACTGTGGAATAAATACATGATACCTTGTACACTCCTTTTCTATTTTAAGCCTTGAAAGTCAGTGGGATGACATATAAGGTACATGTGGTTTTCTCCTCTACAGTTGTAGGGGATTTATTTTAGATGAAAAATTTTGAGTTCATTCAAAGTTGTACTGTGCACCCAATTAGGAAAATTCTTAAATTTTGCCAAAGATTTGACTCTGTTCAACTACCTTTTTATAGTTGAAGAAAAAATAAACAGTTCACAAAAATATTTGGGTAATGAAATCCTAGATATTTGTGGATAGACAGATACTGAAAAAAGGAAGTCAGGGAATGAATCTACCTTTTCTTTAGGTTTCTTCTAGACTAATGCTTTTGCTCTGATTTGTCAATAGATGTGCTGAAAATATCCCTTCTCTGCTACAACTAACTTCAACTCTGTTCCTCAGAGGTGTCATAGAAAGCAACTGACACCACTTCCTGGAATTCCTTTTCCTTCTTAACTAAATTGATAATTAATAAATATCCTCCAAGGCTTGACCAGATTCATCCTAATGGAATAGATTTTTTACGTTTGCTGTCATTTCAGTTCATTCACTGACTTTCTAAGACTTTTTATGCTTAATCTAAAATCTTTGGTTTGTTGAAGCACATTGAGGTATCTGATAAAACAGGATGAAATAGTTTCAAACCAACATTTACAAATATAATAGAATTGGAAATAATAATTGTAAGCAATAAGGAGCTTTAAGGTTTGAACATTTTTAATTACATTAATTAATTTTGTCCTCATAAGAACATTATGAAGTAGGTATTATCATGCCCTTTTTGCTGATTAGGAAACTGGATTTGAATGTGGTTGTAATTTTATGTTCAATGGAAAAGAGAAGAGGATCTGCTTAGCTTAAAAGATCAAGAGCCAAGCATTGGGCAGAGAAGTAGTTTCATTGGTACATATGGATTTACTCTCTGAGGCTTTCTTTCAAGGTTCCTATAAGTATTTAGCCATTCTTCACAATAGATACTGAAGGACAGTGTGATCCAGGTTTATATGTAGATTGTGATAGATAACTATTCATGGGCTTTAATAATAATATATCATCATCTATGATTTTTTCTTTTGTCTTTTTTTGTTAAGCAAATGACTATATCTAATAACTTAAAATGCTATTCTTAGGAGTGACTAGCTGTATAAATATCATATATTTTACAGATGGATTACTTTGTGAGTAGTTAGTTGCATAAAGAGAAAAAAAAAAGAAAAAAGCATTGGGATAGGCAATGAAAAACTAGGGCAGTGAAGTAGGGGAATTTACTTCCAATCAATGAAAGTACCTGTGAGAGGGTTTGAATATAACCATATGATATTGGTCTATTTCTGGGAATGTAGAGCTCCCAGCTCTGAGGGAAGATATAAGTGATCCACTTCAAACAATGAATGGATGTTGATATTTCTAAGTGAGAAGAGTGAGGACTTTGTACATAGGACTGATGATAACTACCCTTACATTTTGAGAGATAGTGCTGGCTTTGCTTCTCATTTATAAACTAAAGCTGTTACAAAAACAGGCAATATGCCTGGAATGTTGCTTTAAAAATATTGGGTTTTTTTAAAAAAATTCTTGAATTTTAAAGTATAATTTATTTACAGAGAGATAGTGTGATATAGTATTAGAAAGGCAGTGTTGGAAGCAGAAACACTTGGATTCAAGTTCCACCTCTATTACATACAAGTCATATAATCATGAGCAAGTCACTTAGCCCTTGTAACTCCACGAAACTTTAAGTTTCTGAGCACATGTGGTGAGACACTAGTAGAAGGAATATCCTCATTAGGGATTTTTCAGTAGTAGTGAAGTTACAAATATTGTTCAAAAAGTGCAGAATCCAATTGTTTTCCATAGGAATATATTTCTGATTTTATAGTTATAATTATTGTAAAACTATTATTCATTTAAATAAATGTGATGGACTCTTAGAAAGACTTGAATTCAAATGCTGTCTTAGATATTTATTATATTTGTGATTCTAGGTAAACTGTTTAATCTGTCATTTGTAATTATGCCAAACGTAAAATGGAAATAATTGCACCTACTTCCCAGGGTTGCTGTTAGGCTAGAATTAAAATATTTATAAAATGCCTTGTGAGCTTTTAAAATGCTAGACAAATACTATCATCATCATCATTAATGGAAAAATACTTGGTTGATTGGTGAATAACAATGTTCATTTCATATATCTAAGTCACACTTAATACTTTGCTTTTGAGAATGAAAATATAAACACAAAAAGAATTTATAAATTGTTGGTTTCTAATTTTGGCTGTGACTTTTTTAATAACCAACAAGGAATTCCATGTGTCATCAGAATATATTTCTTATTACTGAACTTTTGGAGTTGTAATAATGAGGAAACACAACTGGGACATGTCATTCCCCACTTTATCATTGTGCTCTCAAAGTGAACAATTTTATATGGAATGTAGAGTGTTCCCAAGGAAGTTACCATGGTTTCAGGCTCATAGTTCTCAAAAAAAAGTATGTTAGTAAGTTTCAGTCTGAGTTTTAGCCTTTATTCATCATTACTCCCTATCTCTGAGTATAGAGATTCTTAGGAAGCCTCCTCTTGTCAAAAGATGCATAGTTTCCTTGGAGCTTTGCCCTGAGAGAAGTCATGGTGCATTTACAATGATCTCTTTTTTACTTCCCCACCATCCTATTTAGTCCTCTGGAAATATCACTCACTGGAGGACCTGTGCTTTCACACAGATTCCACTATGACATTATTCTTCTAGTCTTGAGTAAATTACTCTGATGGCAATCACTCGTGTTTTGAATATTGAGAAACTTGTTTTTAAACATCAAAATATTGGGCTATTCAGTGCTTTACAAGTTGCAAGTTGCTCACATTTATATAGTAATTTAAGTTTTACAAAGCATTAAAATATTTCACTAGAAACTCACAACAACCCTGGGAAGTAGATGCCAGTATTATTCCCATTTTATAGATGAGGAACCCGAGGTAGACAGAAGTTAAATTATAAATTATATTCCCAGGATCCCACAACTAATATATGTGTGAGGCAAGATTTGAACTGAAGTCTGCCTGACTTTTGTGAGATTTAAAATGGTTGAGGTCTTAAACTGTAGTGATTAAAATAGTGGAAGATATAAATTGTGATAGATATAAGAGAGGGTGAGTAAATTTGACCGCAGAAATATGTTTCACTACAGTGTCTTGGTTTTTAAATCAAATATAAGGTGGTCGCCAGGGAAATATTCCCAATTATTCAAATACCCAAGTCAATTGGGTTTTATAGAGATTTTAATTAACAATACAATGAGTAATCAAAGAAAGAGAGAGAGAGAGTAAGAAAGGAATAAGTATGAAGGGCCTCAAGCCAATATGGCCTAGACCTGAGTCTTAAGAGAGAAATCAGGGGGCAGCTGGGTAGCTCAGTGTGTTGAGAGCTAGGCCTAGAGACGGGAGGTCCTAGGTTCAAATCTGACCTCAGACACTTCCCAGTTGTGTGACCCTGGGCACGTCACTTGACCCCCATTGCCTAGCCCTTACCACTCTTCTGCCTTGGAGCCAATACACAGTATTGACTCCAAGAGGGAAGGTAAGGGTTAAAAAAAAAAGAGAGAGAGAGAAATCAGTCAGTTTTTTTTAACACTCACCACAAGCTCTGACTAAACAAGGATTCTAGTGACACCAGGCCAGCTCCATCTCAGCTGACTTCACCAGAGAGCCTTCCAGCCAGAGACTGTTCCAAAGGGCCTCTCTCCAGAGCCTCCAGAGGGACAGAGTCCCCTTAGAGGAGCTCCAGGGAGACCTCCTTAGAGATTGTCCTCCAAGAGCTTCCCTTCTCCAGAGCCTCTCTCAAGAGATTCTTCCCAAGCAGTCCTTATCAGAGATCCTCCAAAAGGAATTCCTCCAAAAGGATATATCCTCAAGAGATTCTGCTTTTTCTTATACAGGGGTTTTTCTACCATGTCACCTCCCCTAAGTCCCTACATCTACCAATCACTGTAGACGCTTTCCAAAGGACTGCCCATCTGAATTCCTGCTAAGTCGACCAATCTCCTCAGTAAGTCTGAATCAGTGAAAATGCTGCTGTGTCGACCAAGATCCTCAGTAAGTCTGAAGGAGAGAAAACACAGCTGAGTCAACTAATCTCATCAAGAGAAAACTTGCCTGACCCTTTTAGGTACCTAGCATCCCATTGTATCAATTCTAAAAAAAGGCCTGGCTCAAAGAACTCCTTGCCTCACCATAAGCATGGATCCAAGTACTTTCTTTGTTTAGCAAGGAGTTTTTTTTTTCCCTAAAGCAGTCTTAAGTAAGGTTGGAGTAGAGGTCCTCCCATTTCTGATCCTGGCAAGTTCTCACATCAAAATGGGGAATGTTTTTCAGTAGGGAATTTGTTCCAATTAATAATTCCCTGATGGGGAAATTTTTAACATTCACAAGTCTGAGAGATTTCAAGATTTACACTTCAGATGAAGTATTTTAATATTGTACTAACTAGTTACCTAGTACAAATGTGTGTGTGTGTGTGTGTGTGTGTGTGTGTGTGTGTGTGTAGGAGATTGAGAGCAGGGCAAAGAACTGTTAGATCAATTACTCTATCCAATTTAAAGTAAGAGATATAATGCCATGGTTAGAATATGTCTCCATCCATTAATCCAAGACATTTGACTAAGTGTAGAAAAAAGTGAGTTGGCTGAGGAAATCTGGTCACACTCTACAGATTATCTATATAATATCAAGTCACTTTAGACCTAAGAAAGTGAACCAGGAGAGCATGCCCCATGAACGTTCTTGTGGTGGCAATACTTTGAGATGAAGAGTGACAGAGAAGAACCTCACCTTCAACTTTGGGGGGTTATTGGGTAGTCAAGGAGGGCAACAACCTCTATCGTGAGGGCCTGATGAAGACTTTTCAGGGATGCTCATTAATCTCTGGTTTCTGTCACTCAATTCTCACATGTGCCTCCATTTACATCTACCATTTACAACAGCCATGCCAAAATAAAACCATTGGCAGATGGTCTAAACCAGTTTGAAGATAACTGATTGGCCTCAACCCAAGCAATGAATTGGGGGGATGTCACCCTCAAACATGTGAACACTTCCCACAGTAGAAAGAGAAGATACAAACCTTTATTTTTAGGCCATGAAGGTGGATGACCAAGTGCTGTGGAATGCTTGGAGCTTGGAGAGAGGTTGAAGATGGATGCCAAGAGCATCTACTGCATTCCAGACCAAATCTGATCAACTTCGTTTTTTGCTGGACACTGGACTTCAGTGAGTATAAAAAGAGAGTGAGTCTGATGACTTTTTGTCATGCTGCCTCACTTAAATTCAAATCACCTCACTAAAATCTAATACACACCATGGAAGACGTCATGATGTCATTGATCTTCTTTGAAAACTAAAAGGCATTTGTTACACTACCTTCTTACCCTCCTAACTCTTATTTTCTGAAGAAAAGCCTTGAATATTTAGGTTCCATAGATTATTAGACTTTCCATTTTCCCATCAGTAACCTAACCTTTTAATTATCTTGATTATAATCCATCTCTGCCAATAATCTTACCCTGAAAGGTTTCTGTCAACATTGTTCATAAGGAGAACCCTTCACAACCGTACTCATCCATTATATATTTCAACATTGTGTGGGTACCAGTGAAACACTCATAGTTTTCCTCTATTAACTCTGATTTCTACTATAGTATAGGTGTCTCCTTTTTGTATCATTTCCTTTATAATACATTTAGGACTTTTCTTTTGCCTAGCCCTTTTCCTATTTTATAATCCACAAAATAATTATAGAATAATTCCTTTTAAAAAGCATATTTATAACTGCCCCACACCCAATATTCTCAGTCAGACCCCACATATACCCTGACCTTCATACTGATATAAAACATGAAAACATGATAAACTAGAATGAAATATAAACTTGATTGTATTGTCCAATGATTAATACAGTGATTTCTTTTATTTCTTCAAAAACATCAATTTGGTTTTATATCTGGCCCTATAAATTCTTAAATATATGTTTTTTTAAGTGTTTGGGAAGATATTTGTTAATAGAAATTTACCCATTTTTCTTGAGAGCAAACTAATAAAATTATATTCTTTGCACAACTTCACCTAGTTTCAATGCTTTGTAAATTTAGCAAATTACTTTGGGGAGATTGATAACAGTATATAAAACAAGGAAATTTGAGTTATCTTTAGTAAACTCACATTAATATTAAGTAAATATTTTAGATATAAAACAAAATATTGATTTGTACTTCTCTAAAATAATACATCATAATTTTGGTAACGAATCTTCCTACAAAAATTATATCCTTAAGGCCATGCCTATAATATGAAATAGAGTTTTGGGAAATTATCTAGCTCAATTTGGTAAATGAAGAAGGTTAGAGCAAAAAAAAATTTGTTCCAAAGAGGATTTTTTTTGCCTGTATTTTATATTCATGGACAATTGTAATTATACTTGGTTTGTATGTAAAATGCAAGTCATATATATGAATCATGCACAGAATAATGACTCGCCATTTGTTAACACATGAAGGAGCAAATTATACAAACAAGGAGTTTATAGAATAAATTAAAATATCTATATTAAATAAAAGCAGCTCTGTTTTCTGAGGTGTTTAGACATTGAGGTGAAATAGTTTCTTGTATTCATATATGCCTTTCTATCCCATAGTACCTAAAAATCACTTTTGCAGGAATAATGGCAAACCTCTTTGAGATTTGAAGTCATATGTAGTTTGAAATACTGCTGCTGCTTTATAGTAGCAGTCACATTTGGGAAAGGCAATGGAGGAGATCTTCAATTCAAATCTAGACACGTAATGTCCTCCTTGAAATGGGTGATGTGCACTCAAAACATCCTTGATTACAATATTCCTCTCAGTGACCACAGAAGGAATGGTGGTGAGTACATTGACTCATATAGGAACCACACATAATTTCCCACTGTTGAAACATTTAGATGCTGAACCATATTCCATATTAAGATTGTTTCATAGGTATTTCAAAATTATATTTACAAGACAACTTCTATAAGATATTTATCAATATATCCACGTAAGAAAAAGGAAGAGAAATATATATAAATATATTAATTGTCTTTAATAAAAGATTATGTAATAAAGACAAGAGAATATTTAACTACTTATCTTATTCCTTTCTGATAGAAAATATTTTTCAGCATCTCTTTTTGTTAGAATTCACTGCCCTTCTGAGCCAAATTTATAAGAATACAAACCATTCCCCATTTGGCAAATGGTCGAACAACATGAACAGGCAATTCTCAGATGAAGAAATTAAAACTATCTTTAATCATATAAAAATGTTCCAAATCATTATTAATGAAAAATGCAAATAAAAATAACTCTGATAGCTCTAAACTTGGAAAAGGGGGTGGTGATGGAGATGCAACATCATGGAGCTTAGTGAGAAAATGAATGGTGGTTGAGTGAAGCATGGATGTACTAGGAGACTGAGTCAATCACCAATCAAAACAACAGGGCCCCAACAGCTAAAGTCTCAGGAATATTTCATAGAACTAGAAAGGATCTCCTATATCAGATAGTCTAGCCCACTCATTTTACAGATGAAGGACTTGCTCAGTCTGAAACAGGTACTAAGCTTCTGGGGAAGGATTAGAACCCAAGTTTTCCCATTATGGATTTAGGACTCTTTTTATTATGTGCATTTCCTTGATAGTAATGCCATGCAAGAAGCATGGCAAACTATAAAAATATGAAAGAAAAAAAAAACCCTTCAAATCACTACTAGTAAGGAAACACAAAAGGAGACAATTCTGAGGTTTCATCTGAGCACAAATTATCAAAAGTCAAGAGTAATGTTGGAAAGGCTATGAAAAAGCAGGCTTATAAATTAATTGGTGATAGAGTTGTGAATTTCCCAAATCCTTCTGAATAATGATTTTGAATTTTGGTATAGATTTCACTGCAATATTATGCAGGGTGTCCCTGAAGTCTTAGTATATTTTTAATCTATAACTATTTGATCCAATAATTTTACTGTTCCTAGGATATGAATGGCAAAAAGGAAATTCCCAGATATCTCAAAATATTTTATAAACAAAGTAGTTATAGACTCTCTTTCTCTCTTTCATTCTCTCCCTCATGCATACACACACACACACACACACACACACACACACACACACAAAACACACACAAATGAATGCAACCTACATGAAACCAAAAAAAGAAATATTTGGAAAGAAATAGTTATTCATCAATTAGAGATAATGATGTGCCATTAGAAATGATGGTTTAGAAATTCATATATATACAGGAAGACTTTTATGACCAAACAATTATCAAAAAATATTAAATTTTTTGTCATGGGCTATTCAGTGCCAGAGTTGGGTTCAGTGATAAAATGAAATAATAAAAATACAAAAATGAAACAATGCTTTCTTTCAAGGAAGTAACTTTCTTTAGAGAACTGCAACTTCTGGTTGGTGGAACCAAAATGGGGGAGAAGAGACAGAATCTTGCTTGAGATCTTTCACATTTCCCTTCAAACAATAGTAAAATAATGCTTCTAAATGAATTCTGGAATAGCAGAAGACAGAAAATGTTGAGGTGAAACAAGTATCCTGTCTAATGCAACCTAGAAAGTTCATCCTACCAAGAAGAGAGTGGAGCATACACTGGCAAGTAAGTAGCGGACTGCTCCTCAGAGAGACAGAAGCAAGCTCTGAGCACAACTGAATCATACACAGAGGTTCCTTGTGTTCTTATACTATATATGTTAAGAGATTGGAATAACTGGTCAGAAGGCAGAAGGAGATTATAGGGGTCCCATTGCACCACTGGGTACAGGACTCTTTTGTTTTGGCCATACATTGTTCTGGGTTTCAATCCTGGACTGCAGTTCCAGAGTGAGAAATAGCACAAGTACAAAAGAGGTTGTGGCTTAAGAGGAGCAGGGATCTTGGTCACAGTTCCTGAGAGCTTCTGTTAGCTCATATGTCAGAACCTGGGCCAGGAGAGTTGTAAATATGCCTTTCCTTAGATCATACTACCATGAAACAACTGAAAATTTATGGATCCCTAACTCTGAAAAAAGCTGCATTAAAAACAAAAGAAGCATGGGACAATGTTCCATCTAACCTGAAAAAGATCCAAACTTTAACATGAAGATAAAAATCAAGAAATAGACTAGAAACATGAGCAAATAATACAATAGAAAAAGAACATGACTATCTAAAGTTATTGTGGTGACAGGGAGGATCAAAATACAAACTCATTAGAAGACAACAGTCAAAACTAAAATATCTAAAGTCTCAAAGAAAATGTGAATTGGTCAAATGCCTGAATAAAGTTCTTGGAAGAGCTCAAAGAAGTAAAATAAAATACTTCAACAATATAGTTTTTGATAAACTCAAAGATCACAGCTTTATATTTGACAAAATCTCCTGGAAAAATTTAAAAAAACAGTATGGCAAAAATGAGGTTTAGATCAATATCTTACACTCTATTTTGCTTTGGACAATTCCTTTATTATAGCATATCTTATCCTCTTCTCCTTCCCACACACTTCCATCCCTTACAGGAGTTTTCAAAACTTAATCATTTCCTTCTTTGTCCTAATTTTTATTCTTCTCACAAACTGGATCTTTCTTTGGAACTTATACTAATGGTACCATGCCTCTAACACTTTTAAAATAGGAAAACAACAATGGCAACAAAAACAAGCAACAATCTCAACATATTCCTCACTTTCCATTAAGCTGTATTTTCTCCCTTTTACATTCAAACACTTAGAGTTATCCCACACTTGTTTCCTCTTCATCTGCCACTCACTTCTTTGATCTCTTTTTAAAAATAAATTCTGTTTGTTCATTTTCTCTTTACATCAACTCCATTTCTCACACATGCTCTGCCTTTCATATGGAATCCTTGCATTTCATATTGTGAATCTTAAAACTGCTCAAACTCTACCTTAAAACATTTGGTTAAGGCTATTCCCATTTAAACAGTGGAGGTACTTGATCAGGAATATATTGGGAACTTTAAAATTACTCCACCCATACTTAGGCATACTTTAGGGGAAGATAAAGTTGTAAACCTCCTTAGTGAACAATGAAGGTACTTAACTCATACTTTTAGTGAGGCCAAAAGCCCTTAAACTAGGTCTATTTTTAGACATAATACAAAAGGGTGTTAAGTACCTATGAAGGTCAAATTAATCACTAAAAGGTCAGGCAACTTGCAAGGGACAACCTTAGTAAAGAGGTGTGAAATACTCAGAAGTTTTAGTCTACCCAGAGAAGGTGATAACAAGATGTGAATTAAGAAGGTGATAACAAGATGTGAATTAAGAATGGTCAGTCCTTTGGAAAACATCTACTGTGATTGGTAGATGTGAAAATTTAGGGCAGGTGACATAGGAGAAAATTCTCTTTAAAAAGGAGCTGTCTGAACCAGTTCAAAAGAGTTCAGAATAGTTCAGCTTAGGAATCTGAATTGGAGTCTCTCGGTGGCTGAACTTAGTTGAGCTCAGGAGCTGAACTGGAGGGTCTCTCTGAACACTAGAATTTTTTCCTGGGACAAAATCTTGTGGTGAGTGATTAAGGACTGACTAGTCTCTCTTAAAGCTAAGGCCTAGGCCCTTTCCTACTATTTATTCTGCCTCTCTCTCTCTCCCTTTCTTTAATTCCTTCATTTATATTAATTAAAATCTCCATAAAACCCAACTGACTTGGATTATTTCATATTTGGAAATTTTCCCATGGCGACCACTTATTTTTGATTTAACTCACGACACTGTCTTGAAACCATATTTTCATGGTCACAGTTTATGGCAACCACTCTTTTAACTGTCACAATATAGAAAAACACAGAGACTTTCTTGATAATGTATACAATACAGTTTTTTATCTGAGTATTTTTCCATATCTCTGCTGTGAGGATAGAGGTATGTTTCCTAATGTCTTCTAAAATTCCAACTTTTATTTTCCCATTGCTTGTTATTTGACTTTCTTTAAGAGATTTTTTTTACTTAAAGTGATATAGCAGTTTTGTATATTGCTGCATTGTTTTCAACTTATTCTGTAACAGTACATGCACATCTTTCTAATTTTCTACTCATTCCTAAAATTCTCCTCTTGTTGAACATTAATGTTTAATTCCATTTATGCACCATAGTTTTTTTTTTTTCAGTAAATCCTGTAGTCTGGGACTTCTCAATCACGAATTTCTTTCTTCTAGGGGTGTACAGAGTTTGGAATAAACATCTCCATTCTATGCTTATCTAGGGTATCTCTTACTAAATATTTCTATCTGATGAGTCTGTTCTCATTTTGAAATCAACATGTCTGAAATGGAAATAATTCTCTTTCTAAGCCTAAATTAATCTACAATTCTTTATTTTTCATGACTTTATTTTCAGTGAAGGTGTTACATTTCTTTCAGTTATCCCTCTTTGCATCCTCAGTATGAAATCTGGCTCTTCCCTCTTTTTCAGCTACTATTAATTCAATTGGCAATTCTCTTTTCATTTATTTATTTTAAAAATTATTTTATTTTCCTAATTACATTTAATTAACATTTTTCAACATACAAATCTAAAATTATAAGATTCAAATCATCCTTTTTAGAGATGAATAAGCACCTCTCACTGCTGATTGTCTCTCCCCCTGCCTGCTGATGGCTTGCAGGATTCAGCACTGTGAACTGCATTGTACTAGGGCTTAAGTGTTCACCTCATGCTTGAGCAGGGCCTCTAGGCCTAACTCTGGGGTTATAAAAGCCAAGTACACTGTGGACTTCCCTGTGCTGGGACTTGGGATCTCACTGCAGCTTTGGACAGGGGCTCTGGCCTTCCCCTTGACTTCTGTCAGCCAGATACAATGTTGTGGGCTACCCTTCCCTGGGGCTTGTGGATCTCACTATGGACTTATGCTTGTACTTGTAACTTCAAGGTGTGGGTATTGGGGTGCTCTGGTACTGGCCTAGGAATGATCTTGGGGTCCCAATGATGACTTGGACCTACCTTCACAACCTTGAGTGGTATTAGTGAGATTTGGAGTCTTGTTGGCTCATTGATGAAGCCTTGCTGCTGACTGCACTTCTCTCAGTTGAGTGAAACAGGTTCTTTCTGCCTACCTTTCCAACTATTTTCTGCAAACAAAATTACTTTACCACATCCCCTGATGCTTCTGTCACTCCAGCATTTATTTTATTTTATTTTTCCCTTTTTTTAAAAATATTTTTCCATGGTTCCATGATTCATGATTTCCCCCCTCCCCTCTTCCTTTCCCCTTCCCAGAGCTGATAAGCAATTCCACTGGATTATACATATCTCATTGTTCAAAACATGTTTCCGTGTTTTTCATAGCTACATTGGCTTGATCCTTTAACATCAAAATCCCAATCATACCCCTATCACATTACATGATTTATACATATATTTTTCTAATGCATTTCCATTTCCATGGTTCTTTCTCTTGATGTGGACAGCATTCTTTCTCACAAGTTCCTCTGAATTGAACAAGATCACCATCACCAATGACAAAGGTCATCTGAGCAAAGAAGACATTGAGCGCATGGTCCAGGAGGCTGAAAAGTACAAGGCTGAAGATGAGAAGCAGAGAGATAAGGTGTCTTCCAAGAATTCTCTTGAGTCTTATGCTTTCAACATGAAGGCAACTGTTGAGGATGAGAAACTGCAAGGCAAAATTGGTGATGATGACAAACAGAAGATCCTTGACAAATGCAAGGAAATATTCAACTGGCTGGATAAGAACCAGAGTGCTGAAAAGGAGGAATTTGAGCATCAGCAGAAAGAATTGGAAAAAGTCTGCAACCCCATCATCACCAAGCTGTACCCAAGTGCAGGAGGCATGACAGGGGGCATGCCTGGTGGGTTCCCAGGAGGTGGAGCAACCCCATCTGGAGGTACCTCTTCTGGACCTACCATTGAAGAGGTTGACTAAATGTGCCAGAAGAAAAAGCATTCCACCCAGATTTCCAAAAATTGAAGGACTCAAATTTGTAGAGAAGCTCATTATGTTTGATTGTACCACAGTATATCAGTCTCTGTATACAATGTTCTCCTGGTTCTGCTCCTTTCACTCTGCATCACTTCCTGGAGGTTGTTCCAGTCTCCATGGAATTCCTCCACTTTATTATTCCTTTGAGCACTATAGTATTCCATCACCAACATATACCACAATTTGTTCAGCCATTCCCCAATTGAACGGCATCCCCTCATTTTCCAATTTTTTTTTTGCTACCACAAAAAGCACAGCTAAAATATTTTTGTACAAGTCTTTTCACTTACTATCTCTTTGGGGTACAGAATTTGTTTTAAAGTATTATTTTAAGATCGGTTAAGAGGATTCTCAGAGACCTTTGAACTTTCTGTGCCTCTACTCAACCATCCTGACTTCGCCTCTCCTAAGTCTCCATAACAATCTCCACAGCATCTTGCTAGTCCTCTTCTTTATCTCTTTGTCCCCATTCCATTACATAATATTTCTAAATTATGTCATTCTGATGCTCAGTAATCTATAATAATTTCCTATGACTTCTAGTGTAAATTATTACTAGCAGATGATTTTCTTGATTCACCTCACATTACCCTTTTCTATGTTTTCTATATTCCAATTTAATATTTCAACTTTATATCAGTGGTTTGGCACAATCTACTCTCTTTTCAGTTCATTCTTACCTAACCCTCATAGAATCTCTAGTTTACATAAAGACTCAGCCCCAAGACCAAATAGCTGCTTAAGAAATGTTCATTAAATTATTTTTAAATGCAAAAGAAATGAAAGAACCCAAACAAATACTAATGCAATATTAGCCTTTGTGTCCATGATTAGGAAGATGATCATTGTACTGCATCAGAATAGAGTTGTAGTACTATTTTCTGACTGCCATATTGGGAATGTATAGAATAAGGCATCAAGGAAGGTAAAGGATTTCAAGAGAGTGAATGAACTTGCTAAAGGTAACAGGTTAGAAAAAGACTAAATGAGAGAGAAAGGCAAACTTCTGAGACTGAAGAATAAATGATTTTCTTTTCATTTTTTCTTATTTTTGTCCTATCAATACCTTTAACAATATAACACCTTTATAGTAAGAATCTTGTAATCAGTTCAGTCATAAAAACATATTTGAGGTTCATAAAATAGTGACAAACATAATTTAGTCACTTTCATAATTCATTCAATAATCTCTTGTCTTATTGTAACATATTTCTAATAAACTTACTTTCATATACTGTGTATCCTCCCAGAAGAATGCAAACCTCTTGAGGGCAAGGATTCATGTGCATTTTTTTTCTTTGTAGCCATAACATCTAGTTCAATGTTTGGCAAAATGAAATAAGTTGAACAGCTTTTGTACAGATAATTATGCTAAATATAAAATGTATACATAAAAAAGTATAGTCCCCTCCCTCGATGTAGGGATCAATTTAAGGACTCTTGTGGCACTGAGAGGATAAAATTCCCCTCTTTTCTTTATTTCACTGGTATAAGAATCATCTCTATAAATACAGATTAATGCTAGTTCTTTGACTTAAAATAGTAATCTATTCTTTAGTTCACTGGGACACTTAGCAGCTTATGACAGTGCAGGGGTTCAAAGGCTGGACTTGAACTCAAGCATTCTTAACTTGTGTTTGTGATCTTACCCACCACATCACATGGTCTATCAAGACAAGTATACATACAATTTATTTAATGAAAAACAGATTTTATACAAAAATTGCTTGTGTTTAATGGGACCTATTAAATTGATATTTCCTGAGCAAAGGAATTATTTGAATCTAAAGAAGAAAAATGCAGGTATTGGTGACAGAGATGGGAAGAATCTTTAGATAATAATATGCAACAATGATTCAAATCTAATCCTGCAGAAAAGGTTTTAGTCAGTGCTTCAAATGCTATCAGGGTTATCTGTATATCATTTGTGACCTAATAGAAGAGATCTTTCTTTGCAACATAAGAATTTTATTACCAAAACATTAGGGAAGTTGTTTCCTACTCTTGCCTTTTATTCTTATTATAGTTTAAGGAACTCTTTAAAAAAGAGATTCTGTGAGACTACTGTCAGATAATAAGTAAGACAACCAGAGAAGGCAATGTTCTCTTCTAAGATGCTTTCCTAAGATAGTTGTTGATTGTCAAAGCTGAGCAGGTATCACACTGAGATGAACAAACCAATTTCAAGATAAACCCCCAAAAAGGAACCTCATTTTCTAACTTTGTCCTTTCAAAAACAGGTCAGTCACCACCTCAGAAAAACGAAAATGTATTGGTGAGTGATAAGAGAGTGAGAGGGAGAGAGAAAGGGATGAGAAGAGAGAGAGAGTGAGTGACAGAGAGAGAGAGAGAGGAGTTATCCTCTCTTAATACCTTCATTACTCTCTCAATTAGGCAAAATGCCTTAATAATCTCATTTCACAATAAATGCCTACTATATATTATAGACATTCCATAGTAGATTAAAATTATTATTGCTTTTCAGCTCTCAAAAGCTCATGTAAATTCTCTTTAAATTATCATAGAATTTCAAATAGCCAGGAGCATCAAAAAATGAGTTCAGTTAAATTATAAATTGAGGTTATAGTTTTTAAAAAATTCTAAGCAAAATGTTCATTCTATTTTTTTGATAAAGTGAATATGGTTGTCCTCAAATGAACACCCATTAAAACATTTATATCACATATCACAAAATAAAAACTTCAAGATTGCCCATCTATTTATCTAAATGAAAGCAACATGGCAAATTACACAAATATTCCATTTGTTCTAGTGCTCATTGTTCTTTGATAATTATTGGAAAAATAATATTTTCATTTTGTAGTCTCTAAATTTTTATTTAAAATAGTTATGTAATCAGAGTACTTTTGTTTACTTTGTGGAAATATGGGTTTTCTTATCAATATCAAGTAATTATGTTACTGATAAAATTTTACCTAATTTTAAACTTTAAGTCCTAATCTATAAATGGTCATATACATAAATATTATGTTAATACATGTGGTTTTATAAATACTAATTGAATAAAATAGTATTCTTTTTTGATAAGTAGCAGTTATAGGCCTATTAATATCACTATTAATATTTTTCTCTTTTTTCCCTTCCCTCCTATCTCTTTCCTTCCTATATTCTCTTCCTCTCTTTTCTTTCTCTACTCCTCATTTACTTTTATTGCCTAACAAATAGTGTCACAGGCATTGCAAAATAAGTGTAATTCTTTAGAAATATTTATGTATTCAAATAAACATTGTAGAACAAATCTTTTGCTAAATTCCTAAAATCTTAGTAGTAATAAAGAGTTTAAAAAGGTATTATCTGTCTTAAACCAATAAGATTAAATAGTATTATCTTAGTAGCCTTAAAAAAATGATCTTCATTCCTTTATAAACATCTGACTAATTAACATAATTATTAAATGGAATATTAAAAAATGTGAATATGTGGCTTCTGAGGCTAGGGTGAAAAATGCCCATGCAGCATAGGGGGAAGAGTTTTGAGTTTTGGCTTGAATGTCAGCTTACCTGGGTTCAAATGTTGCATCTAATCACTTCTACCTATGTGACTTTGGAAAAAACACTGAACCAACCACCCTTGGCCCTCAGTATATCTAATCTAAAAAAATAAGAAGTTTTGATTGGCTTGAAGAGTTCTAGGGTGTCAAGCTCCATAATTAGAATCTTATTATCTTTCATATGATATATTCCATCCATCATCATCATTCACAATCATCTGGAGTTATTATAGGGTCCTAGAAGTCTTTCCCAGAATTTTAGAAATCGACAAGGATGGAAAAGAGGGTAAGAGTGGAAAGAAGATTCTGACATCCATAAAGACTAATGACAAGCTTGAAGGGAGATAGATAGATAGATAGATAGATAGATAGATAGATAGATAGATTGATGGATGGATGGATGGATGGATGGATAGGTAGATAGAGATAGATGGATAGGTAGATAGATGGATAGATGGATAGATAGATAGATAGATAGATAGATAGATATAGATAGAACATTCAATGCCTTCTCATGGAATTTACAAAAATACAGCTTTGTTGTGCAGTGTTCCCTAAGAAATCATTAATTAGTAATTTGCTAAGCATTAGTACTAGAGAAGAAACAATTTACCATTAGTTCCCTGGTGTTCTTAAGGAGTTAATTTTCATCACATGAATGAGCGCTTTATTCCCAAATAGTATTTTAAATATTGCTGACCAAGGAAACAGGTGCACTTCAGGGAAATACTGAACCATTTGGAAAGAACATTAGGTTGTATTAAATAATTTCAGTGCTCACCCATGTGCTGTAAATTAGCTCAGTGTATTCTTTCAGCTTGTCAGATAAACAGCTCAAGATAAGAAATGTAAATCTTACATGTAATGTAATGTAAAATGTAAAAAATGTAAATATTACAAATATAATAGCTAAAGTCAAGCAGGCAACTAGCATGTGTTGACCACGTATTGTCTGGAACATAGGAGATTCACATGAAGGGTAGGTGACCTTAATGTTAAAAAAAGGCAAATGAAAATCAGGTCAATTACTGTAATGTTTCCGGCAAGGACTAGTAAGAATTCTCTCCCTAACTGGATTAAATCAACCTTTGAAGATAGACAATAACAGACTTTTTTTTTTTAATCTGTTGGTAAAGCAGCATTTCAAAAATTGATGATTACATATACTAAATTACCAAATTTTAATAAACAATTATTTGCTTTACCCCCTTCTTTTGATGTGGCTAGGCAGCACTTTGGATAGAACAAAGGAATCAAGAAGATATGAGGTCTAATTCTGCCATGTACTTATCAGATGGGTGATCCTGGTCAAAGCGTTAACTTTCTCAGAATTCTTTTTTTTCATCTGTAAAATAGAGATAATTAAAGCATCTTTTTCACAGGGTGGTTATAAGTATCATACAAAGCAATATATATAAAGTGCTTTGCAAATCTTAAAAGTACTATATAGCATTAGTTGTAATTATTGTAGGTTTTTGGAGGGACAGGAATTTCTTGGAGAAGGGATATTGTTTGCATTTAAATTTTTACTAATATCTAAAAGGTTAATTTCTGGCTGCAACAATAAATACTCAATCATAGGATTAACTTAATTCTAACTTAATAGAATATGTTAATATAATGGAATGATTCTACCTACTCTTGGAATCTTATGATTATAATCCTATGATTCTAGTCTGGAATCCTAAGATACTATTTTAAAGTTTGTTCTGTAGAAAGTTTTAGTCAGAGAAAAATGTATCCAATAAATTTGGTGAAAATCACTATATATGTATATGTATGTACATAGGCATATATAGAAATATATATTTGAGTACATATATGTACACATGTATAATTTCTAAGTGTACATATATATATATATATATATATATATATCCACAAATGTGTAAACATATACATATGTGTCCCCAAAGTCTCAGTGTAGTTTTAAGCCATGGAAACTTAAAATTATACTAAGGCTTTTTGGACACCATGTATACACACACCCACATGCATGCATATGTATAAGGGGAGTTACATTAAGAAACGTTTTATTATAAATAATAATATATTAGTTCTTTATCTGGAAAAATATGGACATAGTCTCAATATCTTAAAAATCTTAAATAGAATTATATAAATTTCACTTTTCTGAAAATAATTAAATATCACTTACAAATATATTTCATGCAGAAAAAATATAATTTCCTTTGAAAGTGATACCCACTGAAATTAGTTGACTCAGTGTAGTTGAAAATTTCATTCATTTTTCAGATTAAATTAACATAAAAAACCAAACTTGATCAATCTTTTGAGTTAGGTAAAGTTGGTTTGCTGAATACCTTTATAGTCTTCTGGCTACTGGGGTTCCAGAAAGCTGGCACAGGAGCCATTTCCATATATAACTGAGAAATAATTTATGGAGATTGAAATGAGAGTTAAGCTGAGAAACTAATATCAGATAGATGATTTCAGTTAATTAAAATCACTAGTATGGATTCAATATAAATGGATAGTGGCAATTTCCAATGATATATGAGAATATCTACCCAACTATACATTTTATGTAATAAACTGATAAAACACTCAAGGTACTATCAAAAATTGTAGAAATAAAACTGTTCATCAAAATAATATACAGTCAACAACCAAACCCCCCCCCCCAAAAACAAGATCCAGTTTGACTTATCCATGTCTCTGGCTTCTACTTTTCTTTGTCCTGGCCATTGTGTATATTTTTATTAGAAAGCATAAAGTTATAAAGAATCTCATTTAAACCACTTAATTTTGCTATTTATTCATAATTATCTTTAGTTAAGACTGTCAATTTATTGGTGAAAAAATGGTTCTATTGGATTGAATACTTCTATGTGATCCCAATTAACTTTTGGAAGGTATAATCAGAATATTTCCTATTTGGAATACCACCAAAACAAATCTAATTCATAGAAATTATAACTGAAATTTTCCATCTAGTCTGACTCCTTAATTTTACAACCAAGGAAACTGAGGCATGGTGAATTTAAATTAGTAAAGCTGTATGTTATTGAAAGAGGAATTGTTTTTATTTATAAATTTTATAATTACAATTCACATTTTACTTAAAATCATCTTTAGAAAGTATCATCATTCTTCAAGTGTCTCAAATCTGTAAGTTCAGCATTATTCTGGACTCATTCTCTCTAGACCCAAATAATTGCCAAATCTTGCTGTTTCTTGATGTATCATCACAAAATCTCTCATATATGATTACTTCTCTACAGTCCTTTATTACTTCTATCCAAATCCTTTGTAAAAATTTTTATTTGGTGTCTTAGTTTCATATCTCACCATTCCAGTCCTTTCTAAGTAGTTTCCCTAAGAATAGATCTGATAGAATAGATCATATATCTCCCCTTCTCAATCAAATCAAGTGGATTCTGATTGCCTATAGGATCAAATATTAACTAATTAGTTTTGAAAGTTCTATGCAGCCTAGACCCAAATGTTTAAGTCTCATTAGTTATTGCTCCCACTACCTCATTTTATGATTCGGTTAAGCTTACCTTCTTTCTTTTTCTGACCCATGACACTGTATATTCGAAATCTTTTCATTGACTCTCCCTTATAACTGCTGTATACTTCCTCTTTCAACTTCAACTTCAACTTTCAACTCCCAATTTCAACTTCAGAGTGTAAATCTTTTTAAGATGAATTTCACGTATCACTTTCTTCATGAACATGAAATCTTTGTTCTCAAAACTTCCTCTTCCTTTTAAACTTTCATCTCAAATGTCCTTAGACAACTTGTATTGAAGTCTTTTGTATGTCTTCGCATTTATTAACTTTATATTTAGTGTATATATTTTTATACAAAGTTACCATCTCAGTCATTAGAACATTTTTTGAGTGTAGGAATTTTTTTCTTTGTATTTTTATACTTAAATGGATACTTAAGAAATTACTTGTTGATCAACTGATTAAAAGTCCTTTTCTACCATTTCCTCCAAACACAAGAAAACATATTATCCATTATCTTTTTAAAAGTTTCATTCTCACATTGTCTCAGTGAATACTTAAATTAATTCAGATTCATCATTGGAAGGTCAAATACTGAAATTATGGCTTAAGTACTTTGGGCACATAATGAAAAGTCATGACTCACTGGAAAAGACCCCACTGTTGGGAATGATGGAAATCAAAAGAAAAGGATGGCAGAGGATGAGATGATTAATATCATAGAAACAACATACATGAATTTGAACAGATTTTGAAAGAGAGTGGAGAAAAATGTTGCTCTAGATTACAGAGTGAGGAAGTAACTTCCTTGATCTCTCTGAAATACCCCTTCCAACCATTTTAAAATAAAATTTGCTGAATTTTGGATAGTGAGGTAGTTCTCCTACCCAGAACAGCTCAGAGAATCAGTAGAAGACTTGCTTCTGTGGTGTGGGAGTGAAGCTCAGGCATGAGCAGCCTGAACTAAGGTAAATAGGATCCAAATTGGGGAAGACCCAAGGCCTCTGAATCCTACACAGACTACCAGGAGAATCACACCTCCAAGGGAAGTCAACAGGAAGCCCCCAGCCCCATAGTAGCAGGCTTTTTACCTTGCACAACCTGTCAGTGAGTCCAAAACTTCCAGGGAAATCCAGTAGAGAGGTCCTACCCTTAGGGGAGGACATCAGCGAAGTACGACTTTTAGGGCAAGCCAGAAGCAAGGTCCCTCATCTTGCAAGCAAATAATAAGGTCCTTTATTCTGCAAACCAGCATATGAGGCCCCACACTAAATAAACTTTTGAGAGTTGAGCCTGTGATCTCTCAAAGCCGAGGGTCCCTCTGTCTAGGTGCAGTGGCCAGGCAAACAATGAAGAGGTAAAAGGCAATTGAGTGCTCAGACCTATGCTTAGGCATCACATGGTTGTTCTGCCTTGGCACAGAATTTGTGTTTATTATATAGCTTCAGTGAATACATGCCTTTCTGGCACACAATCATTTTTCAACATGCATGATCTTCTACAGATAATTGTATGTGCTACACATTAACAAATCACTTAATCAACATTCTGTGATCATTTACCATGTTGCTACAATAGAAATATTCATGATGGAAATGATTCATATAGATAGGGAGATCTGGAGGTTAATTTCCCCTGACCTGTGACATGACCAGCTAGGAGAATCATTTTTGCTTTTGATCAGCTTTCACAATCAACCACAATTACTTAGGAGATGAGTAACAAAACATTTCGCAGCTAGGTACAGGGTTAGAGGGCAATTTAAGACAGACTGAAATCAGGAATTTCCTCAATTTCCATGTTATATTTTTCTTGCATTCCATCAAAGCACCTTAGCAATGTTGCCTGGTTATCATAAACATACCGAACCAATGAAGTATGTCAGTAGCTTGTGCTTCAGAGGAGTGATTGATTTGCCTATGTGTTTGATCAACAGATGGGTGTGGGGTCTCTGTATGTGCCTCTGCTAAGAGAGAAAGGAGGGGGTAATGGGTAACGATCTCTAGGTTTAAATTCTGTGAATGTAATCTTTTTAGGGTTAGTTTAAATAAACTGGGGGATTGAAGTGGGACATATGTGTATTAACCCTGTAAGTATTTGCTCTTATATTAGTTCTCCTATATTGGTGAGAGAAAAATAATCATAACAATTCCATTAGTAAGGGTAGTTAGTGGGGGAAGTCACACAGAGGGAGCTGAGTGGGTGCCTCAGAGAAGGCTGCTCTGTGACTGTCATACAACAAGGGTATGAAGGCTCTCTACAGTAAACTATACAAGCCTGCAGTGAGGCACCCCTCCAGTTCAAGCCAAGAAGTTACACTCTGAGGCTCCTGAAAGTCATAAGCAAAACCCAAACCCCACAAGAAAAAGCTTGGGACAGTGATTTCTTCTCCAAAGTAGGAAGAGAGTCCAACTTAAATATGACGGGAAAAGTAACATAATAAACTGAATAAATGAGCTTCCCCCAAAAAAATCTTTAAAAAGATCCTAACTTTAAAAAGTTATAGTGATAGGGAGGTCATAGGACAAACCTAAAAGAAAATAAGTTCAAAAAGGCAAGAAGTGAAACTTCAAAAAAATGTGAATCAAAGTCAGAGACAAAACTAACTCCTGAAAAGACTAATAAACTAATTTAAAAATAAAATAAGAGAGAAGAAAAGTTGGGAAAAAAAATGAATGGGAGGGTGGTAGGAGGAGGAGAGGGAAAGAACATGAATCATGTAACTATGGAAAAATATTCCAAATTAATTAATTAAATGAAAATTTTTCAAATTGCACAAAAAATAAATGAGAACAATGCAAGAAAGTCACGAAATAAATTAATTGGTCAAACCATTCTGGAGGGGAAATTTGGAACTATGCACAAAGGGCTTTAAAAGAATGCCTTCCCTGTGATCCAGTCACATCATTGCTGGGTTTATACCCCAAAGACATAATAAGGAAAAAGACTTGTACAAAAATATTTAAAGCCATGCTCTTTGTGGTGGCAAAAAATTGGAAAATGCGGGAGTGTCCATAGTTTAGGGAATGGCTGAACAAATTGTGGTATCTGATGGTGATGGAATACTATTGTACTAAAAGGAATAATGAAATGGAGGAATTCCATGTGAACTGGAAAGAGCTCCAGGAATTGATGCTGAGCAAAAGGAGCAGAACCAGGAGAACATTGTACACAGAGACATATATTATGGCACAATCAAATGTATTAGACTTTTCTACTAGCATCAATGCAATGACCCAGGACAATCTAGAGAAACTTATGAGAAAGAATGCTATCCACATCTAGAAGAAAAAAACTATGGAACCAGAAATGCAGAAGAAAAACATGTGATTGATCACATTGTTCAATAGGGATATGATAAGTGTTTTGTTGTTAAAAGATAACTGTACTGCAAATATGAATAACATGGAATTAGGTTTTGAACAACAAACAGAACAGTATAACCTAGTGAAACTGCTTATTAGCTTCAGGATGGGGGAGAGGAAACAGTGGGGAATGGGGGGAAATCATGTATCATGGAACCATGGAAAAATATGCTAAATTAAAAAGAGAAGCTCTCAAAGGTAAATAAGAAAGAGAAAAGTTAAGAGACTCATTAAGGTCAAAATGATTATATGTCTACATGGAAAGAGAATTTATGCAATTCTCAAAAATTATTCTTAGCAGTAGAGAAGATAGAAGGAATTTACTCAGAATAAATGTGGAAAAGTAATCTAATTCTGATGATATGATGTATATGTAAATGTGATAATATGGAATGATATATGTATGATATGATATGAATGTAATGTAATGTAAATTTAATGTAAAAAATCAATCAAGGACTGAAAGAAAGGGTTGCACTGAGAGAAAGGGGAAGAAAGAAATAGAAAGAGGTAAATTACATAACATAAAGTAGATTGAAAAACCATTATAGAAAGGGGAGGATAAGGAAGGGTGGTGACAGGAAATGCTTAAAATTTACTCTCATCATAACTTTCTCAGAGAGAATAAAACAAGTCTACTCAGTAGGGTATAGAATTCTATCTTACCCCACAGAGAAATAGAAGGGAAATAAGATAATTGGGGGGAAAGGGAGGTAATTGGAAGGAGGGAGAAGTAGTGAAGGGGGTTGAAAAAAAAGCAAAACACTGGTGAGGAGGAAGATAGAGAAAGGGAATAAGACAGGATTTAAAGGAAATAATATGATGGAGGGAACTATACAGTTAGTAATCATAACACTGAATGTGAATGGAATGAACTCACACATGAAATGGAATTGGATAGCAGAGTGGATTAAAAACTAGACTCCTAGTATTTGTTGTTTATAAGAAACCTATATAAGGCATGGTAACACACAAATTCAAGGTAAAAGACTGGAGCAGAATTTATTATGTATCATCTAAAGTAAAAAAGGCAGGAGTAACAATCATGATACCAGACAAAGCCAAAATAGAAATTGATCTGATTAATAGAGATAAGGAAGGAAATTTCTTTATGCTAAAAGGTACTATAAGCAATGAAGTAATATCAGTATTAAACATTTATTCACCAAATAGCATAGCATCTAGATTTCTAAAGGAAAATTAAAAGGAGCTCAAGGAGGAAATTGGTAGTAAGACAATATTAGTGGGGGGATCTCAACCTTCCCCTTTCAGAACTAGATACATCAAACCAAAAACGAATATGAAAGAAGTTAGGGAAATAAATGAAATGCTAGAAAAATTAGAGTTAATAGATACCTGGAGAAAATTGAATAGGAATAAAACTTCTCAACAGTACATGGTATATAGATATAGAAAGATCAACCATGTACAAAGGCACAAAAATATTGCAAACATGATACTTGCCTTATATGTCATCTTGATTCTCCCAGAAGCAAGTACCTTATGCTCCTCTACATGAAAATATATTCCCCCTTTACAACACTGGGTTGTTTATTTGGTGTTGATTTTCCCTTAAAAGAGAATGTAGCCATTTTCCAGCTTCAATTGGTTCATGTGGCTAGGGAACAAACCATTGACATAGCATCCTGATTCCCTAAGTAAAAAAGAAAAAATGAAAAAAAAAGCCCAATACAGAAAATATAAGAACTCAGGTTTGATGAGACTTAGCCAGCCATTACACAATCTACCCAGATGAATCAATACTATATGCTTTATAAATGTTTTCTATGATACCATTCTTCTTGATGTATAGATAATTAGATAGATAGATATAAATATTGGTGTAAATGGGGGAGAGGGGAGAGGCAGAGGCAGAGATAGTGACACAGAGAAAACATCCTCTAGAACAAGGTAGAGTTAGTTCAAATTCCACATTTGTAATATTAAGGCTATGTGATCAAAGGCAAGTCATTTAACTTCTCAGTTGTCTAGGTGAATCTCTAAGAACATTTCACAGAAAAGATGCCAAACTGCATGAAAAGAAGAATTTTCCCTGTTCTTGGAACACTCTATCCTAATAAAATCCACTAAAGTTTCATTCTTTACTCCTGATTATGCATGATAAACAAATGTCTCATTTTACCTAAGCTTGAGTCACTTCATTGATTAGTTGTATTCCACTTTTCATGAACACATATGGGGTTTACTTGGCAAAGATATAGCAGTGGTTTGCCATTTCTTCTCCAGGGAATTATGCAAACAAAAGTTAAGTAATTTGTCCAAAGTCACACAGCTAGTGAGTGTCTGAGGCTTGATTCCCTAGACAAGTCGAAATCAGACTTGACTCAAAATACAGTTCTTGTACCTTTTAAAATTTTCACTTTTTCTTTCTATTTCTGAATGAAAGAGATCCTAGGAAATCAAGTGGACCCTACATTTTGCATATAATGGTACAGAAGTAAAGTAATTTGTATACTATTACATAGGGTTATACATACATATACATAGAGAGCAAACAGGAATTGGAAGTCAGGTTCTTGATCTTCAAACTCAGCTGAATTTTTAAAATTCCACAGTGCCACAAGCATGTTTTCCCTGTGTTTCTCCTGATAACTCCTGCTTCAATTCTATGTGGAAAGGAGCAATGACAGTGTGTTGATAAATTTGAAGAAACTTACAGAATCATTCTGGGTAATCTTTATTTATATTAGGAAATATTATTTCTAAACTTGGTAAAATATCTAGGATACTTAATTCCCATACAATTATTTTAATACCTTGTAACTAAGTAATCTCTCTCCTCTTGATCATTTTGTGATGCTAGCTACCATTGTGTTAACAGCCTTTCACACACATCTAGTCTGAAGTGTTAAGCTGGGATTGGGTTGTGTATTAGTTAATATGCTTTTCTCCTCATGTTCTCTTCAAGATAGATAGGGGTCCAATTTACAAATCTCACCAGTGCAGGCAATTTGGCTTTCTTTTCACACAGGCAGCT